>NC_136889.1:13502301-14102301 GCF_949152265.1 Phoxinus phoxinus | reverse complement strand
TGCTACCTACATGTTTGAACATTTGAGTATTTGATGTGTTTATTTACTATTTCTCTGCTTGCGAAGAGAATGCGATTTGTAACCATTTAAGCTTATTGACTTTCAATATCATTGTATAAATCTGTAATTTGTATAAACTCTGGGGATTTGTTCAAATGAACAGCAGGTTCAAACTCCTAATGGATCGCTGTCTCGTTCTTTGACCATTCCCATATAATCTTAAAGGAACAATTATTATCAAAAAATTTAATTCTGATGCCATTGATAGTAGGAGTTGGAGCTTAATAATGAGTTAAATTATTCTGAATTCTTCTCAATGATTGTGGTTCCTTAATGATTTTATTAATGATTCTTTTAGCTCTTGGTAAGAAATATTTAGTAAAAGATAAAAAAAAAAACTTACTCCGAAGTTTGAGATTATTTTGAATTTCAACAGAACAGATTTGACAAATCAGAAATAAATTATAAATTATGTTTAGCTTTTTATAAAATTGTACTAATTTTATTAAATGTTTTATTTGAATTAAATGTTCAAACAATAGCTTTGTATGTTTTTAATTATAGTTATTAATTTATAGTTTTATTCACATTTTATATATATATACCGGTGCATTTATATTATTGTATGTTTTACTTGTATTTATTAGTCAGACATCCCAAAATGAAAATTAATAAATTTCGGTTCCATTAGTGAGTCTAATAACTGAGATTTATTCAGTAACCACTCTAAAAAGATTCTCTAAAATGAACTTGCTCATAAGAGCCATTTGTTAGAGAATCAATATGTTTTGTGCTGTATATTCACAAATGTGCTGCTTAGTAGTAGTGCAGGAAACACTGTATTTTGGAGCTTGAGAGACGCCATTATAAACGGTTTTTGTACTCTTAGGAGTTACACTGAAAAACTTGTATGCTTTTTAAATAATCATTCCTGGGAGGACTATTCCTTTAATAATAATAAAAAAATGCATGCAGTTGCAGGGGCACCGGTGTCAGTGACATCAACTGAATAATAGATGCACCTCTGAGGCAGTCGTGATCGTTCAGGTGGTGATCTGCATTTGTTTTGCATGTTGTCAGCCATGCTATTGCCTTTTAATCAGAGCTGCTAACAAAACTATTGCAAGTGTGTGTGTACATGAGCAACCGCTCACAGGTGTGTCCCTTCTGAGGCGAGCTGACAAAAGAGAGGGACTTCAGATCATTCTGGTTGCTTTATTGTAAATTTTTCTCATCCACGCAATTGCTGTAATAGGCTTGATTTTAAGAAGGTTTTGATAAAAGCAAATGCTAACGGATAGCTTTCTCCAGGTATCATAGACCACCTTGGAGTACATATACTTTTTGTCATGTTACGCATGTTTAAAAGGACCCATGTAGCCCAGGAATATATGAAAGTCGAGAAGGAGATTTATGGGGACTGGTCTCATTGTTTAGACTGTCATAGAGTTAGTGTGAGAGGGCTATGTATTAGAGACAGTTTGAAAGAGCAGTGGCTTGTAGAGCTGTCAGCCTTGGCCTTATGAGGCTCTTCTCATTAGCACCTCACCTGTCAAAGCAGACCCTTTCATTACAGGAGATTCACAGACCTGCAGCTCAGGGCCTGAAAGCGGCTTGATCAATATCTTCCTCAATACTTTCTCCCTGCAGCTATGCAGCGCACCTGTACACAGCCGCCGGTGAGACAGGCCAGACGGGAAACGGTGTTAAAAGACTGGCTTGGGAGGGGGTTGGGGGGAGGGATGAGGTCACGGGTCTACAGCCTGCAGCGAGAGGTCTGCCTTTCCTCTCAGCACTGCTTCTCTCTGTGAGCGGTAATGATAGCGTGGAGGAGCGTCCGACACAATCTGCCTGGTCAGATCAGCGTGACTCTGCCACTCTAAATGCTTATTATGCCTTAATGGATTTGATTTTGATTAACACGATGACATCAAGCGGAAGGGTGTCAGATCTGCATCTTGCATGTTCCACTGTGAAAATTACAATCAGTTGCTTTTTTTTTTTTTGGTCAAGGGGATCAACCCGAACCACCTTTGTAACCATGACTGGTGCAGGGGTGGAAAATACAGTGTCTCTTGGACATTGCGACAACACACTACTAACGCAACAAGCCTCGTTCCCCTTTTATTTTTTGTTTATGCCTAAAGGCTGGAGTTATTTAAATGAGGGAATATGTGACTTGTACATTCCCAGAAGAAAACTGAAGACTCCAATCGAGGCGTTCAGAAACCGTGCTTACGGATATACAGCGGAGTAACTCCCTTTGGAGTGGACTTTGAGCTTAGTAACTTTGCAGACCTATTTCAGGCTCAAATAGCAACATTAGCAAGTTGAACAATGTAAAACAGCATAATAGAACCCCTTTAAAATAATGTAGGATTTTTATATTGCCATTTATCGGCCCCATGAAAATAATTATTACTTGAAAATATGAAGCATGAACATTTTTAGCTTACCTGGCCTGAATTTTTATATTGGTGCATCTCAAATACATGGTGAATATAGATAGGAAATTTCAAGTTTGATATTGTGCATGCTTGTTAAAAACGGTTCAAAAGAATATAAATGTAAACCAAGTGTAACATATATTTAATATATATATATTTGTGTGTGTGTACTGTACATATTTCTGGGTACTTGATTTACATTTATATTCTTTTGAACCCCTTTTAACAAGCATGCACCTGTTCATAAATACTCTGTCTCTGGCATTTCTATCAATGCTCTTCACTTTTCCTCCAAAAGCCATAACCGCAGGTCTATTGATTCTCATTTGTGGCCTGACTGTGCATAGCAGTGCTTCTTCTGTAAGGCTAATGCTGGTTCATTGTAGCGGCTGGCCTGTTGGGACCGTATCCTCTCAGTAACAAGTGAATAATGAGAGTGGTTGTTTTTCAAAGTGGAATTAGTTGTTTTTGTTGATACGAGGACCACCGGGAGGTTAATGGAGAAACAGCAGTCCCGGTGGACGTTTGCAGTTCTCCTGCATTATTGATTTGTTTGTTCATTTATTTATGGGAAAGGTCTTGTAAGGCATTTGCACTTAAATAAAAAGAAGAGAAATAAAGAAAAAAGTGTGTTGATATTTAATTCTGGCAGAGCTGACACAAAGCAGCTGTTTAGAAAACCGTAGTCCATATGTTAGCCGTATTCCGCCTACAGCAATTTACAAAGTTACAGCAGCAACAGCACGTTTTCAAGGAGCTACATAATTTACACAATCACCCTGAAGATAGAGTTGGTTTCTCTACTGCATTATGTGGTTTCTTTCATATAAAGCCATTTAAGAGAAGGAAATGGGCATTGGTGTTATGTGAAATAGACAGTGCCTTTGGGACATATAATGATGATCATTTAAAGATACAATTTTCTCCAAAAAACCTTCTGAAACATTTTATTTAGGTATTCAACAAGTAACTTGCTGCATTTTTTTTTTTATGCCTACCAGCATTTTCACATGACCTCACCACAAAACGTAATAATATTCATAATAAACATAATATATTTTTTATATTTTTAAAAATATATTTTATTTATTGACACACATTTGTGTGCATGTCAGAAATGTATACAAATATGTACACATTGTTATTTTAGATTATGTCCTGTATATATAATATTGTTTAAATATATAACATGTATTAAAATATATAATGCTTTTAATTAAAAATTTATACATTTGAGGTTGTTTTCTTTACAAAAAAACCCAAAACAATTTACAACAATTTAAAAGATTTTTAATGTCCTGCCCTGGAAGCTGGAAATTATATTTCCATTATTTAAATCCTTTAGGTAAATATTCAAAAAAATTGCTGGAAGAAAATGGCTTACTTTGCAAATGTTTTGTTTATAATATTGACCCCAATCTATACTCAGACAGTTATATTTACTGTAGTTTTGTGTTTTTGTTCCGTTAGGTCTCTTGTTGCAAATCTCGCTGCTGCTAATTGCTACAAAAAAGAGAAACACCTTGATCTGGAGGAGAACTGGAAGCTTGTTGAAAAAGCCCAAGTTTACTACATCGCTGTAAGTAGAAATGTCTCTCTTGACACTTTTGCCTTTTTTGCAGTTTGTCACCATGTGTTGTAAAGTGTTAAAATTCTTTTTTCAACCAAGCTATCTGATTGCTAAGGGTTCAACGTTATCCTCTTAATGAAGGATAATAGATTTTTTTTAAATGCGTGTTTTTGATTGTGATCTATCATCTAATGGTAGAAACATTGTCATCTAGAGAGTATGTAACTTCTGTTCCAAACCCTACAATGAAGCGACGTATGAAGTCCCGAAGGGCTGTAACTGGTACTGCAAGGTTGGAAATGCAGTCTGAAGCGCAGTCGGTCTGTATGCAGCATCGTGCTCTTTGACCTGCGAGAGACTAGAGGTTTGATCGACAGGTCACAAGGGGGCGGAATGACTCACTCTGAAGGTCATCGGCCAGACCGAAGCTTACATTTACTGCACATGCACCTTAAGCCCTTGAAAAAACAAGTTTGTCTAAGCGCTTGTCTGCTCCGTCAGTCAACTGTGCTGGTTAATTCTGAGTACACTCTGCGAGACGAGATAGATGCAAAAAGCCGCTGCTCGTAATTACCGGTAATCAAGGTTGGTGTGAAACGAGCGACCCCATTACACTCCGACCTTATTGTTAATGAGCCATTGCAAATGTGATTGGGATGGCTCTTCATGTGAGTCTGTACCTGCTGTAAGCTCCATTCATCGAGGGAAAGTCTGGCATCCGCACGGACTCGGACATCATTTGTTGAATACCTGTATTGTAGGACTGTGATTAACCTCGATGCAGGAGTCAGTCTTTGAAGCTCAATTTGGCAGCCATTGTAACGTGACACTCTAATCAAATCATTTTCGTCCCTGATTAAACGTTTTTCATCACACTGTCGTTTGGTGAATGGGGAGCTCGGGGCTATACATGAATATTGAGGAGCCGTTGTGTATTGACGGCCTTTGTGTTTTCAAACTTGACTGAATATGCTAGCGTTTATGAGAAAGTGCCCTGATGGCTCTGTCGCTTCATCGGCTTGTTGCGGTTGCTTCTTTTTGCGCAAGGTGCTCCACCAAACATTGAGATCCGCATCAAGTCATGCCTTTGGATGAATGGCTGTCCTCAACTGCAGAGAAAGAAAGCGAACGAGCAAGCACATTCCAGTGTTTATTCAAAGTCTTGTCCCCATTTTGTAAGCCTAGGCTTTTCGGTAGTGCTTGTTTGACAGCGATCCTGAGGGAGAGGAGATCGTTTCTGTTGTGATGCCCTGCTCAGTTTGTCCGAGGCTCAAATTTCAGCTGAGATTGGAGAGTTGAGCGTCCCAGCGAGCAGGCTTGTTTTTCCACCACAGGTCCAAACCTAGTTGTGTTAGCAGCTTCTTCAGGTCTCCGCTCAACAGACATGTTTAATGCATTTGGCCAAGCTGCACAGCCACTCCAGCCCCCCCATTTTTCTTGTTCTCGCTTGCTCTCTTTCTGGCCAGAGGCAGCCAGGGTGATGGTCGAGGAGTGTGAGAATTGATTATCCAGCCAGAGAAAGTTCATTACTGGAGTAGATCTTCTCCCACCTTAATGGTGGAGCAACCGTTTCTGAATTCAACCCCTGGTCACAGTTTGGTGAGCAAGTAGACATGGACCCCGGTCCCTAAGGGAGCCGACTTGACCGCAGCAGGAACATCTCGGTGGTCGAAGTCTCTACGGACTTCCTCTTTTTTCTCTACACGCACTTGTTTCTGAGAAGGGACTCCAGTGCTTGTTTTGGCTGGGCGTCAGATCTTGATAGTTTGAACTGAGAAACTGAAAACAGGCCAGTTGATCAAATAAACTGAGTGCTCTTGTTCGTAGTCCTGCTGGTTATCTGGGAGTCTCTGTATTCGACTGACGCAGGATTATGTAAGCGATTTCCTCTTCCACATAACCATCACAGGCTGTGGCACCAGCCAGTCTGTCCTTGTTATGCATCAAGCCGCATCTCTCTCTCTCTCTCTCTCTCTCTCTCTCTCTCTCTCTCTCTCTCTCTCTCTCTCTCTCTCTCTCTCTCTCTCTCTCTCTCTCTCTCTCATTATCGAGTCATAAAATCGCAAAATAATTTTTTTTAGTTTTATGTACAGCATAATATATACAGCATAACCAGTGTAATATTCACAAACAATGATGAACCAGTTAGTTTTAGTGAGTCGGATACATTAGATCCATCGGAGTGGTTAATAAATTAGTATCAAGTTAATATTTTAGCAAAAGAATATTTTTATATTTTCCATATCTGGCTGTCTGTTGGTACAGTATATCTGTCTCTGTCTTTCTGTACATCTATTTGTCTGTCTGTCTGTCAACAAATATTAAAACATGCAATTACTGGAAGTAATGATAGCTTGATGTTGTTTTAGTAACTTGGTTTTAATTTGATACTAATTGAATCAAACAAAGAATTGGTGAATCAGGATCGAAACAGGAAATATTTTAATACCCGAAATTGTAATTCATCCACCTTTTGGATCCTCTGCATAAAAGTGATGATTAAAATCAATTCATTTAAAATGCGAATATGTTGGCTGGGTTTGTAGTGAGTTAGGCTGGATTTATAATTTGTGGCTGTGCAAATATGTAATTGCCATGTAACTGGCAACCGTGTGAGCCCATCTGTTAGATCACAATACAGTGGTGGTCAATCTTCAGCCCACTCCCTTAGAGAGCCCTTACACTTGACTACTTCAGATCTGGTCAGATTTTCTCTTGGGTCCCTTGACATTATAGGAGAGCACATTGTGACGGCACCCCAGTCCACTGGCAGAATTCTTATCTGCTATTTTATGGTATCATGGCCCTAAAATTGTACCGTATCATGGTATCAATCAGGGCTGCTCCATTTTCCACCTAAGCACCTCTCGGTAACCAGCTAGATTTACTCATTTAATGGTAAACAAGGACATATTGTGAATCGTGAGTGCAGAGGTCTGCTCGATAGTCCTCCGTGGTGCATTTTGCTGAGATTGTTTTTTAAAGAGGGCTGAGTGGAGACCATCCAGCGCCATTTCCACTTAATGCACTGTGGCATGCTTCTGTGCAGTGATAAGGGAAGCCTCCTTGAGCTGTAATCTCCATTGACCTTGTGTTCAGAGTGGAAGACATCCCTGTGTGAGCATGAAACCAAGCAACTCGCTCACTTTAACCTCAGGGATTGATTTTAATTTACCCTGATGGTGTTCTATTGAAACCCTAGATATGCATTTCCTGAAGGAAATACCAGTGCTTGCATGGCATAAGAAAAATAGTGGCTACAGGTGGGTAAAATGAAGTCTTAGGCTTTGGTTCTGCATAAATGGAATGCTGAATTATTGGTGTTTTTAAAGTTGTTTTTTTACATTAAGCACATGACTTAGTCAGTTCACAGTCATAGAATCAACTCACAGTCGCTGTAAAGTGTAAAGGCCATTATAAAGAATTATATATACAAGGATGAAACAACCAATCACATAATGATTCTGTTAGCAAATACAGTGTATATATATATATATACACACACACAGTATATATAGGTACATACTGTATGTATATATATATAGATACATACTGTATGCATGTATATACACGCGTATATACATGCATACAGTATGTATCTATATATACTATGTATGTATATATATATACACACACACACACAGTATATATAGATACATACTGTATGTATGTAAATACACGTGTGTGTGTGTGCATATATATATATATATATATATATATATACACGTGTGTATATACATACATGCAGTATGTATCTATATATACTGTATGTGTGTGTATATATGTGTGTGTGTGTGTATATATATATATATACTTTATATGTATACATGCATACATTTTATTATATAGTATTTAAATATATTTATATTTTTAAGTAATATAAAATATATATTACTATTATTTTTATAAAAATATCAAAACAATATATGTAAATATTATATTTTGTGTTTTTCATTATCTTTATTAAAATAGTTTTTATAAGCAAGTTTAAAATAAATAAATGATATCATAAATTTACAGTAATTTAGACAAAGTACAGACTCCACCTCACCTGAAATCATCTATAAAATAATGTTTGAATGCACTTTGTCATTTAGTTCGGGCTATAATAATTGGAGAAGTTACACTAATACTTTAGAACAAAGAGTGTTTCGGGAATATCAATACTGTGCCGCCTTGCAAGCTCTGTAAATATTAACAGCAATACTTTTGATTGTTGTCCCCTCCCTCTTTCCTCAGTTTCATTCATCTGTAAATCAGATTAGCGTGAGGGAGTTTGTGCGGTAAAGCACTGATTAATGATGCCTGCTGCCGACTCCCAGTGCGCCCGCTACCGAAGGGTGCAATTGGACGAGATGAGAGTTAATAGAGGCTCGGGCCGGGCCGGGCAGCGTGCCGCTTTGCCACCGTGGCATGGCAGAGGACAGCATGCAGGCAGAACAGCCATTTTTCACTGGAGAAGAGAAAGAGGGGAGGGAAGATGAAGGAGGGAGGGGTGTTGAACTTGTGCCAAATGTTTGGTGGCAGGCTGTTGCTAGGAAATCAGAATCCTGAGGCAGAGTGTTCCTCAGTGAGCAGTAATGAGAGACAGGAACAGAGCTGCAAAAAACACACACTCCAAAAATGGAGATGGATTTTAGATACTGAGCACATTCACAGGGCCAGTTGTGCTGTGAGTTCTGTTCCGATTTTTATTGGAATGTGAAATTATAGTCAAAATGTCTGTTTAAGGGATAGTCCTCCCACCAAAAAATCTATTCTGTCATCAATTACTCTCCTTTCTGTTGAAGGGAGATATTTAGAACAGTGTTCGAGTTGCTCTTTTTCACAACTATCTCTAGTCGCCATACACGTTCATTATATGGAAAAAGAGCTGCGTGCACATTCCACTAAATATCATCTTTTCTTTTCCACGCAAAAAATAAACTCATACAGGTTTGGGACAGCATGAGGATGAGTAAATGTTCACAGGATTTGGGGGTTTACTATCCCTTTAAATCGTCCTTTGCATCATAAACAATACATTTTAAGCAATTATTTTGAGCCTTATATATTTCCATTATATTATAATTATCCAAGTAATTATTCAAATAAACTATCAGTCATAAAAAATACAATGTAATTTATTTAGACCGATCTCTCTAAAAACAGCTTTATTTAAAAAGCATTTTCAGTATTTGAAATAAACCTGAATAAAATTAATATAAATATTACATGAAAAACTGAGTAAATGATGTCAATTTTTAAGCGTACTATCCCTTTGAACCAACATAAGAAAGCTCAAATTAGTTGTGTATTACACCTGAGCATTAACCTCAGCATGTCATTTGTCTCTGCTGTGAGTGAACACGCAGTCTCTGAAGGCATCGACATACAACCATTCTCTTAAAGAAACAGGAGCAAAAAGGTGTGTACGTGTTCACATTAAGGGGAGGGAGGAAATAGAAATGTGGGTGTGGTGAAGTGTGAGAGAGATGGAGATAATTAAAAGCGGGGCCCAATGGGCCTCTGAGGCCCCAGCTGCAGATGGTTCTAGAATAGGCCAGGGACATAAAAGAGGAGCTCTTGACACTTGCAGGCGTGTGCCAGTTCCACTGAGTGGATGCTTCGTCCAGGGAGGATGTGGCTGTGCCGTGGAGGAAGCCGTGAAAGGAAGTGTCACCTGTGAAAAAGAAACGCAGTCTGTTTTTTGCTCAAACACTATCTATAGCTTACTTTTCACATTGTGCATTTGCCTAGCATGAGCTTTCAGACCTGTAAAGTGCTATGGTGCACACAAAGCAGGTTGAGCTACATCTAAAATACTGTCAGCAGAGCAGGAGAGAGAAACCATTAACTGATACAGCAAGCAGTATGGCAGCCTACACCCTGAAGTGGCATTATTCTCTCTCTTTTTCTACATCACCCTCTCCCTCTGTTTTTTCCTCTTCCTTTTTTCACCAATCAGACATCAGAGTTCCCTGGCAACCAAATTGGGCACAGGGTTGGGGGTTGGTTGTATTTCATACTCATAATGACACCTCGTTCACAAGGGCTCTGCCGATGATTTCAGCGAGGTGACTCGCAATGCCATCCCTCCCACGTAGGTATTGCTGCTTTTGCTCAGACACACACACACACACACACACACACACACACACACACACACACACACACACACACACACACAAGCTCGCACACAGGCAGCCCTCCTGCTGACCTTGAGCTGAATCTGGCGTCAGCTGCCCGCCAAACTGTATCCCCCCACCCCACTCAATTCCACCCAGAAAGATCACACAATGCAAATCCAGCTAGGGAAGGAAAGAAAATGACTGGCAGCCGCCCTGTCACTGCAGGCTGGTCACTATGGTGGATCGTGCTGATGAAATATAAATGGTGCTGCTTAATAGGGTTGTCACAATACTAATATTTTAGTAGTCAATACTAGGACTAGAAATATTATAATGCATTAGGGGCCAAGCACTGAAAGTGCATAGGTACCTTTTGAAATTGTTGGCGTTCTTTATTCTTCTTCTTCCGTTTCTTCTTCTGCTCGGGAAGTCTATAGCAGCCCGAAGACCCACTTGCGGGAAAGTTATGAAATTTGGCACACTGATAGAGGTCAGTCCCAACATTAATCACACCAATTTTTGAGTCTCTAATTCAATCCCTCTAGCGCCACCACCTGTTCAAAGTTGCACTCATGTTTACGTTAATAACTTTTGAACAATAAGGGCTAGAGACAAAAAATGTCTTCTGATTCCTTGGCTCAAGCCGATTGCACCACCTATTCAAACTGTGCCACCTATTGGTCGAAAGTGATAAACATTAAATCATATTATTAGTTACTGTATATATGATTTTTCAGCCATTTTGCCTAAAATCATCTTTAAATGTCTTTAATTGCTCATTGTTGCAGTTGGTCTGACACTCCCAGCCATGTTGTCTTATTGTCTTCTTGTATTCTTTGCGCTTGTCCCCGATAATTGCTGCTTGCAGCTATATTATTATTTAGAGCTGTCAAAAATAACATGTTAATTTCTATATAACTATAGATTAAATATATAAATATGTGAATGCATTAAAATATTTAACACAATTAAAAGCATAGGTGTTTTTCACCTCCCTGGCGTCCTTTGGCTAGGGTTCCAGTATATCCAGCGAGAGAAAGTATAAGTGAGAGAGAATGGCCGACGGAAGTTTGTTTGCACGTTTCTGATATTCTAACACAGCGGAAGCATTTTGTAGCCCAGACTGCTATACCGAGGGAGAGCCCAAATTAATCATAAACCCTTGCTAAACGAATCTATCAATTTCACCTAGCAGTAATATTGCACTTATAATCTGTTTACCATTTTATTATTTTTCCCTAATAGCAGTCAGTAATGGCGAGGTCCTACATGATGATAAGAGCCTAATTGTACAATTATACGCACATTGCATCTTAACCATTAGCCCCACTCCCCCCTTTTACCAATTCATTTATGCATGCACAGTGCAAACACAACAGCAGCCAGTTAGGTATTATTTGCCATGTGTCTAATTTGCTGCGAATCAAGAAAGCATTTGTTCTAGTTGGGGATAGGAGGCTATATACCCGGCGGAGGCATGTTTGCAGTATAATTGAAGAATCATTAGCTGAGTGCATGTGGGTCGTGTGTTATAACGTGACTTTATGGCATCTCCTGTGACATGATTAGATATTAGTCTTGTTTAGTCACTGCATACATCAATTACTTTTTCATTGTGTTACTGTACACTATCATTCAAACTTTTGGGGTCAGTACTATATATATCAAAATATTTTACATTTAAAAGATCACAATTATTGACTATTTCATGAATATTTTGAACAGATGAGACCAGCAGGTTTTACTACATTTGCGAGGACATTTTCAGAAAAGCAAGCGCTCTCCAAAAGTTCCAGTAAATGCATGTACTCAGAGGAATGACACTCAAGCACAGTAGATGCCTCTAAAGTGTACACACACTCTCATGCTCATTGCCGTAAACCTCCTTCAAACACAATCCTTTCCTGTCACTGAATAGGACTCGAAACGATCAAAGCCTCGTGAAGTCGCGTGTTAGATCATCGTTTGATCCGAAAGGAGTGCTCTCCATGGCCAATGAAAACCCCTCTTCCTGCCTGCCCCCGGGGAGGAAGCGACCGGCTGAGAGGTCAGGCTAATATTTAGAGATGATAAGTGGATACCGCTGGAGGTCTCCAGGCCTCTTGTTAAGGGTTAGTTACCCGGCTCTGAGAAACCCCTCCTTCACACCACCTCAGACACAGACACTCCAGCTGAAACATTCATGTGCCACGGCCGTGAAATTGCCGCGAGTAGATGAAGTGCAGAGACACCCGAGTTGCAGCTGATTGTTTTTTAATGCGTTGAGCATTGAGACTCACACATTACTACACTGATCCGAGTACGAGAGCGGGATGATTTCGCCGATATGACAGGATCAATAAAATATCACAGTGTTAAATACTGCATCAAGTACATGCTGAGATCTAGCTGAATGAGGCAGCGGTTTCGAAACATGGTGAATGATTTAAATGCTAAATGACATTGAGTATATATCTCTTACTATTGACCTCATTCTCGAATTTATTTAAAGTCCTTCCCCTTGAGTCAAATGGTGCCTTGGTGCCCATTGCAGGGGTTACCTAAGTGAGACGATATTACGCTGAACTTCTTTTCACCCATGTTTGTACGGCTAAAGGCGCAGTCTGTGGTATGCTTAATATTGTATTTTCCTAAGATTTATGAGCACTTTTGGGGCCCCAAAAAGAAGAGATAAAGTTTCCTTCAAAGCCACAATTCACCTCGTCATTTATTAGCGGCGGCGGTTGGGTTGGCAGATCCCAGCTATGTGTGTGAGAAGAGTTGGAGTTACACTATGCAGATGTTTGGGCATAGAGCAGATGTCAAGAGTGGGGGATTGGGGAAGAAGGGATTCACACTTCTCTCAGAATGATCGCTCGTTTTACATCACCTGCAATTGTAGATGGGTAATGATGTGCACATTTACGCAAATCCCTTCCTCTGTGTCTATATAGAGCTTGAATGTAGACCCGCATGCATGTAGTTTTTCAGAAAGCACTGAGGTTTTTCCAGAAAGCAAGAGGTTGTAGGTTATTTTTCTCTTGCCCACCCAAGCTAATTTTTTCCTCCTTGTTTTTCACACTCTGAGAGTCAGCTCTGGTGTAAAGTGAACTGGTGTGGGTGAGCATACGTTGAGCTTTTGGTAGGCATGTATACCGAAGACCTGAATATCCTTTTACCTTTTCTTGTGTTTGGCTTTATAAATGTCTCTCTTTTTTCTTTCTAGTCAAAAAATGTCTTGGAATGTTTGGAAGCATGCTCAGTGAAACATGAAATGTCTTAGCCCTGAGATATAATTTTTTCCGTTTGCTTTCCTCTGGACTATGATGTTAACAAGCGGCCTTTGATTTATTTGTATATTGTTTTCAAATCGAGTTGTTTTTTGGCTGAAACCTGGCACACCTGGCTGAGGCCCATCATCCAGCCTCCAGGGCACCGGCTGAAAGAGGCAGCAGTAATGCAGCTGTACTCCCACACACACACACACACACACACACACACACACACACACACCCTCATATAAACAAGACATGCCTCATCCATAACACTGGCCTTAAGCCTACTGGCTGGATGCTGTGGTCATGTTTAGGACATGTAGGAAATGCTGGAGCAAAGCATTGAGTATCAAATACATGTAGACGTCATCTGACCTTCATTTATCTGATCTTTCCTGTCGGCTAAACATTTAAAACAAAAGTTTGACGCAAGTCAGAGATTTAAATCAAGACTCTATTTGGGTGTTTCTTCAACTTTGGCACTTTAATGTCCCAGAGGTTTCTTTAAAAAGTTCTTTTTTATTTTGTTGAATGAAGGTCACATTAAAACAGTTTTTGAAATGTTTTACTACCTTTGTTTATTTTTTTTATTTTTTTGCAAATACTGTATCTAGTACGGTATGTTGAGATTTTATGGTTTTACTCTTGTACCTTTTTTTATATATATTTCTGAGTCTGACACAGTTGGAAATTAAATGACATATTACATTTTTTCTGAATGTAGACTTTTTTTTTACTAATTTATACTTAATCACATTTTTACACTTTTTTTTATAACAATTTTCCATCATGTACACAACACTGAACAATTATTCAAAATGTTTCTATTAAAAAAATTAGTGTACTTGTTTACCAAGTATGATATGAGATTTAGTAGAAAAATACAGAGAAATCATGGTTAATATCACCTGTAAATTATTAGTAATTTTCAGCCAAGATGTGATTTGGTCAAATTGTGCAAAAAGTGAATATTCAATTATTATTAATCAATATAGTCTGTTTAGGGTACTGAGTAGGAGCTACAGTATGAGATTATCCTCAAAAACAAAGGAGGCAGCCATTTTATTTTTAATTCCACCATAAATTGGTATTGAAATAACACTATGAATTTTCAGGACAAAGGTCATTTTTGTTTGTACTGTAGCCAAATTACTCTAATGAGAGGGTGACAATTGTGTTTAAGATAATTTATTTTCTGTAGCTCAGAATGCCCGTAGTTGAAGAAACGCCCATGTATCCTAATGACAGACTGTAAAGTATTTACCCTATAACAGGACCTCTTAGCATCATAGACTGTCTTGTTCCTATTTATGGAGCCACTGACAAGAAACTATTAAAAGAGCTATTAGCCGGTGACATAACAATGTGACGTTGTGAAGCGCTCCATGATGGGCTCATCATCTGTGGTTTGCTGTAAGATGTGAGTCATCGAACAGGAAGAGCAAAAGAAGATGAGATGAGGAAGTGGGTGAATAAGTTAATCTGAAAGGACAAGATTCCTCTTCCGATCTGTGTGCTTGACTATCAGTATCTCAGATGTCAGCCTTATCCATTAAAGGATTCAACAGATCATCATTCATGAGAGCAGGGGCTGCTATTGAGTTAAATCACATCTTAGTATTGACGTTACATGATATTAAAAGTATTTTGTCTCTTTTTTCTTCCTCTTAGTTAAGCATCTTTTCCACCAGTGTATACGTACGCTTAATTCCATAATACACATGTATTGTATTGTATAGAAATTAAAATAGATTAATAAATTAGCACTTTCCTATACTTTTCACACAGAAATACTAATGAGCGCTTAGAATTACCCATAACAATCGTGGAGGCGTGGTGCTTTTATTAGGCCTGTTAATGGTAAGTGCTGAATTCCCCACAGTTTTGGGTGCTGTGCCTGGCTCTGGAGTTTCCAGCGCTCCGCTGCATGAATATTCAAACAGCTCCATTAATGAGAACAGAGCTGGATCAAGGCTGCGGGCTCCACGATACGCTTCAATATGAGTTTGAAGCAGCGCAGCTGGTGGGTATACGCACATCAGGATGTGATGCGGGGGCATTTCTGCCTTAGGATCTTTCTCAGAAAGAAGTCTTTTCTTCTTTTTCCCTTTCCTTTTTTTATTTTTAATAACACTGTACGTTTTGAAATGGATCTAATTCAAGGCGAAAAACACGTGTTGTCAATAAAAGAGTTTGAAATAGCGTAGGATTCGCAGATCAGCTTGAGTTAATTAGCAGCGCTTTAACGAGTTGTTTTAAATGAATTATGATGCAACAGATTTCTGAAATGTCTTAATATATTAAATGGTGAAATATAGTGACATAATATACACTACTGTTCAAGTCTGGGTAATTATAAAAAAATATTTTTGAAATAAGTCTCTTATGCTCACCAAGGCTGCATTTATTTGATAAAAAAATACAGTAAAAATGGTAAAATTATGAAATATTATGACGATTTAAAATTTTAGTATTTTTGTGATTATTTTATCAGCATCATTCAGTGTATATATATATATATATATATGCTTTTTTAATATTCATTCAATACCTCTTCAAAACATTACAGTAATACAGTTTTTAAGGTACAGATTAGGTACAGTGAAATGGGTGCAAAGAAGCAAAAAAAAAGCTTATAAGTAGGGGCCCATAGTTCTTAAATGGTTATTTGCAGACAAGGTACAGTGAGACACAATAGATACACACAAAATGTACCATAACATACATTACAACAACATACTTACTCATACAAACATACACCTACATCCCAGTAATCCATGAAGATCAGTTTTGGAAAATTAGATACAGGTTAATAAAAAATTATGTTTTAATTGTCTTTTGAAGTTGGAGATAGAGGGCAACACCTTAATACCATCATCAACCCTGTTCCAAATCTGCGGCCCCCTACAGTGTCCCACTCCCGTGATCCTTCAGAAATCATTCTAATATGCTGATTTGCTGCTCAAGAAACATTTCTTATCAATGTTGAAATTAGTTGTGCTACTTAAAGGAGAACTCCGGTCAATTTTAACATTGAGCTAATTTTTTTGTAAATTTGGGAGTGCTGTCAATACAGAGAACAACGACAAAAATCTGTGTTGCCTACACCTTGTTATCCTCTTTTTAAAATTTGCACCCTGTTGACTTCAATGGGGCAAGTTTTAAACCTGCTTTTAGCCTCTTAACATCCTTGATGTGTCATACAAGTGCCCAGCTATGTTAGATGATTCCTTCAGAGTGAACACGAGTGAATCTGACTGCAGTAGATGTGAAAGATATGAATAAAAATTATGTTATTTCAGCCAGCGCACATACCTGTATTTACATCCTGTTTTCGGTGGAAGTCCAAAGTATTCGATTGTCGAGTTCACGCGCATAGGTTTAGTTACCTATGATCACGCGCGAGACTAAAAGCAGGTTTATAACGTGCCCCATTGAAGTCAACAGGGTGCAAATTTTAAAAAGAGGATAACAAGGTGTAGGCAACACCGATTTTTGACGTTGTTCTCTGTATTGACAGCACTCCAAATTTACTAAAAATTGAGCTCAACGTTAAAATTGACCGGAGTTCTCCTTTAATGTTTTTGAGGAAACCTTGATACACGTTTTTAAAATATTCTTTGATGAATGGAAAGTTCAAAATAACATTTATTTGAAATAGAAACCTTCTAAATGGTTACATTAGTAACATTATAAATGTATTTACTGTCACTTGTGATCAATTTAATAATTCCTTTCTGAATAAAAGACTTAATAAAAAAAAAACTTGGACCTCAAACTTTAATGACAGTTTATAATATAACTATATTCTGCTACACAGTATAATGAAGTGTAGATATGATCTCTTACAACCCAGTGGCTTATTTGAATGATCGGTTAATTATTTACTACATTCCATGCTAGGCAGTTAGTTTAGAGAGACATTTACTTCTTTTCTCTCTGTATATGTAAGGTGTTTTTTTTTTTTTTTTTTTACATTTCCTTTTGTGTTTTTGAAAAACATCCAAATAAGTCAAGTAAGTAGTAGTTTTTCACCCATCATCATATTACCCCCCTTTTTTCTGCACTTAACACACACACATACACACACACAAACCAGCTCTGTCTTCTCTTCTGTGTGGGTCTTATCTTTTGGGCTCAGGAAGTAGTTTGAATTAACAGGCTGGCTTTGAAGCCATCAGGCAAGGTTAACCCCACAAGTATTTCCTGTTATGGCATCGCTCTTAATCCATGAAACCAGATTTCTCATCTGTAAAGTAGATAATGTGTCTGGAAAAGCAAAAACATTTACTATGGGTTATCATGATTAAGCAGCTTAGCCGCGACAGAGCGCTGGGGAATAGCGGCGGGAGACAGCTCCTTTCTCTCCCTCGGAAAATATCACTACTGGATTGATGCAGTGAGCTTCTCTCGAAAAACAATCAATTTCTGCCCCCGTAATAAATGGCCTGTTTGTTTGGATTCATGGCGGAGTGGAACGAGGGAGTTTTCTTTCCTCCCCATCATGTCATACTCGCTTAATGAGCCGACTGCGCGCCTGACATTATTGACTGATAAATAACGCAGGAAATTACTTTTGATTCCATTCTGTATTCACATAACACAGCATTCCAATTAATCAGCAGCAATTTCTACTTCAGCATTACCTTTTATAAATGTATTCAATTTCATGGCAAATCACAGATGCTACAGCTTATTAAACCCCTCTTGATCTCGCGTTAACCTTAATGTAACATGCACGCGCTCTGCATCACCGAGGCCTAATAATACCGTGGCAACTGCTGGCTTCTTTCTAACACATTATTTCGCATGTTTCAAAACCACAAACCATGTTAGCACAGTAATAAACACCGCCCAGCCATGCGCTGTCCTGCTCACAGCTAAACCTACTCGACTTTGCACACTGTCAGCCAGGATGTGGTCAACAGCTTAGCCTACCATCTTTGCCTTCCGAAAACATCGCTTTTTACAAGAAGTCTCTAGCCACCATAGGTTATATACATTTTATCATACTAAGGCCAGACTTTAGCCTGTATTCAATTTTGTAAACACCTGGGTCATTCTCAAGAATTACTGCTTGTTCCAACTTGCTTTGGTGTGTGTGTGTGTGTGTGTGTGTGTGTGTGTGTGTGTGTGTGTGTGTGTGTGTGTGTGTGTGTACATGAATATATATATATATATTATATGTGTGTGTATGTAAACCAATGTCAAAAATATATATATTTTTTAAGGTATTTATATTTTCAATTATATTTTTACACATTTGTTAGACCTTCAAATACTAAATCTTGGACAACAACAATGGGTAAACAGATAAATAATTATAGCTCTAAATATCACGTAAATTATATACAATGTGTAGGCTACAATGGATTTGCCATATAATTTAATAAATTCTTTGGTTATTAAATAATGCCTTTTTATACTGAGTTTCTTTACTATTTAAAATATTTTTGGAACTGAATAGTCATGCAGCATGTTTGACACCATACTGTGGGAATGACCCACCTGTTGTGTTGCTATATGTATAAGTGTCAATGGCAGCTGTGTCAGATGAGTTGGGATCCACTGATGACGAGGGTCCCCACTCATGACCTACGCCGGACAGATGCATACTATTCCTACCAGGGCAAGCTGGGGCTTTCATTTAAGAGAAAGCAGGAAGTGTTTTCTTGTGCGTCTCATCCCCACCAATTTAGCCCTCTCCTGCCCTCCCCCTCTCTATCCTGGTAAAAAGCATAGCCATGATGGGATTCAGACTCCAATTAGTAACCCTTTGAGTGGAGGAGTCTAAACCAGGCAGATGTACTTGTGCAGATGAATGAAGGGGGAAGCGGATGTATGTGCTTGTACTTCGAGTCGGGGCTGTTAAATTGGCTCTGATGATTTCCATTTTGTGGCACAATTAGATTAGAGGAAGGAATCGCACGCTGATCAGTGGCTCTGAAATCAGTATGACACGTCTTTGATGAACCCTTCAGTGTTGAGAGAGGGAGATAATGTGACGGAGAGAGAGAAGCCATGTTTTCACTAGCTCTCCCTGTCTGCCAGGGTCCTTTTTAAAAGGATTTTTGCTCTGAGATCAGTTTCCTATAGCAGCACAGGTGGTATCATTTGTTTGTGTGTACTGACACAATTTTGACAAGAAAATGTAGCTACTGGAGAGTAATATGAACTAGACCCAAGGGAGAAATGTTTTCGGATCTTTAATCTGCTGGGACGTTACCATGAGGATCACTGTATACAAACAAACTACAATTCAAGCTGTTGAGGGACTTTATGGAGGGAGTCTATTCATGAGGGAATCTATGTGGTGTGTGTTTCGCGAATCACCTTTGTTTGGTGTAAAATAAATGCTGCCGCTATGGTGTGATGACCCAGTGTCTTGCGAAATGTGCAATGCAGTAGAATGGAATTAAAGTAGATTATGCATGCAGATTTTCTAATTTCATTAACCCCTTAAGCCCTGAAGTCATTTTAAAGTTGTTTTTCCTGAGTGCCATACACAAAAGTAAAGAAAAACTAGCAAGGAGAATCAAAAGGTAGGTATAGTTTGATAGAAAGGAGGGAAAATCATTACATTTGGACATTCTCATGCTGAGAAACTGCTGATAAAAGACATTTTACATATCTATCGTATTGACATGCGCTTAAGTACTGCACTTGGTACGCTTAAGTACTAATAAAAAACAAATGCAATTCATTTCTGCACATTGGTGCATTTAATGCTAATGACATGACCTGTTTAGCTGATATTGATTTCAAATTTTAGTATTATAATTTTTTGTTGCTATATCTACTAGGACTATGTGATTTATTTTTTTATACACAATACATTTTCAATGATTTTGTGAGCAATTTAAGTAACATTGTGAATACCACAGTGATTTTTAATGAGCTTTTTATATGGACATTAAAAGTATAGCGGAGGATTTTCTTTTTCCGGGTGGGTAGCCTATACTATTGGTCCACCTAAGTGTCAATCATTCTGGTGATATGTTTACGTAAGGCCGTTCACACGCTGGCGTGCGCTAAAAGCACATGTTGGGCTTCCCACTGATGCCGCAGTCGCGAAGATTCTACTAGACAGGTAAAGTTTGTCATGCTATTTGGAGAAATCCATTTAAAATCACTGCTAGTAGGCGTTCCCTCTCGGTCGGGAGCAAATAGAAATTGGAGAGGGCGGGTCTTTTCTAAAAGTAGGAAAGATCCTCCGCAATACCTTTAAGTTCCCTAAACAGCGTGTCATAAATTCAGGATTCTTTGGTGAATGGAAAGTTAAAAAGAAAAGAATTTGAATATTTAAATGATTTTTCTTTAACTGTAAAAGTCTTTACTGTCACTGTTGGTCTATTCAATGCTTCTTTGTGGAATAAAAGTAATAATAAAAAAATAAATAAAAACTGGAAATATAACTGATGCTTAATTTCAAGATATAGATAAAAAAAAAGAAAAAAGAAGCTATTTCACCCAGCTGTAATTTCCTTAAGTCTTTTTGTTTTTTTCAGACTGAATATCCTTTTTTTCACTCTAGTGATTCTGGGAATGCTCTTCCGAAGCATCCTTATCTTTTGTGGTTAAATTATGATGTCATAAAGATAATCCGTTTATCATAAAAAAAAAGTTTGAAATATTTGTGACATTTCACTAATTTCTCCTCTCTGTGTCATATCTGTGTCTTTTTCTCTTCTTTTTTTCTTCGTATCCGTTGGAGAGCATGTGATCTTTTTGCCATAGAGAGGGGAGCCTTGAACAAATATGATTTGCACATCATTTGGGTAGCACGATGGTATTATGCAACATATTTTCCTGTTAGTAGCACAATTGAATTGAGAACACAGAGATGTTTGTGCCCGTGAGGGCAGAGTGACACACGCTTGTAGAGAAGTGACGCTCGACATGTAACAGGCCCTTCTGATGTGACTGTTGACAGACGATTCGCTCTCCTCTCGGCTCCGTTTCACATGTAGTGTCGTCACTTTGAAGGGTGTAGCTGTAAGCCATATCCTTGCTCACTGCACTTGTTTCAATATTTAATGGCAAAGGTCAGCCAAGTGAAGCCGCTGCCCCACATAAAAGATTGTCGAGGAGTTGTCTGTCAACTCGGAGTTGTCAGCCGCTCCGTTCCTCACAGTTTCTCAAGCAGCCTTGATGAATTGTTGGTGATTGATTGACCCTTATCAACACACACCGTCAGGTTTCTTTTGCGTTGGTGTAACACTGCCCTCATTGTAATGTAGCTGTAAAGGAGATTGTAGCTTTGTGCCATTTCATATTAAAAGGTTCAACACAGAATGTTTGCAATTTTCGTTTTGTTTACTGTTAAATGTGTTCTTTTTTTGTGTGCGCGTGGATGGATTTTATTTCACGTCCTTCGGTCGAGCTGCAGTAAGAAAACCATACAGTTGAAGCCGCTCGTTGGACCACTGTTGCCTTTTGAAAAAGGCAGAAAGTTTCCCTTTTTTCCTTGCAGGAGAGATAAGGCCAAGTGCCTGTGAGGATTACATTGGCTAAGCCCTTATCACACCAGAAAACTCACCGCCTGCTTCAGTATGACTGCACGTTAAAATCAAGAGGAAATATTCCTCTTTTAAGTGTTCTTATTCCCATTGAAAGTCATTACTGGGCCAGAAGAGGACGAGACATTTTTTTTTTTTCATCCAGGATTTTTTTTTTTTTTTATGTTCTCACTCCTTCAGACGGCTGGCTGAGGACTGCTGTTTAACGTCAGGTGGCTCTGTCAGAGCTGTGGCAATAAATGACCTCTATTACAAAGGCATTTATAATATCCGATTCCTCGGGATGAGGTTGTTCTCGTCATGGTTACCAAACATAGACTCTTGGACATTATCTTCATCTTATAGGTATTGAGATTGAGAATTAGAAATATCATCCGCAATTTTTTTTCACCCTCATCCGACAAATTCATGTCTGCATCAAGGAGAGTTTGAGCACATTTTGTATTGTCTTTTAAATATAGGTCGGGTGTAATGTTGTAATGCTCGGGTTGTATGGGCTACTTTATATTAGTACTTATTTTGTATAAGTAGTCATTTCAAGTAGCAAAATTGTAATTTTGAAGCTTGACGGTCCCAGTTCTTCCTTCACTTTCATTATATGGAATATATGTTTGTGATGTTTGTAAAAATCACTTTTTGTGTTCTACATATGATATTCAGATTTGAAATGACATGAGGTTGAGGTAAATGATCACAGTATTATTTTTCTGAATTTTTTCTTTTTCTGAAATGTTTCACTATCCCTTTGTTTCAGGGTTTTTTGGGGGTGGATTTTCCCCCCCTTCCTCTTTATATTTCCACATTTTCTTGCTGTTTCCCTTCATTCATCTTTCATTTACATCTCAGCCTATACACGATTTTGACGCCTGTCCTCTTTTACCCCTATTTTTCCTTAGCTTCCATCTCACTTTCCTCTGCTGCATGTCCTTATTTCTCTCTGTCCTAACCTCCCTCCCTCCTTCCATCCATCTGTCTCTCTCAGTGAGCCCTGTGATCACTTTCTCTCCTCTTCGGTCTCCCAGCGAAGCTAAAAATGAATTGGTTGCTTTGAAGTTTCATTGAGTGCATTATTACAGGACTAAATAATGCACTAGGTGGCAGAGAGTTTTTCCTTCATTAAGACATGCTTCCTGTCAGCGTACACCTGACTTCCTCAGCGATAAGAAATCCTGTGTCCGGTAACCAGTCCTTAGGGGTGCTATCTATTTGCCTCACTTTTATTGATTATGATTATGAAGACATTGTCTCTGTGTGGCTGTCGGCAGCCCCCTGTTATGTTTTCCGTAAGCATACATTAAAGTGGTCAGAAATTATTAGTTCAAAGCATCCATCAGATCACAACCTGATTGCAGCACGTTAAAGTCAACATGAAACCAATTCGACCCGTTTACTTTATTAATGCACTTCTTTGATCGTTGTGTTCATGATTTATCAGATTTATCAGAAGACAAGTTTGTAAGCTAATTGAGCTAATTGCTTGTGAATTATTGGTGTTCATTACAATTATTGAACTAATAACGAGTAACAGTTCTTGCCTAGTAGGCTTGGAGCATGAGAGTAATGCATCACGTATAGCTCATGAGACATTATTCCCAATGCTGTCATTTGATCACCCATTCACTGGGTCAAATGAAGAAATCAATAAATTGTTTCATTATGTTTTGTGATATTCTTCCAAGGGATTAAAATGCAATAGATGGAAGTAAAATTTCACTGCTGTAAAATTGGATTGTTGGTTGCTAAATAAGGAGTACCACCTTTTTTCTCTCTCTCTCCTTCATTCACGTCTCTCAAGGCTTCAGTAAATTTAAGCCCTCCCAGGGTTTTGTAGTTCGCTCAGCACAGATTGCCTTAAGTGGCTTATGCCAATTGCAGTTTCTTGGTGCGGGCAGGGAGATGCCGCCGAGGGGGAGGGCAGGAAGCGAGGGGAGCATTTAGCCATGCAATTACAGACAGAATGACTCTGTAGGTTCTCTCTCTCTCTCTCTCTCTCTCTCTCTCTCTCTGTCTGTCTCTCTCTTTCTCTCTCTCTCTTTCTCTCTCTCTGTCTGTCTCTCTCTCTCTCTCTCTCTCTCTCTCTGTCTCTCTCTCTCTCTCTCACCACATGAGCTAATGTGCAGCACGGATGAGCTTCTTCCAGCCTAAACTTCCACCCAACCAAACAAGCAGAGCCTAAAACAGACAGCATATTTATCAGTCCATGTGGCGTTGTGGCATCAAGCCTTTAAGTCATACAGAAGGGCTCCTTTATACCCACTTCTAACCTGTCACACTCTTATATGCTACAAATACAAGCTGTTTCATAGTTGCTGGCATATAAGAGGACCTTGTGACATCGAAACTTTTTCTTTTTTTTTTGGCTGCCCAAGCAAAATAAGCAAGCAAATTGAATAATATTCAATGTGTTTTTTTTCTTTCTTTTTTTGTATGCTAAATGAGCTTCTCAACTAACCGTACAACGTGGGAAATTTTTCTGCATGAGTTACTGTACATGTGGCTTCAAAACCTGTGTGACCACTTGAAATACTATATGGAGCTGTGGAGGAAGTCAAACAGTTCGACTGATAAGAAAACTTTGTTCTATTACTGCAATGACTAGGAGATATTGGCTGATATATTGTAGATTCATGCTAAATTAGATATTATTTTAATGAGGAAATGTACTTCATTTTTATTACAACTGTAGATAGTTTCTAAATGTGTTTTAGCTACTATTATTCATAACAAATTGAATTCTATAGAAACAGTAATTACATTGGCTTAACCATAGTAATAGGGTGCTATGAATGTTATTACCTTACTTTGGTTTTCTTATAACTACAAATGGCAGAGTTAAACTAGAAGAATGAGGGTAAATATTTAATAAGGGCAAGTGTAAATTCTCTAAAGAATCTCTGGCTTTAAAGCCTGGATCTCTTCCAAGATGTTTGTTTTCCTCCTGTGTAAGAAAAAAAGTTATATTTTAAAGATCACTGATTGTAGGGAATAAAAAATGTTGGAATATGTGAAGGCAAACAAGGCCAGAGGACTAAATTCATTAAGAGCCTGATGAGAGCAAAATTATATTTCTTTACAAAGTATGAAACAAACATTTTTATTAGAAGCACAGTCCCGATTCAGTAAGTGCTCAGTAAACTAGCCTAATATGAAGTTAGTTTGCCGTGTCATAGACTCTTTGATGTAGAAAATTCTAATGCAAATGGCTCTATATGATTACATGAGCAATAACCATTTTTATTACATGGCTCTCTGGACTACTTGATTCTGATTGGTTAGCCATGGCATTATGTGGTCAGATGTCTTTGCATAATGACCAATGACTACAATATACAAGCTTTGTGTCTCTTGTATCACTCTACGGACTTAATATTAAATGAATAACTCAATTATTATAATTATTAACTTTTATAATAAAATGAACAACATTTTATTGTTTATTTTATTATATATTTGTTAAGTGTTTGTCCATTAAACAGGATAACCCTTTCTTAATCCGTTCAGGGTTTATGACCATCTTGACTGTACATGATTCCTTGCATATATACTATATAAATATAAAATGCTGTTATGTAATTGCCTGCTTCACACATGTGTGCATCTAACCTATACCACTGGAAACCATTTTTGACCCAAAAACCCTGATAGCTTAACCTTGTGTAATGCATAATTGATATCACAGATACACATATTAAACGTTTGTTTTGCAGTGACCTCGAGTCAGCAGCTCCTTCTCTTGAGCTAACTCTTCTGATGCTGCACTGGAAGGTGACAAGGGCTGATTTGGTATCTGACACAAGTGTTCACTCTCTCCTTTCAGTCTCTGGTCTCAAGGGTGATGTATACCAGAGCTGCTTGTCTGCTGTTTCTAAGGGCAAACAGTCTCTCGCCTTGGCCACCACTCTAATTACCATGGCCTTGGCAGATCAATGACTGATCCTTTTTTTCCCCCCATTGCACAAATGTGTCACTTTAGCTGTGTGTCTTTCCATTAGCTCGCTCAATCATTGGCGGCTGATGAGACCGAGAGCAGCATGCCTTTCTTATTGGCTAAGGTCCAAGGCCTCGCTAATATAATCCTCTCCATCGATTATGTTCTGTTGACTTTCAGGAGAATTTTTTAGAGGAGTAATTAGGAGCCGCCCGCCCCGCAGCTGCTCCAAGGAGCCAAATACATTAGTATGTACCGTCTCTTTTTAAATAGCACCAGTATCCTCATTGCTGTTGGATATGTTATTACACTCTCATTTTCTTGTAGGGATAGAGGGTGACATTTACATAATGTCAGTTAAAATGATCATATTTTTAAAGAGGAAGCGCTGTGACATCATCCAATTGGATCATTTAATAAACGGATGCTAGCGGATTCCTTTGTTAGCCTTTTAGCAAAGGTCTTTTTAATATGAGGACCTGAAATATCATCATGTGTGTAATTTCCCGGCACAGAATCTGCGCCCTGCAGATTTCTACAGAATTGGAATAAAATGGCAAAATTAAATAACATTTTAATGTTGTCATTGCTCTAAAGCAAATTTTTAATTCCTTTTATTTATAATTAATTAACTTAATTTTATATATAAGTTATATCACTTTTTTGTTAACCGGTATAGGGAAAAACAAACTAAATTGCATATATACTAAACAGCCTATACTAATAAAAGTAAACTTTTACTTTTATTCAGCAAGGACGCAATAAATTGATCAAAAGTTACGGTGAATATTTTTATAATGTTACAAAAGATTTCTATTTCTAAGAAACGCGGTTCTATTTCAAATATATTTATATATATTTTTTATATTATATATATATATATATATATATATATATATATATATATATATATATATATATATATATATATATATATATATATATATTTGTTCTTAATCTTACGATTTCTGCATTTCTTAACAATCTTTAGAAAGCAGAATGAAATTGTAAAGGCATCCAATTTGGTGAAATTGAAAAACAGATGGGTTTAATATCTTGTTTTACCATTTAACTTTGATAACCCTAAAAATAGGGTTTTTTCCACCTTGCAACTCCCTGCACCCCATTTTGAAAGCCCTTGGTTTAAACTATAGTGGCCATTAGTGGGCCACAGGAACATTCCCGGTTGTCCCCCATGAAAACCGTCCTGCCAATCAATCACAAAGTTCTGTACATCCTCCACCACGCCTTGCATGTTAGTTTATTAAACATTTTGGCTCATTAATTATGCTTTCAGATGCCAATAAATGTCTGATGCTTTTAGTTTAACAGACATTACCATATTCACATCCAGTCTGCAGATTTTCATCTAAAACCAACATCTTTAGATTCGGCTTGGGTCTGATGATGACTTTCTTCAGGTAGATTTATAAAAAAGGTTATTTTATGAACACTGATTGGCCCCTTTTAAAAGTGTTAGGCAAGTGTTTCGCTCCAAATTATTTCTAATTGAAAGTAGTGCTGCATGTTATGATAATGTTACAGGCGTCTCATTGCGTTCCAAAACACCCGGGTTGGGAGGACAGGAGAGGACTTGTTGCATAATTACATGCTCCATGAGCCGATCTGTCTTGTCTTTGAAAGGATAATTGCCTGAGTGTCCTGATGAAACCTTTGTAGTTGAGAGAGAAGAGAAGCCGGTGGAGTTGTGCCACCCACCATGAATGTGTGGGGCATCAAGTTTGCTCTTTCATTCCTCACAGTTATTTTTAAGCAAGGCAATTTACTCAATTGACTCTATGTACACAGTGTCTGCAGCTCTGAGATGAGGATCCGATCTGTGTAAAAGCATCCTCTCTTGTTATGTTTATGGAGGTGTATGTATACAAAAATCTTTATATAGAAAATATCAACGGAGAAGTGACAAGCTGTAATTAAATCAACATGTAATCTGTTTATGCTCTTTAAAATGCAGCTAGATTGCAAGTTCTTTTGCTGTCAAAGGCAGGTTATTATGCTCCACCAAGCTTCTCATTTTCTTCTTTGTTTAGAAAATGGCGTTTGCCTGATGTGACCTCGGCTTAATGTTTGGAAGTGTCCTGTTCGCTATGTGATTTTGGTTTATAGCGCACATCATGTGAGTTGCCGGCCCTCGCGTTGGGCGGTTGCTAAAGTTTACAAAATAAATGTCAGGTTGGCTGAAGCCTGAGGTCCATCAACACTAGCTCACAGTGGACCAAGGCTCACTTCACAAGCCCGCTGTTTCCATTTAAGGCGCTTGACCCAGATTTCTTAATGACCTTTAGAGTTATTTTACACAATAGTATGAGAAATCCGCTGAAAATAGTGACTGTTCTTGTTGCTTTGCGACGTTACGTTACGTCCACCTCTGACCATTGCCCATGTTGCCTCGCTGCATCTCTGGCCTTCTTTTCCCTTTATGAATGACTGATGTTGCTATCAAACACCCTGCCCACATTTAGTCTCATCGTTAGGCATTGACAAGAGGCACTGCTGTTGATGTTTTCATCAGGGACTCTCTCCACAGTTGCCGTCAGATGATTATTTAAACAGCCATTAATCATTAATGGCCCACTTTTGCATGCGCTCTTATGTTTCTGAGGGTGCGAGAGCCGGTTACGCTGCGTGGCACGTCGCAATCGAAAAACCGCCTTCAATACGGCTTATATTTCACTTTTAGCCTACGTCTCTACGCAAGGGCAGGCATCGAGTTTGACAGCCTTCACACCACGTTGGATGTGTTTACACATTTGTTTCCTGTGGCGTTCGAATGGGATTTGACAAGCCCGAAGAGCGTGTGGAGGATTAATAAGCCCGACGGTTCCTCAGAAAGACTTGAGACTGGTGTAGAATATGTATCCACTTAAAGCAAGATGAGGCCAGACTGTGTTCTTGGCTCACGATTCCACGTCTTCTGGCATCCCGACATTCAACAGAGTAAATTTGCAGTAGACAATAACATATTACCTCCTCTTGGCATTGTGCCGTAAATTAAAAGTAGGTTTTTCTGCTCTGTGATTATTACTCTTGGCTGCTTCAGCTTCTTTGGCTGTAACCCTAATAGTTATGAGCAATTCACTGAAACAATGTTAAACAGTGACTTGATGAAATCACAGCAACTGTTGATTTAAAGCGATTGTTCACCCAAAAATGAAAATTCTGTCATTTACCCACCCTTATGTCGTTCCCAATGAACACTCTTATAAATTTTGTCCATCAATTTAAAGTCCACACCACAAAAACTTTAACACATCAAAAGGAAAAAAAGAGATTGCACTTAATGTTGCACTTTAAGTACATTGCAGAGGTTGTGACACGCATATACAGCACATTAAATATGGTAAACGGCAGCTCTAACTTGATGCACAGGAACAAACCTCATGGGTTGTCGCATGTCAAACAAGCAGAGTTGATCTTCAATTTTACCATTTCTGATGTACTGTAATGTATGCTCAATGTTTATATAAATGAACGTCCAAATTAAATCCTTTCATCTCATAAAGTGATCCAGTCTCTTCAGAAGATGATAAAATGTAAAATGCGACAATATAAAAATGTGACTGAGTCTTGGATGAAACTAACTCTATATCGTGAATCATATCGTTAACATCAATGGTACAGTTTACTGTATTTATAAAGTATAATCCACCTAAAAAAATTAATTCTGTCATGTTCTCACCCTCATGTCGTTTCAGATCTATACAATTTTCATTCAATTTCCAAACACAAATGAAGATATTTTTATGAAACCTGAGAAATCACTGTCCCTCTTTTTTAAGTATCCAAAAAAAATTCATAAAGGCATCATAATAATCAATAGTGTGGTCTAATCCAAATCTTCTGAAGAGATACAATGTCTTTATATGATGAACAGATTTACAACAATGCACATACTGTAGTAGTCTAAACGTAAATGAAAAATGCGTGCATGACGCGCAAAAACAACATGAGAGTGAGTAAATGTAGAATTAACATTTTTGGGAATAGTGGGAATTTTGACGCGATTAGAACTGTGATTGATTGCATTGATCATCTTAAACCCACACGCTGGAACGACACTCCTCAAAGTGAAAGCGCAAACATAATTTATATCACCATATCACATTTAGTTTTAGTAGTATGATTATTCAAAGCGTTTTAGATGGTTTATCCTTATGTATAGTGCATTACCAGCAGGAGAGGCAGGACATAGTGAGCACCAGGAGAGTCTGTGCACAGGCGGCTTGTCTTTGTAAGAGGTCCAATGAACTGCATTGAAGAAAATGAAAGTTTTCAGAGTTTTAGTGACATTACTACATTAAACTACTATATATAATGTATAATGCTGCAATGGGGGAATAGTTGTGGGTCCTAATAATAATACAATAATAGTATTTTAATAATAATAATAAAAAAATAATAAAAAATAAGGGCTTAAAATATCACTATAGTATTGTGAATTCAGTATCGTGATTTGTATCGGATCATGACATAAGTGTATGGTTACACCCCTAATGAATAGATCCGGTCTAAAAAATGTTATTGAACCAAAAACCAGAAGGGGTATTTTCTCAGTGCAAGATGTTTTTTTTGTTTTTTTTTGTTCCCAGAGTGTCTCAATTACACCAATTCAACATTAGATAAATCTATTTTAATAGGAAGACACCGCAGGATTGAGCATACCAAAGGGAATGAAAGATGTTTGATGTTTTCTGCTCATCTACTGTAGTCCTCACAGTCCACATCACATCTGGTTTCTTTTTGCCTGTCTTAAGAAACATGTTCTACAGGGCCTTATCTAATATTGCTGCTCAGTCTAATGGCAGGCGGTCTGTGACATGAAAGCTCAACAGCTGCCAGCTCTCGCGGTATTCTTTTTCGATTTCTTCCTGGGCCCCATCAAACGTGTCTTTATCCGACTGCGAAGCCAAAAGGAAAAGCCTGTGCTTGATTAAAGAATCTTTTTTTATAATGAGACATACATAAACATCCAGAGACCATCAGTGCAAGTGGGCCAGAGTATCACATCGCGATGGACTTAATCTGAGCGTTTATTTCATGTTAAGAGTCATGTTTAAAATAAACACAGCTGATGGTATCGATTTTCGAAATCTTAATGTTAGGAAAGGAGGATGTAATATGTTAATATTAATAATATTATGTAATAATCACTAGCTAAACATTGAATTCTCAGTGAACCGGTACAGGTGAATACAAGTCAAGATACATTTAAAAAACCAGACGCCTTAACCACCGTCCTCTAGGGAGAGCAAGGCTATTATTATATTCATCTACAATAGCTGTGGGAGGGAAAGGGGAGGTCAGTTTTCTGGCAGGCCGACACAGCCTTCAACTTTAAAAATGACTGTGTAAAGAAATTAGACACTAGAAAAATATGTAATCAGCAATTTAGCAATAATGCCCATAAATAAATAATCAGCACCTCCATTAGCCTGACATGTATCCGAGACGCAGTGCGTGACGCGACTACCGGATTGTCGGCGCACTCGCAGACGGTCAGTCCATTAAAGAGAGCCATCCGTCCTGGTGCACTTCCCAACGCCACTTCAGGTGGAGTGTGTTATTCTGTGAGCCAAGGGGCGGCAGGCCCAAAGCGCTCATTTGTAGCACCATAAGACAGGTCGTAATTACACTCACCCAGCACGAAGGGAATAGGAAGAGAGCCCCGAACCTGACACATTAACCCTATGAGGAGGTTAACCATTATGGACATCAGAGAGCTAAAGAGAACTGCTGGGTTTTACATAATTAGAGTCACAGGATCTCTCAGAAGCCCCAGAGATCAAAACTTTAAGCTGTCGAGTTCGCACAACGTGCTGAGTACTTAGTGTTCAGAAAGCGAATTTATCTAGGATTTAGCACGGACAAAAAAAAAAGTTTGAGAGTCCAAAGCCTTGAGGTGCCAGCGTAATAATTCATCACCCCGCTCCAATAACAAAACATCTACCGTAGTGAGAGAGAAGAGTCTCCAGATAAGGTGTTATATGTGCACCGGCGTGTTTTTGTTTGTTTTGCCTTTATTGTTAAAATGTCAGTTTGACAAGACGTCAAGATGGGGAGAGCAATGTGCTAGCGCTAAGAAAGCTTATGAGGGAAAACAAAGTAAACATCTTTCTGTGACTTTTTCAGACACGGAGACATTTTTCATGGTGCGACTCCACATGGGAGTGAGTGCATGAGGCAGATTATTTAGCACACAATTAAGAGCTGCTAAAATATGGCAACAGCTCGCCTCCTCTCGCTATCCTGGTATAATTAGATTTTCACCTGCTGTTGAGATACTGAAAAAAATGCTTGATTCGTTGGACAAGACAAAGAGGCACCTGACGTGCCAGCTCCGGATCCATCTCACTCCTCAGCATGCTGGGAGTTTGTGAGGTAAATTGAAAATGCTGTTGAAAGCTCGCCTGGATGAGTTGCACAGTCTGCTTAACACATTGGTATAGGGACAGATGCTACTTTGGAACAATATTGCTATCAACATATTTTTGTTTGGAAAAAAAAAACAAGCAGATGAATGTAAACAGCTAATACGCAACCAATGAGATTTTGACGAATGTGGGACATCTTTGCACTGTTAAAGAAAGAGTTCACCCAGAAATGAAAATTATGTCATCAATTACTCACCTTAATGATGTTTCAAAGCAAGCCATGAGATGATTCATTGTCGAAACACAAATCAAGAGGTTTCATTTATTCAAATATTTTTGTACTAGATTAAATATGTAGATCAAATCAGCTGGTCACCAACTAGACTCCACGGTTTCTTTTGGTGGATGACAATCAGCCCACTCCATCCAGGGAAGTGAGGCAGCAGCGTATTACTTGTTTAAGATGGCTGCTGTGATAGCCAGGTGTCAGGTCAGTGCAATCTGCTCCGAGCAGGCCATGTATTGATCCTTCACACGGGACTCTTACAGAGATAAAAACCTGCGTATGACATGTGAAAGGGTGAAGATTCTCATCTCAAGGGCTCGCTCTAGTACGGGGAAGTTCAAGCTGGCCTGCACCGAGCCAGCAGCAGCAGCAGCAGGCTTCTCTTTCTCTGAGCACATGGGCTTGAGAGGGCTGTTTAGCATGCAGATTCAATAGAGAATGCTAAACACGGCCCTTTGAAGGGCTTTAATAAACTGGACCAGATGTCTTGTCAGCGCTAGGGCCGTGTCTTCTGCCGCCGAATGGACTCGTCTAGATACACACATTTCCATGTGACAGACAGCAGTAATTCATAAATGATACATTGTGCATTAAGGCCTCTTTGAGTGACAGGTGACCTTTCATGTTGAGATTGTGCTTTTTATTCAGAAGGATGTCCAGAGAATTGCGAAACTTTTGAAAGCGGGAGGACAGTACGGCAGGCTCTGGCACTCTTCCTCCTCAGAAAGCTGTGAAGTGGCAGTGCCAGTGGAGTCGGGTTCAGGGAGGAAAGAGAGCGGCACATCCATTAAAGCAGATTCCCTCTAGCCATCTCTCCAACTTCAAACACACCAACATTAAAGTTCCAATAATGCAGTGGGCTGATTCTCCCAAACGATGCTCGCACATCATAGCCGAGGTGTGCTAATGACGGGGGTAATGCTGAGAGACGTACGCACGGATGGTCCATTACCTTTGCACAGACAGCATCTAAAGCTACCCAGGATGCTGTTGGGCTTGAGCTAGTATAACCACCATAATGTTTGTTTTCAAAGGCATTTTATTTCGTACTACGTCAAGCTATTAAATGATGAAATGTGTAAAACAAGCCATCCGCAAGAGTGCGTTGATTAGTTTTGATTTTTGGTTGATTCGTTGAGTGTTTATTTACCCTCACAATCCTGTGGCAGTTATTTTTTACAGTATACACGGTTTTATTTAATATCCAATTTTATTGGTTATTATAATTATATAATACTACATAATTGTATATTAATATAATTTTATATATAAATCTATATTAAAATTATATTTCAATATATTAGTTTTTTACACTTTGTATGTATGCCTGCATATGTATTATGAGTATATTATAATGTATTTATATGGTTTGTTTTAAAATACACTGTTTAATTTAAGATCATATTTTGTTATAATTGTCAAGTTACAATTTATAATTTTAATATAATATTTAATTTAATACTAGATTTATAATTTTTTACAGTTTATACACACACACACACACACACACACACACACACACACACACACACACACACACACACACAGAGAGAGACATACTAAATAAATGCTAAATATTTAAAAACAAGATTTTGTCAAATAAATATCAGTAATGTTTTATTTTTTCATATTGTGACAAAATGACATTTCACTGACAATGTGATGTTCCCCTGAGTTCATTTGTGATATAACCGCTATCAGATGTCATAACTTTTGATGAGTTTTATTTTTTTTATCCTCATGCTGTATTCTGTATTTTAGATTGGTGAAGATGATGACATCTGTATAACCATTGACGATAGCGGATGGGTGTTTTGTAATGTACAATATGCTCACATGTGTCTGGTGACAGAACAAGCCTCTCAGATTCCCTGTGTGAATGGTGTAATAGCTGACACAGTCACACTGAACACATGAAGGTCACTTCTCTCCACTCTCAGCTACAAAAGCCTCATCTGTTTTAATGCAGTGTTCTGAGCTTTAGTAAGAGCCAGCGCTCCCCTAGCAGTGCACCCTTCTCTCGTTCACACACTCTCTCTATTGTGTTTCTCTCTCTATTTTCTATTTTCTCCCTCTCCATGTCCTTCTATCCCCCTTAATCTCACCTGCACTGTATCTCTGAATTATTCTCTGTGCAAGAACTGTATCGAAGAAACAGGCCCAGTGTAGGGTTTCGGGTTTAAACGTGAAGGTGTTTCCTTACCAGCTCTGTATTCATTCACACAATGAACTGAGGAGCCTCTCTTGTTTCTCGGTAAGAAGAGTCCAGACAAGACCTTTGTTTTCCACTTCATCAGATGCAAGCATTTTTTTTTTTCACTCCTGTCCTCCTGGAACAAAGGCTGGAGAGCAGCCATCACATTGGGCTCAAATGGCTCTCTTAGACCGTCCTGTGCAAGCAAGGGGAAAATCACACCATGTCTTCAGATGGCCTCTCTGGGAGCATTATATACTTGAGACACAATAAATTTTGACGACAAAATATTTTAAATGTGGTGAAAATGTTTTTTGGACATGGTACTATGGATATACCACATGGGTTTTTGGTGTTTTAATCGCTATTATTTTTTGGTGCTGGTAATTTTTTACATTTTTTTTATTGCACTATGGTATGTAATGAAGCATCATGATATTACCATCTGGTACTATCACCAAACCAGCATACTGCCACAATATCCAGCATTTTTTAAGTTTGTATTTATTTATTTAATAGACTTACTTGTATATATATATATATATCGAAGTATCATTGTATTGCCTTCTGATGCTACTAAGTTACTGCCACAGTACTCACTCAGTATTTTTTTATTATATATATTATTATTTATTTATTTTTAAATACAAGTACAAGACTTTTAGTTTTGCTCTATGGTATCAACAGCGTAATTTCTGGGTGGGACAAGTCTCCACCACTTTTTGCCAGGGTCGATATTGTCCCCACAACTTTTTGAAACCTCGCTGCACGGATATACCTAATGCAACAGACACATATCCAGTTGACATTAATTTATCTTAAATAAGAGGCGATCTGGCGCTGTAATGTGTTGTTTTTGAATTCATGCTGAGTGTTTGTTGCCAATGTTATCAGTGGCGAATGTTCTCTTTTGGCTCGTGCACAGACTTTACACAGACGAGTGCTTCAATGTATCGCTTAATGCCGATACAGAGAGACTCTGTTCTTTCCGGTGAAATGACAAAACAAAATGTACACAAACGTGTCCCTCAGGGTGGGAAATTAGCACCCGCCACCCGCCGAGGGCGGGTACTTTTTCAAAGTGGCGGGTCACTTTGCCGTGTATACCAGCCACAGTGGCGGGTGGATTATAATAATGCTGCGTTCGCACCAAAAGCGAATACAGTTCGCAAAAATTAGCATCCACCGAGGGACCAGGACAGGACCACCAGACGCGCATAAACGCGTCTTTACATTGACTTAACATTGAATGTATTAAGTAGTAACCAATAAACACATGCTGCGAGTGATTTCATTGTACGGATTGGACAGCCTTTGTCAAAGAATGCGGTTGCTAAGTAACAATAATACACTTTTGTCGAGTAACTCTTTTGATTGGTTTTCAGCGCGGCGTGTCACGGCGCTGAAGAGACCGTTATACACTGTATAATTTATACATAGCTAAGCTGAGAATAAAAATAAAATAAAAAGTGTATAACATTATATATAGCTGAGCTGAGCTGGTGCAGAAGAAAGGGAAATTATTTTTAACCATGCGCGCGCGCGCTCTCTACACTGCTGAAGCGCGGATGATATGAAAATACAGACAAGCTGGAGTTCAGCGATCTTTATTTGAGATTTTCTACTTAAATTAAAGTGTCATTCAGTCGGTCTGTGTTCTGTCACGAGCCGCTTGCGCTGTTTGTGCGACTAAATCTGCGATCAAAATGCAGGCTGATATCCAGCAGTGTTTTAATGTTGATCATAGGCTATATGAGCAAGAATGCAATGTTTCCCGAATATCCACACGATTTCAAATGTGACATTGATTTTATACAACAGTAAAAAAAAGGGTAACATTTAAGTGATGTACTGCATTTAAAACAGTAGTCAGGCTTATTGCTCTATTTTGCAACGAAATCTGTGGCTTTGAACGAATCGTGAGATTCAATGAATGAATGACTCGATGACCGGCCGCCACCTACTGGCTATTTTAATATAATATTTTTATTAATATTAAAAACGTTTTTTAACATTGCATATTTATTGAACATTGTTTTATTTAAAGCATTATTTCTTTTTAAAAGGTATTATAAAGGTTAAAAATTAAATGAAAAAATTTATTAAAGGGGGCGAATATTGTCCCTTAATGGAAAAGGTGTGACTGCAGTCTAAGTGGAAGAGAGGAACTTAGGAAAAGGGATATGTAGAATTGCACAAGTGCTACTGCTAAAGAGTGCAATGTAAATAATTTCTCATAAGCTTAATTTAATGGCCTAGAGAGAATAATTATGACATTTTCTGTCTAAAGACTACATATAAAATAGCTACCTAAAGTAACTGCAGTTTACTAAAAGTAATGACTAAAAGTTTGCATTCATAAGCATTTTCGTCTGAAGATGAAGACTAAGACTGAATCAAAAATGGTTGCCAAAATGAACACTGGCCTACACACACCAAGCGGACTACAACGCTGTTGCGTATGTATTAAATATGACTGATCATTTAAATAAAATGTTTTATTTAATTCAAGTAGCCTACATAGTAGCCTACATAATTATTTTACAGGGTTTAAAATTTATACAGATTTGATATTTTCCCCTCATACTTATGTTGGAATGGGTACGAAGTTGACATTGAATTTAATTTGAAATGGTATTAAAAAGGTCTTAAAAAGCCTTGAATTTAAGCTGGAGGATCCTGGGGGCACCCTGAAATAAATAAAAAACGTATTAAAGCAATTTCTTTCTTGCAATTTGAATTCCGGAAAAAGTGGCTGGTAAAAAATATAAGTGGCTGGTAAAATTGGGCATCCACCAGCCACTGTGGCTGGTGGACAAAAAAGTTAATTTCCCACCCTGGTGTCCCTGCTCTTGATATACAATCATTGATTAACATCTTTGATTTTAAGGAGGAAAAATAAACTACATGGGCGGATTAGAATCCGTAACCTCTCACACACTTAACAAAAGTTCTACCACCAGACCATTACGGAATACGAATACTGATTGCGGGTCCATGTATTTATTCACTAACGTGAAGAAACCTGGGACTAACAATACATTGCATTATAGTAGATGTAAGAATGAAACTATTACTTAAAATGTGTTCTACAGTATATCGACACATTCAACTTAATGTACTATTGAAACTGATTTGTGGACATCATATTGCTTTTTTTTCTACAATTGTTATTGTACATATCTGATATAGCATTGCGTTCCCCCCCCCCAAACACACTTTTTAAAACAGTTACGCCACTGTATGGTATATATCTCAAAGAATCTTAGTCTTATCATCTGATCTCTACACAAGGGTACAACTACAGTACCTTTTATTTTATTTGTAAAATATAAATAAAAGGCCTTTAATGACTTTTTAACCAAATTACTTGTTTGTTTAAAAAAACATTTTTTTTTTTAAGTGCTGTATGTATATTTGTTACGTTTGCTCTGAGAGAGCCCTCAGCATAGGCATAAACAAGATGTGTAAGTGCTTCTCCGAGAGCCGTGTGACCTTGCAGTTGTTCCTGTATGAGGAGGTGGGCCAAGGTGCCCTTTGTTGTATTGGGTTGTCACTTTGAACTCTACTTGCTCTCTGATGGAAGCGCCAGCGCAATTATGGACTCCATTTGCCATCATTCATTCTCATCTCCTAAAACCTTAATCCTATTTGTGCCTCATCATACTCTCCATTATATCAAGCTTAGCCTTGTTTACTCCACTTGCAGGAGGAACATGCATTTTTCTTTTTCTTTCTGTTGTGTTGTAATGCTGAGATTTACTTATATAGAAGCTCCATGTCAAGCCTGCTATCATATGTGGTTAATTATTTTTGTTGTATGTTCCTAATGTTAAGAAATTAAACTCAAACCAAGTGGTAAACCATCTGAGATGCCCTAATCTCAAAAACTGCACAAGTTTTGACTATCATTTTTGTCTTATTCTGAAGGGGTTCTTCCTGACTGTGTCCTTGGAGTCGATCCTGAAGGTAGCCAAACACGCTTCTGAAAACAACAAGATCTTCTGCTTGAATCTGTCGGCTCCATTCATCTGTGAGTTCTTCAAGGAGGCCCTAATGAAGGTTATGCCCTATGTGGACATCCTTTTTGGCAACGAGACGGTGAGTGTGTACAGTATGTGGACTCGCATGGCATGGAAGTATATATAAAAGAAGGAAGTTTCTTCCCATGAGCCCCTGTCATCATGTAACACTTATCTATTGTACAGTTCTTGCTGTGTGCTTGATATGGTCAGTTCTCTGAGACCGGTCAGATGAGAGATTGCACATAGGCTTGAATGGACAAGTAACTCAAGTGTTTTTTTGTGGGGGGGGGTTTTATCATACATGTAGAATAGTCATCTCACCTCAAATGCATTTTCATCCAGCACTGACTGTACTCATTGTGAGAGTAACACCACTCAGATAGCCTGCTGACTGGCCGTAAACAGCCTCTTGCCTCAGCGTTTGAGACTAATGTTCTGAGTCATCGTGGTCTCAGATCCACACTCTATTCTATACGAGTGGTTGGTACATGTTACAGACTGGCAGTGTGGGTTTAAGGTGTTTGACTTGTGCTGAGAATCAGACCTGTCAAGTTAAAGCTCTATTTCTGAATATCTTAAGGGTAGGGGATGGGTGATATGAACAAAGACTGGTGGTGTGAATAATTTTATTTCACGATAAAGGTATTGGTATATATAGCTTGATATAGTGTTTTTTTGTTTGTTTGTTTTGTTTTTTGCACAGATGTTTTTTTTATATATTTGTTTTTAGCATTAAATCTAGGGTAGGCAATTTTGGAAAAGCTAAAAATAGTAAGACCTTTGAAAGCTTAAGATCCTAACCTCCCTTTACGCCTCCTCCAAAACACATGATCCCAGCACAGTCAGAGCAAAGTCTGCACAGCGTCACGAGAGAAAGGGTGTTAAATTAGCTCAGGTTTCGAAGCACATAACATTACAATAATAATGAACGTAAACAACTTGGCGAGCTCTGACTTGAACCATCTGACTGCTGCAGATTCATTTATCTGTTGATAGTGTTGCCATAGAAACGCATAAATCAGAGTCTGAGGAGATTCGTAATTACGGTATTATGACATGGCGTGAACACAGCATAAGCTTGTTGTTTTGGTTCAGAAATAACTAAAAGGTGGCTGCAGTTTGTTTGCAGCGCTCACGCTCAGTGATTGTCTGTCTACAACTCTGCATAGCCTCATGGAACGTGCTGATGAAGTGTGATTTCTATGCAAGCAGGGTGCGCGGAGGTATGGAAATTCGGACCAAATCCAACGATTGAATGGACATTTTTTGGTCCTGAACCTTCCACAGAAAAATCAATAGAAAACATTTAATTTATTTGTAATAATATTTCTCAATTTTATTGCTTTTTAATATAAATAAAGTAAAATAAAAATCTGACTTAAACAAATTGTAGTGTACAAAAGGTACTTTCTTAATTGAGTAGTTGTCTTTATTCTGAACTTGATTGACACAAAGATAAAATAATAACAATACAGCCTCAGGTTATGTAGCACTTAATGACAATTAAAGAGACAAAAAGAAACTCTGTACCACTCGCTGAATTAAAAATGCGCAAAATATATTCATGTTGCACATTTCTGTATTCTGATTGAATTAATCACATTCAGAATAGCCAATATACTGTACACACACACTAGTTGAATATATATTAACGCACAAAGTTTTAACATTACACTGCAAACATAACTTAAGTTTCTAATTTTTAGACATGTGTAGCATTGCATTTTCATGTTTCTCTGCTGCTGTCATGTTTAAATTACATAAGCGGTCCTGCCCAGTGCCCACTGATGGCAGCATAAATATGTCTACCAGGATATAAAAAATCTTGACCAATTTCTAGTGTTGCATGTTCTATATCCTCAATGCCCCTTATATACTGATGCTGGTCAGATTCAGATTCTCTTTACCCAAACTATTAATAGAGCTGCTGTAGTTCCTCTTAAACTAACAGCCACAGTTTTGCTTTTTCTCAGGCTAATTAAATAGTGTATATGTGGCGAGTAGCTGCGATCTTTGTTGGGCGGTATTAATGCGTGTTAGTCTTTATGTATGCTTAGCTCTCTGTTGGTTGGTATGAAGTGTTTTGGCAGCTGGAGCTTGTCTGAATGCGTGTGTGTGGGCGGGATCTAACACAGACAGGCAGGCCTTTATCTGTGCTGACAGGGTAGGCGCAGCGAGAGACGTCCAGGCCCTGCAACAGCCTCACGCCCCCTTAACTGGCACACACTGAGTGTGTAATATCCAGGGAACGGCGTTGGTCTAATTGAGTCCTTCCCTGCTCCCCTCCTGCCTGCCTGCATGACATGAACCAGAGAACGTGAAACATTTCAGGAAATGTAATGGCCTCCAGTTAATTAAGTGAGAGAGCCGTGCAGTAAGAGCCAAAACCAGATGGCGCTGAATTTATGTTTGCCGAAATCGACGCACACAGCGGCGCGTACACAAACACATGCGTAATCTCGAACAATTTGCCCTCCGTTTGCCACATACATGATAAAATTCAACAATGTGAATTGTCTGTGTCATTACAGATGAATTTGTTGAGCAGAAGGCTCAGACAATGTAGATAAATGGCATGATTAATTGGAACAGAATGAATAACCCTGACTGATGTTGTATAAGCAGTGATTAACTCGCGCTCAGAGCTCAGATTGTTTTAAATAACAGGGGAGTTAAAGCCATGATTGCTGGGAGGTTACGAAATGATTGAAATCGCTCCACTGCTGCTTATGGGAGAGAGAGAAGGAGAATCAAGGAAGGAGGGAGACAAGAACTTGGAAGAGTTGACTTATTGTGAGGATCTACCCAAAGGCCTTCTGCCTAGCGCTGTCTTTTGAATAATATTATTCATGTCTCTAAAGACACAAAAGAAAATTGGAATCTTTTAACATGCCCCATAACAAATGATCTTTGACTTTGCATTAGAAGCTTTCTTGTTTCCCTGTGTGTGGTGGTGTGTTAACTATAAAACAGTCAGTTCTGGTCCTCCAATTTGATTGGCTGAGTGGCGTTCCAAGAGCAATATTATTCAGTCGAACAGCACTGGGATGTTTCACTGTTTGTATCACTCCTCATGTCATTTGTTTGCATGTTGTTTTTGGCTTCATTTGGAATTATTTTCATTAGGGATGTAGGATATATCAGTACTATATCAGTCATTGGATAATATTAGTTTATTTTATAAACTAAATATATAAATGTAGTTTATTAACGGTATCAACCATTATAGGTTATATTGATATTTCTTTCTACCCATGACAGTGTTAAATGTAATTTTTAACAAATTTCAAAATATACTTTTTTTTTTTTAATGGTGTCTAAATTCACGTGTAGCATTTAAATGATTGATTTTAGTTGTTGTGTTTGTGTATTTTTTATTTTATTGATTATCATCATTGGTGTTTCATTTTTAACTTAAAAAAAAAAAAAGTTTTTATGGTATAGAATTTGAATAACTGCCCATTTAATTGTAACATCATCTAGAATTTTATATCGGTGCATCCCTAATTTCCGTTGGCTGAATTGCCTACATTGTATCTAAAATGTAAGTTACTCACATATTCACTTTTTTATTGCACTGTTGTATTAGCTAGGTCAGCAGAATTCCAAAAAAAAAATATATTATTACATAATTTGGCTAATGTGATTTATACTAAAAATAAAACTGCTGCAACTAACTGCCATAACCAGGACAGAAAGAGCAGAAAACATCCAAATTCTGTCTGGCCCTAATTATGACTTGTGGAAGGATACGTGAGTGTTTGCATAACTACAGTAATACTTTCTTGTGCTCGAGTGTTTGTCCTCCTCCACTGATTGCGTGTAGGTGACGGACAGTTCATGCAGGAAGCCCGAGGCAATGAGGGATATGCCAGACATTGGACCCCCCCATCTCCCAGCTGATTCAGACAGCTGCACGCACACACACTCACAAACATTGAGAGACAGATGTCAAGTTCTAAAAACTCCGGTAGACAATCAAACACGGATATTTCCAGAGCTCTGAGCCGTGGCAGGCCCCCTCTGAGATGCTTAGATGTCTTCCTGAGACATTTGGTGATGTTTTACATGGTTTGCAAAAAAATGTTTTAAAGTAGTTTGGAAGCAGCTGTCTGAATTCAGAGCAGAAGGAAAGAGGGACAGGGAGAGAGAGAGAAGCAAGGTGAGGTAATTAAAACAGTGCTTGAGCTGGATGCTGTCAGGGAGACTCACGCGATGCACACTCTCTACACGAGTGCTTTACTGCATCACTCACTGCACTCAATTAAAGCCGTCTGTCTGCTCTCAACCCCTATAGAATGACCTGCGAGACAGACGGAGACAGTTAGGAGCGTTAGGACAAGTGATTTGCTCTCAGGGAGCAAGAGACGTTAGCAAAAGAACTAACCAAGGTTCCCAAGTTTATTTATTTATGTTCATGTTTATGTTTGGATGATACTTAAAGCATGTAGGGTTCCCTATGTTAATGTAAAACTCATCTAATTGTTTTATTTATATTATTTAATTATTGTACTACTATTTGTGGTATTATTATACAATATTAGTATCTTACTATTCATATTTTCCAGCCCTGAGAAAGTTGTGGAAGTTAATCAATTCTTATAAATCATGGAACAGTTGTGCAAATGTATGTATTAAACGTGTGCTTTCTAATGATGCTTAATTGGGGAGTTGGTCTGAATCCAAAAAAAAAAAATTTTTTTAAACTTCTTTACACACTATTCACCAACAACCAAAAAGGTAATGGAAATGCATAGCTTATATTTAAAAAAAACAATTAAAAGAATTAGCTATATCACTTGGACGCAGATTGTTTGTTGATGATTATGGTTTTATTATTATTATTACAAACTGTAGTGTATGTTTAAAGCTGCAGTCCGGCACTTTTTTGGGTTTAAAAATATCAAAAAAGACATTTTTGAAAAAAAACGTAACCAGCCAGTGTTCAAAACGATCTGCTCGCCTTACCTCGATTCAAAACGGTAAGCTTGTAATAATGATTTTAATTCCAGTGGTACTGGTGGATTTCCGCGGGAATTTCGAGCATGTCTTTGCGTCATTGCGTCACTTCTGTACACATAGAGAAGGAGTCCCCGGCTAGCGTGTGTGGATGAGGGAGGTGGAGATTTAGCTTAGCACTTGGTATGGCGGATCCCGAAAGTTTAAAGCGACAATCACCAGTGACAACTGGAGATTCACCAGTTGTAAAACCCAAAGACTTAAAAAATATATATTTTTCACGTTTTGACGTGATATAAGCAATCGTTAGATTTAATCAGCATGATATAGCTACTGCAATGCTTCCCCCCACCCCCCGAATTTGGTCAGAACAAAAGTGAATGTTACTTACTTGTTCAGATGACATTTTCCGATGAAAATTCTAATGTTGACACTTTCAAAAAGTATACTCTGAGATTGCTGATGACAGTAACGTTACAGTATCCACAGCGACGCGGCAGCCTCAATACATTGTGTTCATCCGAACACAGAGATGTATTGTTCTTGTAGTTGTTGTAGTAATAGAATTATTATTGTAGTAATAAATAATATTATTTTATCATATACATTTTTATAATTTTCATTGCATTTTAAAAAATATATACATCAAAAACCCCATAAATTACTGTTTTGTGTGCTCTTTACAGAAACACATACTTCTATAGATTTATAGTCCACTCTAGTCCATTTTTATATCTCAGGGATGATAGTTGTGGGCTTGAATGTGTCACTGCTGGATCAGATTGGGTCACAATAGGGAAGTTCAGCTAACAACTATAATCGGAGGACTCAGGAGGCTTTCCCCAGAATATCCCTCACATTGAGCCACAGAGGCCATTTTCAGCTTGATGGGGAGTTCCATAACACAGATTTGAGGGTGAGAGTGAACCCGGGCTGGCACTGACTTTAATAGATACAGCAGCAGAGGCGCCTGGCTCTCTTTAGAGACGCAGAGTGATGATGGATGGAAGAGACGGTATTGTGTTGAGGGCCGATCAATAGCTGCCACCGAGCTCAGTGTATTTCTGTCACTGTGGAGTTGAGTGTAGGATGTCAGCTGGTTGTTGCCAGGATGATTTGGGAAAGTTTAACACCAGCCTGCTCTGACGCCCCACACATCAGTCATTTTGGTTAACAGAAGGGTTTCACGGTCATTTCTGCCACACACAGTGACTCTCTCTCACACACACACACACACACACACACACATCTGTGCATGCATGTTTCATATTGATTCTCTCCTTCATGGAGTAGTTATGTTGTCTGCTGTGAAGTACCTCTCATTAGTGACTATACAATTATCACACACCGTTTAATTCAACTGACACCATTATACAAGGCTCTACAATGATAAATGGCCTACTGCGTATAAACTATATTACAATAATAATAATAATTTAGAAATATTAAATATATAAAAAATATCCCCTTTTCATGGCTTAAGGGGTTCTAGATGTGCTTTATGTTACCAGCTTAACCATGGTAAAATCACTGTAATTGATGGCCACTCATGGCTTATTGCTTTAAAGAAATCAAAAGTAAATAGAAAATAAATAAAAGAGCAAGGTGGCCAGTACATGGTATAATAATTATAATAATTCACTTTTTTTATTATCCTTTGAAAAGTCTGTTGGTAGATTTTGAATAGATTTACGTCTGTTAATCAGCTAATGGCAATAATATCAAATTGGCCATCAGTTGGCAGATACATTTTTATTTTTCTAATTTAAGTTTTTACTCCTTTTGAAAGCTTGTAGAAGTAAACCATGACCAAAAAAAGTGTACATTGTCAAGAGTTTCACCAAAAGAAAAGGAAGTTCCTTGCTTTTCCATGACTAAGTATTAAAGGGATTTTTTGGGTGAACTGTCCCTTGAGGTAATAGTCATGATGTAAGAACAGCAATGATTTATGATATAACTTGTCAGAATTTAGCACAAAATGTTGTTTTTTGAGCCGTTTTAGCTCCTCCGGTAGGTTTTGTTGTCCAGTTTGTGGATGTTCCCTCAAGGATGACTGCATTGAACATGCACTGTTGACTCATCTGAAGCAGCACGTCATTCTTCATCTGTATTTGTGTGTGTCAGACCAGTCTGTAACTCCGTGGCCCTGCTGATGAATGTGTGTGTGTACGGCCTCTATATTTACTGTTAGCCTGTATTAATCATGCAAGAGCTTGCGCTACTGTCAGAGTCCCACAACCTTGTTTACATGCTAACTTGCATTCCTGCAATGAAGCACAGACAATGGCAGTCTTTGAAAGTGATCGGAACGTACTGTACTTGGATCGCGTTAATAAGGCAGTCATTGAGGGACATGTCTTGTGCCCTGGGCGGGGGTGTTTTCTTTTTTTGTTGTTGTTGTTGTTTCTCCACCTCTTTAACAGACCATGCGTACAGGCCAGGAGAGACGGCAGTCAGCACTCATGATTCTGGTAATGATATCATTACAGCTAGTGATTGCTTCTCATGCATTGTTTAACAGAGACATGTTTGAAGTGCTCAGCAGAGAGCTCAGGCAGATCTTTCTCAGCTTGCAAGCTGAATCAAAAGGCGGAAAGCAGATCAAGAAGAGGAGACACCTTTTTAAGCTCTCCACTCAGTCTGCCAGAAAGAAGAAAGTTAAATTAACATCCTAAAATGACAGCATGTTAAAATAATAATAATACGGTAATTCTAACACTCTCCTTTCTACCCATATACAGTACAGCGGCCCCAAATCATATTTGGACCCTTACAAATGTCTGAATGTTATTGTATTACATCAAAAAAAAAAAATATGTATTTTGATTTTTTTTTTTTTTTTAAAGAAATGCAGATTGGTCTGATATTTTGTTACACAGTAAACTTAAAGACATTTGTACATTTTTAATTGTGGTTTAAATGCCAAAATACTTTATTTCGGGGGAGGGCACTGAATGGGCCAGATGGGATGTTATTATGGCTGCAGTGTGTGTTTTTTTTTTATGATGTACCCTCTGGATTGTTAGCGGAGGTGAACCACAGGAAAAGCAAGCCCGGTCCACCTCCCCATCCCCACCCTCCCGCACTGCCTCTGCAGTCTGCAGTCCACCTGGACACCCGCCATCTGCAGCCACATCAACATCCATCATCCCGCACGCTCTAAACAGCATCAACACACGGTCACGTCCAGCAAACCAGAACACATCTCGAGCGCAAATTACAGAACACTCCCGTAGCATTTCTCAACCTCTCAGATCTCTGTGGTATCTAAAACGAAGCATCATAAACCCAAGTGTGATTGTGATACAGAGTGCTGTACTCAATTAATAAGTTGTTTTTTGCAGGCCTGGTCAAACCAGTAGAGATATATATATACGCCTTTGTCGTTCGTTGCCTATCAGTCATTTCCTGATGTAATTTTAAGCTTTGTTTGCGGCTATATCTGGGCGACATGTCATCGGTAATGAAAGTGGTGTCTAGGACAGGCTTCGCTTACTCCCAGCTCTTTAGCAGTAATTGCATCTGGTGGTGGTAAGTATAGGATTAGTGGCTTTAGATAAATTTCCACCGAAAGGGCCTGTCTTCTGTAGCTTGTTTGTCACTCTCTCTCAGCTTCTCTCTTTCTCTGTCCCATTCGTCTCTCTGTCTGTCTCTCTCTTTTGGTTTGTTGTCGGTTGCGCGTCACGCTCCAGTTGGCCTGCTGCATTCTCATGGGAGTACCTTTAACACCTCAGCAGTGCTGGCTTTCTTCTGTCTAATCTTCCCCTTCCCCTGCCCAGATTACTGTATCAATAATACTCTGCCCGCCCCCTCAGACAGCACTGCCCCTGGTACAGTCACAGACCATACAGTCCTGACTCATGCAGGAATACGTGGGACGTTTGAGACAACATAATGAAATTGCACTGTGATTGGCCTCATCAGTAACTAACAGTTGCGACTTTGTTTTTCTTTCTGTCTGGTACGCCACTGGTTCACCAGTGTTTGTCACCAGCTCCAAAAAACAATGTTAGAAAAACATCTTATGACGTGTGGTCAAGTTGGTTCTCTTTTTCAGTGTTGTTGCTGCTATTTATTTATTTTTCTTCTGTCCTTCAGCTAGCTGATGATTTCATAGCACGGCCCATCTTTCAGGCTGTGCATTTTGTTGAACTGTCTCCTTTAGACCCCTTCCACTTGCAGCTGGCATGGCTAACCCCCTGGCCCAGTTCAAAAAGAGAAATACTCTCTTCATTTTCTGCTTTGAGCTTCTTCACAACATGGATAACCGCACAGGATGGGGATGAAAGTAAATAACCAGTGAGGTTAGCCCTCGCAAGCTCCCCGGCCCGGTCTGTCAGGGCCACATTTCTAACCCAGACCAGATGTCAGTGTGCACTCACCCTGACACTCCTCACCTCCAATGTACCACCTTTATTCTTCTCTGTCCATCTTCTTTCATGATCTATTTTTTATGACTGCAGAGTGTAAGGGTTCTTTTTATAAAAGTTTAAATATATCAAGTGTACACTGTACTTTCCCATTTTAATGAGTAGACGCAACAAGTTAGCAATTTGTTGGTTTGGTCATGATAGCGTCAACACCGTGGCTCTGTGGTGCCTTCAAATCATTTTGGGCCCTATTTTAACGATCTGAAATGCAAGTATCAAACGCGAAACGCAAGTTACTTTGTGGGCGGATCCCGGGCGCTGTTGCTATTATACCGGCGGGATAAATGACTCTTGCGCCCGATGCAAATCTAAAATGGGTTGGTCTGAAGTAGCTCCTTCATTATTCATAGTTGTGGTTTGGGTGTAACGTGAAATAAACCAATCAGAGCGTCCTCTCACATTCCCTTTAAGAGCAGACGTGCTTGTGCCATGGCGGATTTTGGGGAAAGCCCCAAATTAGCTTCTGTTAAACAGGCGTATAATAATTTGGGTAAATGTGTAAGCTAGATTTATGCCTATTTTTTTTCACATCTTCATGGACACAACAATGATTTCCCTCGTGTGTTAATATTTTTCCCTGTAATAATATATGATTTGCAAAAATGAAAACTGCTGCGTATGTTTAGATTAGAGAATCAACGTGTATGCGCGTTGTTCACACGCTACATAATGGCCAAGCATGTGCCCTTAAAATAGCATATGACTAACGCGCAACGCGCCACTGTCTTTAGACTAGGCTTTTCCTGGTCAGTGGCGGAATTGTTTTCTAAAACTGCAAAATAGCACCAGGGAGCGTTTGCACCTGAACCGCAAAAAAAATACAAAGGTACAAGACTGTGTACGTAACGGATTTAATGAGGGAAAAGAACTAAAATCCCACAAATCATTGGTGGAGATTTCTCTGCAGAATCATTGATCATGTCGTTTTTCATCAGGATTTCTGCTGTTAAACACAATTGTTTAAAAAATAAGTTGAGAAAATGAGTGCTGATCACAAAAAAAACATACACCATCAATTAACAACCTCGTAGCACAAAGTAGGTCCGTATTGAAAGGTTTATAAGTTGTCATTAAAAATCAATTCCCCTATGGAGAAAATGAATAGGATTTTTATTTGCGTAACCTGACTGTTGCACTTTATGCTTTGAGTTTGGGAGCAGGTCTGTCTGACTGACCAAAGCAAATGGGGAAATATTTGGGAAATCTGTTTGAAAATGGAAATCTGTTTCCAAATAATAATGCAAAATGTCTATTCGTACAAGTATAATTGTAAGTCAATGGATTCTTGTGTGATCGCAGCTTTAACATTTTTAATCTCCTTACAGATTGGCTCCTGTCATTTCACATTAGTCTCTCTCCTCTTTTTAATTATGGCACACAAAGACTTAGTTATGGTTCTGGTTAGTCTGTTGTGCTAATTGAGTGAATTTTTAAAGTGTAGATTTATTATAAGTCCAGTATTTCCATAGTCTTGCCTAGTGAAGAGGGTCTATTACAGTTTTCCAGTGGGGTTGCATTAACTAATTCCTGGAGCTAATCTTGAAATAATGCTGCTTAATCACTCTTAATAAAAGAGTGGCTCACCTTGGCTGCTGGATGGCTGAATTATCAGATCATTGAGCTGTAATTGGTGTCATGAAACCTAGTAGTGGGTTATCTCCATGGGGATTGGAGTTTTTCCCCAACTTTATGGCGCAAAGATTAACCTTGGAGCATTTGACCTCTGTGCAGTGAACACAAACATGGGTGTAGCTGAAGCTCTGTGTCCCGGAAAAGGGAAAATCTTCAGACTGGAACCAAATACAAACAGCTAAATGCCAGGTTAGAGAGTTTTGATTGATGTCAGATGGTCTATTATAGATTAATGTACATGTCTTGGGGTCTATTATGCAGTGGCTGTGACAGACAGACAGATTGCAGGTGGTCTCGGCCCCTTACATCATGAAGCACTGGTTCTTTCCACCCTCTCTTCCCCTCTAAAGGCCGAGGTTGTCACATCTGGTCCCTAGAGTTGTTCAGACGAGCAAAGGGCAAAGCCCAGCACACATAATTGGAATATTTTAACCCTCACAAAGCCCTTTTATTATCTAAAATAAAGCTGTTTTATTCATCGATACAAGTTTGAAGATATGTCTTGCTTGAAAGTGCACAAATTGCCTGTTCACTTCACACCAAAGATAATTATAAAGTTTCAATATTCATGGTAATTCTATGAGAGTAGGAGAGTCGCTTTCAGAATGATTCTTTCCAGCTCATGATTGATGAAGCCAATCATAATGCATCTGACTTTAAAAAGCTTGATTCAAAGGGGTAAACGACATGAACTTGAACTTCAACGATGTTATCATGGGTTGGTAAGGATGTTAGTTGTCGTTCTTGGTGTGAATGAGCCTCAATGCTGGGTATCGCCAACTAACTCACAATATGATACACATAATATGTATATATTGTGACACGTCAAAATATTTATTTTTGTTTTTGGAAGAAGAACTGAAAGTGATATATGATATATGTCCTGTTCTTCATAGCCTAACGCAGAGCTTTGAAATGTGCCCTAAATGAAATAATATCATTGCTACACTAAGCTCCCATTAATTAAGGCTGCATGTGTGCTTTGTTTTGCAGGAGGCCGCCGTGTTTGCGCGAGAACAAGGCTTTGAGGTGAGTGGATGGAGGATCACACACTAAACAGATCCTAAAGGATTATTTTTCAGCTGATAATGAAGTTCTTTTTCGGACAGTGATTGATGTGCTATTATACTCTCTTGGCCCCCTTGCAGTGGTCGCCATAGCAACCTGGCAGTCGTCATGGTTTCTTTGTTCAGCCAGCACTCCGGCTCACACACTCTCTCTCTTTCTCACACACACACAAACACATTTTCTCCCCTACTCTCACACATTCTCTTCTCCTCTTTCTCTCTCTCTCGTCCCCCTCCTTTTCTGTTATGACGCATTCCTCCCAGGTCTGCACCCAACATCGCCTACAGATGTTATTTATTGAATTTTGAGAATGCTCTTGGGAGGAGAGAAAGAAATCCTTAGGGGCTGCTTTCAATTCTGTCGGTGTTCTGGGCAGGGCTAGCAGGTGCCTTTGTCGAGGAACCCACCTTGTTAGCTTCATTAGACCGTGTGAGGATCCGGCACGGCATTACGCTCAATTATACCGCGCTGCATCCGCTCATAAATACTGGATCACCTTCCCCTCTAGTCTCAGAATGTGGAAACACTGATTGGCCTTGTTTGTACATAACACGTCAAAACAATACGAGTTATCTCTCTGAATAGCAGGGAAATGCAAATGTAATAGTAGTGTTTCTCGTCTCATATTCAAAAGTGTACATGAGGGGGGCGGGGGGGTAAATGTGAATTCATAAGCAAAGTAAATGTGAGTTTAGGAACAGCATGCTTAAATAATTGAAGTGGCTTATCTTTTTTCAAATGCAGTGCTATCCGCCTGAATGTGTTTCGTCTCAGTATGAATAATTGTCTTCCAGGATCACTCAAGGTGCGATCGACGTGACTGGAATGCAAAGCAGATTCTGGCAGCAGAGTAAGTTAGAGAGAGAGAGAGAGAGAGAGAGAGAGGGAGGGAGGGAGAGATAGATAGTGTGCATGGGCGAGAGAGAGGAGGAGCAGTTCGTGAGCCAGGGAGATAGAGGAGGGGGCGAGAGCTTGCATCGCACAGAGTAAATATATAAATGGCAAGCACTGTCACACACTGTGAGTACCTCTTCACTGATTTCACACACGTCATGTTGATTTAGGGCTCAGAGAAAAGGGAATCTTTGACATACGAGTCTTTACCCTGATTTTGCTTCAGAAATAAACATCTCAACAGAGTATGGCAATTGAAATGTTAGCATTTAGTGACTGAATGGAGAGAAATCGAGAAGTTTCAGGCCCCAAACGTGCAGAGAAGCATGTCATCGTTTTTTTTTTTTTTTTTTTTGATGGTGGCATTTTTCAATATTATTCATACACGCCTCCGCACATCAGCTGACTTTCCACATCTGCTTGTCTGCTGACTGATTCTAAGTTTGTGTGGTTCGCAACATCGGATACATGCTCTCCCCCGCTCTGTTTATCAGCAAAAAATCTTCGTACCCCACTCAAAGCAGCATTTCGATGTGTTGAATGAAATCATCACTTCCGGAGAAATTGGTGCAAAATAGAAATGAAAGCTGTAGCCACTGTGGCACTTTTATTTTATCAATCACTTACTTTAAAACACTACAAATGCAGACAAAACGCTTCATGTTTGCTGGCGATCAGCAGCAACATTTTTAAGCAAATTATTTATGACATTTTAAATATAATATTTTATGTATTACAATTAATTTTATAACAAATTGATTAATTTTGAATGGACACAATTTCAGTAAATGTTTTCAATGTGGTTAAAATCTTACACTTTAATGGCATTTTATAGCTACTAACTTAAAACAGACCGACTAAGAGGGTTGATTACCTCAAAATGTATGTCCGTATGCAAATTAGAGGGACTATATTTAAATTAAATACATGCACCTCTATAGCTATTGTCACGTGTCAGAAATTATCCCTCAGTGTGCCAACATTGCCATAGGTTACCGACCCACTGCAATTTTACAAATCCATTTTATATTTTATTGTATTAAGATTCTTATATTTATATTTCCACACAGAATTGTAATGCAATATCCCAAAATTTGCATAAAGTACGTGGATGGAAACCAAGTTATTGATATGCATTATTGTGGTTGTAGGCACTCTGAATCTTGTAGCTTTCCTAGGAAGCAATACAAACTTCCAATAAGCTCTGTGATTATCTGAATAACTCCGGAGCAGACGCTGCTAGACATGCTGTACCTTAGTAAAGATAATATTTTTCTCACGCCTTAAACAATGTGGCAACATTCAGAAGTGTGAAAGAAGAGTGTTTTTACAATACAGCTCTACATCTTGTGAAAATATACAGGCTTTATTAAAGTGAAAATCAAACACGTCTGCTTAGCATCAATCCATTCCCCTTGCTTCAAAGAGATGCCTTGTTAATAAATCAATTTACATCTCAAGAAGGTAGATAAGAGTGTGTTATTTTCTCTGTATTGAGCCGGCATTAGATCTGGCTCACAGTGTGATCCGATCCTCATCTGTTTTACTTAAATACCCTTAGATGTTGAATCTGCCGCAGGGTAATTGATGTTCTATTGGCTGCTGTTCCTCCTGCAGATTACAATGAAGGAGCTGTTTTATTAGCTTTAATATGGACACAGAATTGGACACCCTAATAAAGCAGGGGGTTTTTTTCGCCTGCTTTCATCATTATTAAAGAAGAACATCTCTTATGATAATCACTGACAGCTACATTATGGCTTTCATGAACTGATAGCTTCCATTGAATAGAGAGATATTATGGTTAAGCTTAATTAAGCTTGTGCTTATTATGTTTTTTACGCTTAAAACCTTCATTACACACCCCTCTGATCAAATTCAGTTATTGAGTAGCAAGCAGTCAATGGCATGAATATGCTAATGTATGGCTGAGACCTAAGCAAGAAACTGTGTATTCTTTTTACATTGAAGGGATAGTTCACTCAAAAATTCTGTCACCATTTACTCACTCTCGTGTCATTCCAAGCCTGATTGATTTTCGTTCTGTTGTAGAATGTGAAAATATATTTTGACTTTTTTTTTTATCCATATATTGAAAGTTCAAAAGTCCAAAAATATTATTGACCCCAAAAAACAGACTTTTTAAAAAAAAATTAGACAGAAGAAAATCATCGGAATATTGCAAAAACAGTGACAGTTGTTCAGGAGAACCGAATCATCACTTCTGGGAATATTGGCGCAAAATAAAAATAAAAGTTGTGAATTACTTAAAAACCTTTCAAAATTCATACAAACGGCTAGCAAGTCATGTTTGTTAGCGAAGTATTCAATCATATGACTTTGCTGAGGTTGAAGTCATGTAACTTTTTTGATACACATCTTGGTATTTATTTGGTCATTTTTGGTAACTTTGTTTAATTGTACTTCATGAACATATCATCTTACCAAAAATTGTAATTCTATATATAATATTTAATATATATGTAATAAAGGTCTCCATCTTGAGCAGCAATATTGAAATAATATGAAGGTGAGTAAATTATGGCAGAAGTTTCATTTTTGAGTGATCTATTCAGACAATAAAGAATAAAGAAACCTAGTGTTGACACAGCCGACCGACACTCCTCGACTTTTCTCACTTTTTACATTCAGTCTCAGTTACAAATTGCCTTCAACAAGCCCTGGAATCCAGCATCACAGTATTAACCTCTTCATTAGCACCTCTGTAGACTCCCACAACGCCTCTCCCTTCTCTCCTCCTTGGGAACGATCAACCTTTTAGTGGTGATTAGAGGCTGTGTTTGGGGAAGTGATTAAAAGCCCCCTATGAAATTTAGCTGGAGCAAGTTAGTGCCAGTGGGGGAAACGGCAACATGGGAGCGCACATCCCACGGCAGCTGCTCCTAACAGTCTCTGCAGCCCTCTGCCCCCCAACCGCAGCACCTGTCTGCAGGAGAGATGCGCTCAGAAAGCCTCTTTATTCCCACAAGGGCTCTTGCCTTTCTCTGTCTGGACTGAAGGATCCAGTTGTGATGTGTCTTGATGGGTTAATTATGAGAATAGCTCTGACAGTTGATATTCAGATCAAAGCGAACAGGCGTTCGGTCCCTCTCGGTCCCTCAGGCATATATGTATTCACACCAGCAGATAGCTATGCAGAGATAAGTGTCTGAGAGTGAGATGGGAAGGCTAATTTATACCCCACACCTCCCAATTCCTCACTCACTTTCTCTCTCCGAACTCTTCCTTATCCGACTCGCCCCTCCTCTCCCCCCAAAATCATGCTCCTAAAAATTAAATGACTCTTTAGAAGTGAATGATTAATCTAATGAAGCTGCAGAGGTGTTCTACTTCTGCTAATGAAGCCTTGCATTCTAATAAGTCACAGGCATACACTGTAATCATAATTGAAATGCCAAGCAGGGTTAAAGACAAACTGTGATCGCAGATGTTGCGGAGCCGAGATATATATGTAGAAAGAAACCGAGTAGGCAACGGCTGCTGGGGACTTTTTATTCAGAGCTCAGGGTCCACAGATTCCAGCTAAACATCTGTTTTTCAATGGGCAATCGCTGTATCCTGAATACATATAACAGACGTCTCGGCTTTTACAAGTGCCTTGCAAGTTTCTATGCGTGCAGACTCCCCTATGTCTGAAATGAAACACCTCTTCGCTCTTCAAGGAGTAAAAAAAATAGCTGGTTTGACACAGAGTTTGCATTTCTTATTTGCATTGTTCAAGGCCAAAGAGAGAGAGTAAATTATAAATGAGTAATGGTATTCAAGCAAGTCAGACATTTAATCTGCGCAGTTTAATAGAGCTCCATATGTATATATGACTCCATAGGTGCCTGTACATTCCCACCCCCCTCTGGGTCTCCCAGCGATTAAGTGTTCATGAGCAAGTGTAGCTTCACTCTCTCATGGCTATCATGTGTTTGATAGTTATAATGACGGGATAATGGCAGGCTTGTAGGCAGCCACTTCTCGTCACAGGATACCTATAGACCCGCAGCCCCTGACAGATTTACAGTGCGCAGTCAGCTGATACTGTAAAACAGTAAGGTTTTTATAAAGCCCTGGGCTCTGCTTAAAAAAAAAAAAAAGACACCAAATTCATACTCGCCTGCTTTCTGGGTCTAGCCTGAGGCCTGTACTGTCTGTGGTGAAATTTTGCGTAGAAGTAGTAGTTATCTAGTTAGTTTTGCATTCTGTTGCCAGTTCCGATCAGAACATAATTTTTTAACCTTCCTCAAAGTGTGCTGTATCCATATTTATGAAGTGGCTTCATAATTGTTGTGGGGGGTGGAGGGGACTATTGTTTTCAATTAAAATGCTGGTCATTAAACCTGATGCTTGACAGTAATTTTAGACTTTTTACTGTTCTGTTTTTGAAAAACGGAATTACTGAGGCAATTTTGCTTGCAATACAAATGCATGTGAAAACAACTGTCTGGCAATGTAAACTCACACTGAAGTCAATATCTTGAACAGCGAGTGCTGCTGTAAGCTGATTGAATCCATTCGGCGCTCTGCTGATTGGCCAGACTGCAGGAAAGCGGACCCTTTTAGTCAAGTGTGGAATGAAGCAGAGGTGATGAGGCAGCTGGGCCTGCCTGAGACACCACACTACCCCGCCATTAACAAAACTGTCAAGGGCTGGTGGTTGCCGTGGCCAAGCAGCCTCTGTAGCCTGGTTTTGGCAGGGGACGAGTGGACATGTGACAGACTCAAAGCTTTGGCAGGGGTTGCACTGCCTCAGACCCTCTTACTGGGGCTTTGTGTGACTCAGGGTGGGGGTATGGTATCGAACCACCAGCACTCAACCCAGTAGACAAACCCACCCCCCCAGCACCGGCACCACCCATTCCACACCCCCACCCCCACCCCCACCCCAGCGCCTTCTGTCCAGTGCCAGCTGGGAGGTGTGAGGACTAGGAAATGCAGATGATCTCACTCAATTCCCTAAACGTCAAGCACTTGCATACATGCCTATCTGAGAACTTCTCTCAGCTCTAGCACTATCTTTAGGTTTGTATGCCATTACCGATTAGTTTATATATATATATGTATATATATATATATATATATATATATATATATATATATATATATATATATACACACACACACACACACACACACACACACACACACACACACACACACACACACACACACACACACACACACACACAGTGTATTTAGAAAGTATGTCTTTGCATATTTTTAACAAGATATCAAACCAAGTGGCATTTATTTTAATAAAACAGCACAATTTCTAAGAAAACCATTTAAAGTTTAAAGAAATGTAATTGTTTTTATAAAATAGCAAATTTTTCTATTGTTTTAAATTAAGATGACAAAGTATTTGGCCACATTTTGGTTGTCAAATGTTAGTGGAACATGTTCATAGATGGCTAACTGTGGTTACTCTACTGGGATACCCGTGTGAACTGTCACCCATGAAAAATCACCTTAATATTAGTTAAAAGATTTGTTAAATTGACTAAGTTAGTTTTGAGAGAATTATAGCATCATTTATTTGTAGATGCCACATGGATTCAAATTTTGTCATTTAATGCAACACAAATCATGGTTTTCAAAAGTGTCCAAATACTTTTGGACAACTGTAGGTGTGGACAGCGTTCTGATCTGCATGCTTTACAGAACCCACTCCCACCTGGTCAAAGCTGGCACCCCAATCAGGATCTTGTGCTTTGACTTCTCCAGTGCCCTCAACATGCTTCTCCGGCTTGGTAACAAGCTCAGCGCAATACCGGTGAACGCCTCCACAATCTCCTAAATCATAGACTATTTTACCAGCAGGCAGAAGATTGTGAGGCTCCAGGGAGAGAGCGTGGAGGTGGTGTAGTCCTACAGGTTGCTTGGAGTCCACTTAAACAGCAGACTGTACTGGACAAACAAGTAAGCTGTGCAATACAAGAAAGGTCAAAACAGGAGGCGCAGGTTTTTCAACATGTACAACAGGTTTCTATAGTTATACTTTACCAGTCTAATGCAAAATATGTTCTGTGATTAAACTTATTAGTGATTAGTGTCAATTTCAGCATAATTCTGTACATCTTCATTGGAGTATTGTAATAGTAGTAGTGGCTTATTCCACTACAGTATTCTGACAGAGTCTGTACCTATTTTGAAATGGTTCCATTCAAAAAATAAAAATACCCGGAACGAATTATGTCCGGTTGTTACGTTTTCGCTCGTGTATTCTTTCATCAAATGTGGATGAATACTGTAAAAAAAAAAAAAAAAAATACTCTGACAGTGTTTCCTGCTCTACTGTTTAGCCACACAGCTAAATAATCTACAGCACGAAACATAGTGTGAGCAGTGTAGTTTGTTTCCCGAACTAATTACTCTTAGAGAAACCGAAACATACAGCGCAACCAAAGTAGTCCGATTCCCAAATGAATGACTCCGTAGCTCTCAATCCCTCTTTTTCAGAACACCACTTTTGTATTTCTTCAGTTTTTGTTGACAATCAGATTTACTTTTCAACTTGTTTATTTGAGCTTTATTATTATTGTTATATAATTAATAATACAAATATTAATTATTACTATTATTTCAAACAACTGCTAGAATTACTTTTTTCTTAAAAGATAATTAAGTTTTCAATGTATTAGGGATATTACATTGAGGAAATTTTCGAATTTGCAATCACGTGTATTCTGTGCATAGGGGAACGGTGGTACTGACCATGTATTTTACAAGATTAGATATTTGTCAATAGACAAAAGTGGTTTCCATCCACTTTTTGCGCTGTTTTGTTATCAACAAAGTGAATATGCGTTAAAAAAAGATAGCGAAATTTGCTGTCTCCAGCCTGTTTCCATACAGTTGGCCTTTTTACTGATTAAATGGTGTACGTAATGACGTTATCCCTAAAAAATTTTATCCCAAATATTTGTAAAATGCAGGGAGTAATAAGACAATTGGAATTCACCAGTTTACTGCTCACTATTTTCACAAATAATAGGGCTATTACTAAATTAGGAAATCAGAAGATCACGGCAAAATGTGATGGCTTGTCTGACAGGACTACAGGTAACTGCACACACAGGTAACTGCATTTGTGTGACGAATCTGATGGGTTTGGACTCAGAGCAGCTTGTCCTGTATACAACATTTTAGGGTCCAAAAAAAAATATTGGTAGTAATGTTCGGTCATTTAACAATATTCAGAAACAGGTGCATTTGTAGCTATTATTTTTCTGACTAACTTTTTATTAGATTGTAAAAAAAATAAAAAAAATAAGGATGAATGATGTTTGAGAGGTAACACCTTATTCTTACCAATAGTAATAAATAATAAGTTTATATACAATTTAATATGAATATAATAAATGTAATGTGCCTTTGAACTACAGAGAAACGGTGCTTTAACGGGAGCAAAGCCACGAATGCGGACTAATTAGTATAATATTACTATTGGCTAATTCTGTCATGTGACACCACATTAATTGGTGTTAAAGCCTTTTTTCTTGACATAAAGTGTTTCCAACTTGATTTTTGTGACATTCGAAGTATCAACATAGAATTTTTAAGCTAAAGTTAAATGAAAAAACATTGTCTCGACATTTGCAAAAAAAATATTGTATAATTAGCATTTCCATCAGCTATATTGGTAAAAATTTTGATGCGCTAAACCCTTTTTCGCAAAAAATATTTGGATTGAAACCTGGCTAATGATGTTCAGGATCTGTTGCGCACTAAATCCTCCGCCATTGTCCTGTCAGTCATCTTTGTTTACTCGTGAATAAGTGAAATCTGACTCCTGCTGCATGGCGCTGCGACTCTTTCAGTTTATAATTGTAGCGTCCGTTGTCCAACTGAACTAGCCTAAATGTTTTTTATTTCTATAAAAAGGCAAAACGACAGTGGGAGTGGTGCCGCGGTGGGCAAGAAATGTAATTGGTGTACAGCCGAACAACGTGTAACGCCGACTACTGCAGTAAACCTACAGTGCCTTACAAATGCAACTGTTCCAAAGCCAGAAGATTGAATACATCAGTGGATTGCTGTAAAGCTACTGAGTGATTCGTGCGTCATTTTAATATATTGTTAGCATTTAAATATTTCATTGGAATTAATATGTGAGTCATGAGTGATGTGATTACACATGACATTTAGCATTCTGCGTGAGAAGCAGTTGGCAATTGCAGTTACTAAACATGCTCAGTAGGTAAAACGATGACTCGGGAGCATGTTTTACAAGGTACAGCATTAAAGTAAATCTAATCTGATCTGGAATAACTTAATATTTGCTTCTTACCATCAAGTATGTTTTATGTATGTTTTTTTTCTCTCACGCAGACTGAAGATATTGAGGAGATTGCGAAGAAGGCCCAAAGCTTATCCAAAGTGAACAAGAAAAGGCAGAGAATTGTTGTCTTCACCCAAGGCAAAGAAGGAACTGTAATGACCAAAGGTGCGTGGGTCAGTTTTCATCTATTCAGAATTAGTTTTTATAATCACGCTTTTAGATCGGGACCGTCTCATGTTAAAAAGAAATAACACAACCCCCAGAAACACTTTTAGTTATTTACAGTTGAAATGATGTTGATAGATTTCCTCTGTAAACATTAGTGAATAGCCTCAAACAAGGTCATCTTAAGAATAGAATGCCGTTCTCTCTGGCGGCTTCCGATGTTGCTCAGTGTGAAATGAATTCGCCCTTGGCAATGACCTCCTATCTCTCAGATACAGAATTTGAATCCAAAGGGCTGTTGCAGTCACATTGCTATGGTAACCGAGTGGTGGGGGATCTTTCTGTGGAGTGGATAAGTTTAACCGTATAGTGGGGAAAGCATAACAGTTGTAGCTGATTAAACCAGCGGGGTTTGAAGTAGAAAGCGGGGAGGCAGCAGGAATGTAAGGGGACAGGCTGAGCTGTTTATGCTCTTCTTCTCCTGCTCTTCATTTCTTCTCCTTTTGCTCCTGCCAGAACGACATTCCTTGTTTTACAGTCCGCCTGTGCCCAGTCTCGGCTAAATTCCATTTGTTCAAGATAATTCGCCTTTTATTGCCTTTTGTATTTTGATTCATTGAATTTCACAGTGTTCTTACAATGAATTCCGTCGAGGTTAGACATTATTTAAATCTCTCGAGGACACAATGAGCAGCCACCCTTGCAACGCACTGGATAACCTGAGGGATAAAAAAAAAGAGGTAAACATGGTAAATGACCTTTGGTGTCTGCCTGGAATCAAAAACCCTCAAGAGTTTTGGCCTAGCAGTTAGCATATATGCATTGGCGAGTTAAGCCTTGGTGCTCATGCAGGAGACACAAGTTTGTCCGGTCCAGTCTGTGTTCAGTTTTTCTTCCCTCTCAGCCAAAACTGTCAAATCCAGAATTTTAAAACAAAAAATTCTGATATAAACTACATCAGGGACCTGTATTTTTTATATAAAGGGGCTTCTTTTTTTATCACAAAGTGAACATTTACAGTAAAAACAGTAATATTGTGAAATATTTCTGTGATGGCAAAGCTGAATTTTAAGCAGCCATTACTCTTGTCTTCAGCGTCACATGATCCTCCAGAAATCATTCTAATATGCTGATTTGGTGCTCAAAAAACTTTTCCTATTATTATCATCAACATTGAAAGTTGTGCTGCTTAATATTTTTATGTACCGGTAATATTTTATGATTCTTTGATGAATAGAGAAAAGTTCAAAAGAATAGCAATAATTTGACTTTTTCTTTTTTCTTTTCTTTTTTTACAAAAAAATAACTGACCCCAAACTTTTGAATTTTGAATATGACTGAATAAATAATAAATTAATCTTCTTCTTCTTTTTTCTTTAAAGCATATTTATTTCCTCTGGCAGTGTTAAATTAATGGTTTAAGATTAGATTTAAACCATGTTTATTTACCCGCCTAAGTTTAATTTTACTCATATTTGCCACTTCGTAAGTATTACTTTTGGACCCTCATTTCAACATTTCTGAAACGGCAAAATTAAATTACAATAATATAGCGTTTTCTTCATTTTCACTTAGCTAGTAGTGACGTGTGTAGCCGACCCCAGAGCTATACCATAAAATAACATTTTAAGGTTGTTTTTATTTTATTTTATAGGCTTTACTCCAAGTTAACTTGTAACATGACATCCCAATGACACTGCAGGCCTCTCTGAGTCCCTCTGCCCCTGTTAGCTTATAGGTCTAATCCTATTCACAAGTCTGCACTACAGGATTGAAGTGTTGTTAAACAGAGCTGTCGCCGAGCTCTGTATTATACAATTTACACAACATGTTACCAGAGTAACGTGGCAAAGCTGGCTGTATTGGTTCCACTGCGCTGCGTTTATCACACAAACGCTAATAGCATTAGTCCCCCTGGGCTGATAAGGCTGCTCAGGCAATTGCTACTCCTGTAAAGCCTCATCAGAGGAAAGCGCTACAAGACAATCCTTCCCTTTTGCTACAGAACCGCCTCACTCCCACTTGTTCCGAGCTAACTTTCAGCCTAAGCGTCGGCTTTGGAGAAAATACTCTCCTGGAGGCGTTTTACACTGCGCTGAGGAAAAAGGCGGGCTCGGCTAACCTCCTGCAGCCCTTTCATAAGGAGCCGCGGGGTCGGCGGCAACCTCCGGCGAACCCTATACGAAACACGCGCCCATTTCTAAGTAAGCGAGGACGCCGCGCAAGAGGTAGTTGGCCATAAAAAATGTCAGCCGTCGCACGAGCGGTGAATAAGTGGGTTCAGATAGCAGGGACGACGGAGAAGGAGAGGGACGTTATTGCTCCCCGTTGCCTCCGCCAATAAACATCAATATAAAAGAGAATTGAAGATTTGCTCAACCTCCCAGAGGCTGTGCTCTGATGCCGTCTGATCTCTACATTTCATTTGCAATTTGCTCTCTGTGCGGGGATGTGATCATTCAGCAGGCTCTGAATGTCACAATGAAGTTGTTTTAATGGTGATTAAGAAGGCTGGGATGATAGGCCCTGGGGGCGACGTTCCAAAGAGATGCAGATTTGTTATTGTGTAGTTCCTCTTTGTGCACGGCGGCTTTCTCTCGCGGCGTAAACGCAGGCTGTCCTCGCCCCTCCACATTAATTTCCTTAATGAAAGCTGCCAGAAGAGGAACCCTTAATGAAGCACCTTTGTGACATCGCTGAACAGAGCGCGGCCCTGCTGGCGCACCTATTACAGGCTCGTATTAAGAGCGCAGCGCCCACGGTCTTTGATCTAATGATGGCTGAGTGTGCAGGGTCGCCAAGGGGCTCCGGCAGGGACGACAGCGTCACGGGGAGGAGAGGAGTCTGTGATGTTCTATTAGTACTTTCCCTCCTCTGTGAGTTCACGTATTAAGCTAACTTAATCGTGCCCTTCGTGACTGTTTTTCAAAATAAAACGTCCTGTTTAATCCCAAACTACTTTATGTGTAGGAATGTAGCCCAACAAGGGCAGGCTGAGAGTTTCAGGCAGAGTCTCTGTGTACTGAATCATAGTTCATGAGTGTTTTGTTTTACTTTAACTTCCTGGAACTGAGGTTCCAGAGAGATAACCTTTGTTGTGTTCCTTTTAATATCACAAGAAGTGAAACTAACACCACAACACGAGGGGCGTCTTTGCATTTTTGCAGAGAGAGAGAGAGAGAGAGAGAGAGAGCGAAAGTCTGCTGCAGTTTTGTGTTTATTTTCAGTTGACTTGTAAGTTCCACTGTTCAGTGATATCTGGACGTAGCCATGTCCTTATCTTATCTAGACTGGAATACACTGGGCTTGGTTGTGGTTGTCCCAACTCAAGCACATGATGTGATTTAAGACTCAAAATCCTCCCTCTTTATTTGCACTATCGTGTGTTGTCCGAAACCTGCCATTATACTAGCTGACGTGGAGAACATCTGACTGCTTTTGCAAATGTACGTTTCCAAAGTAGCACTCATGTTTTGCAGAAGCTTTTATAAGTCGTGTGATAGAATCAAAATGTCAAAATGTTCTGTCTGGTGATATATTACAAGACTTCTCCAATCATTTGGTTCACTTAAACTCAACTTTTTCAATCGACTGCAAACTTACATTTAGATCTGCCTCTATCCAATCAACAACCCATGGATTGAACCAAGTTACTGCTCTTTTTTTTTTTTTCAATAATCCGTTTCACTCGGATTTGTCACAATTTGAAAGAAATGATCTTTCGCTACTTCCAGTTCATTGACTTTAAGAATAAGAGAAATAAATTGCCTTTACTTCAGTTGCGGATAATTCTGAAGTTTCTCCATGTAATCCGTTTTGTTTTTGTCATCCTACTAAAGAGGAACATTTTCATTCCTGCTCCTGGAGAGGTGCTGCTCGTCTTGAAACTTATTCGGGAGGAATGTGTCTAATGCGCTGTCAGATTTACCTGCACATAATGAACTCCCCAGAGGAGCCTTTTCGTTTCAGTCTGTTTTCCTCCATCTCCATGAGCCCTTAGCAAAGGTCATTATGCACTCATAAATGCACACACTCTTCGTGTGTGTGTGTGTGTGTGTGTGTGTGTGTGTGTGTGTGTGTGTGTGTGTGTGTGTGTGTGTGTGTGTGTGTGTGTGTGTGTGTGTGTGTGTGTGTGTGTGTGTGTGTGTGTGTGTGTGTGTGTGTGTGTGTGTGTGTGTGTGTGTGTGTGTGTGTGTGTGTGTGTGTGTGTGTGTGTGTGTGTGTGTGTGTGTGTGTGTGTGTGTGTGTGTGTGTGTTTGTGTGTGTGTGTGTGTGTGTGTGTGTGTGTGTGTGTGTGTGTTCATGCTCTCCTTCACATTTTTCATGTGTTATGTTAGGGCTATTATTCTAGAAAGTTTGCAGTTCTTGTTTGTGTCTCATTAATGCAATGCACCTTCAACGCAGCTGAGCTAAACCAGAAACGCTGTAAACAGTTAGTGGCTGCTTGTTTTGATGGGCTTAAAAAGCAAAAGAACACTTAGTTAAGAGACGTAGCATTGACTGATTACATAAACGGCCCCTGTAATGCCTTTAATGACACAATGTGGCCTGAACTTTCCTGTTTAGACACCATAGTTTGGTTGTTTACTCCACATCACAATATAAATATAAAAAGGTAGCTTAATTGTGCGATTAATTCTCACAATCAGGATTTCATATCTCAGTTGTGACTTTATATCTCACAACTGCAATATTATTTTTCATTGAGACTATTGCTCTCTACTGCTTTGTTTCTCGTTATTGACATCTCACAATGTGACTTTAGCATTTGTTGACTGTTGATCATAATTGGCTGTCAAAGTTGCGAGTATTGATTTAGTATTATCTGTGTTTATTGTTAAATATTATCTCCTTTTCTCACAACTGCAAGTTTATATCATATCTCAGTTGCGCTTTCATATCTCACAATTGCAATTTCATGTCTCAACTGTAACTTTACATCTCAACATCAATATTATTTCTCATAACTGGATAACTGACATCACAAAATGTGTCATTTTATCTCTATTTATTGATTTTTGCTTTATATTATTTTATCTCAATTTTGATTTAATATCTCACAATTATTTTTCATAATTGTGGCTATACATCTCACAATGGACCCTTCTCAGGGAGTTTGATTGACAAAGCGATCTGACCAATCATACTTCGCCATCCGCCATTTTGTCCAACAAAGTAGTCAGGAGAGTTAGTAGATCAACATGGGAGGATTTGAACTTGAAAAACGGAGTGTACTGACGCCTTTCTGCGGTTAAAACAACATTCCTTATGTTCATTCATGTTTATTTGATGCTATAAATGAACTAGAAGGAAGAGATGATCGGTTCACGAACAGCTTTAACTGAGGCTCTACAGCGTTCTGTCAGACACATTAAAGAGCCACAAAACGGTATTTAGGCATTGTTTAAATTTCTTTAAAAAAAAAAAAACATTTGAAAGGTGAGACTTTGTTTAATATCAAAAGTAGCCCAAAAGTAACCTGGTCTGTCCTGTCTGTCAGCGCGTTGTCAGTGTCCTCTCTGCTCCGCTATGTATTTTTCAATGCGTGAGAACATGGTGTGGCGTGAGAGCGGCGTAGCTTGTCGAACATAGCAACAGTAACTAAAGGGAGCGGGTCTTTGCGAACGGTCAATTGCGACTTAATATATCACAGTTGCATATTTATTTTTTTATATAATTGTGCCTTTATATCTCACAATTGTGACAATTAACTTTATTTATTTTTTAAATCGTTTCATAGATTGGACATTTTTAGCATATGCATTGCATTTCAGTATCTCACTGCGACGGATGAAGACCTCCGCACGTCCGCCAAATCGATCGTGACATCATCACCACTCGTCTTCAGCTAATTAGCATGGCTCAGAGGCGAGGGGATCTGATCAATGTCTCGCTTTGAAAAGGGCAAAACTGCCTCTTAAAGCTCTCTCCGTCCCAGACTCCTCTGATTATTTGTGCTGGTTATCTCCTGCCACTCTCGGCATGGTGGTTGCCCTTTATTAGCGGTTAAATGTGTTTGTCACGCTCATGTTTCTCTGACCAGCCCTAGCGTGGAGATAGTGGATCAGAGAAAAGAAGGCAAGTGAGGCCTCAGTGCGTTTGCCAGGAGGAGGGCCATCCTTGTTTACTCCTCTGAGCTTTTGTTTGGCTCTGGAGCCGATGAGAAGTGGATTTGAGAGAAATAATCTCTCACCGTTCCGCGGCTGTCTGAAGGCCTTGAATCTCTCTCCCGCTCATTGGTTTTGTGTCATGTCTCATTGTGTAGTGAATAGCTAGTCATTCAGTAGCTCAGGTATGGAGAGAATCACTTTTTGAAAGTCGCAGTGATATATTTGAAACGACAATGCCTAAGATACAGTAAAAGAGTAATTATCGCATGACCCGAGGCGTTCATGCTTTTGGCTTGCCACATTACGAGCGTAATCATATTACGCCGCACATAACTAGTGATAACAAGAGAATTTATTACACATAATTGGCGTAACTCCACAGTGCTGTAAATGTTAAGATGCCTTTTTCTGATGCTTGGGCTCTATAAATAGTCACGCATGCATGTTTTGTCTTCATAGGCCTGTTTTATTTTGAGCCTGTCCGATACATGTTTACAGCGATGCTTGTTCCTGGAGTGCCTTTGCGAGCAGAGCTGCGGTTTCCTCTTCCTCCTGAGAAGCCTGTGCCAAAAGGATACAAAACCCTGAAAGCAACATCTCACTTCTGATCTGAGCACACAAGTGTCAAACACAGCACCAAAAAGAAACAGCTGTACAAGAGCTATTAATATAACCTCACAGCTCGGGAGGTGTAACTTTGTTGCCCCTTTTTTCCGCTCCCTGGATAGTCACGCAGAGGAAAGTATTTTCACTTTCTGCATGAACATGTAAAACGAAGAATGGCAAACCCACAAAAGCGATGGAACTCCCTGTGAACTGCCCAGAGACTGTGTTTACAGGGACGACCACAAGCCAGTAACAACAAAGACAGGTTTTGGCAGCAAAGTTTTAATAGCCATGCCTATTAAAGAGCCCTGCCAATGGCCTCTTTTGTGTTATACATTAACATGAAATTGGTCCTGGAACGCTCTCAGACTAACCAAAGCAGCATGTTGAAAGCCAAGTTCAATAATATGTTTTGAATAAAGATGTGATGTGTTCTCTCCGGTTTGATGAAATGGAAGGAGATGTCCATCAAGGATGGTTTTGGGGGGAATGAGAGCAGTGATTTAGGAATTTCATTTCTCTGTTTTTATTTGCCCTAGTTTGCTCTTGCGTGCTTATATAAATTGTCCTCATTCATGTTGGACCAGAACTTCTTGTAAAACCTTAATTCAGAAATTATTCTTATTACATTTTTATTCTTTAAATGATTTAATTTCCCTTTTGCAGCATACTTGTCCTACCCTCTTTCTGTTTTGCCTTATATTTTACACTTAAGAATTGGGTTGTTCATCAGGTTATGTCAGGTTATTCAGGTCATTTAAAAAAAAAAAAAAAGGGAACCAAATGATGTTCAGTTCTGTTAACGGTTTTCTCACGTGTATTCTTCTTCCCATGCGGATGCTTTCCTGCACTAGAGTTAGGTGCGCCTCTATACCGCTACCAAATCTACAGCGCAACCATTTGATTCCTGTTTGAATGACACTTTTGAACTGATTCTTTTTAGTGAATCATAAACATACAGTGCGCCTAGTGTAGAGTAATCCCCAAATAGATGGCTCTTAAGATTGGCAGTGGAATTGCATTCCCTAACCAAATATTTCTTCCTTTATTACTATAGAAGCATTAATGGAACCGGTTAAAAAAAACTGGATTCCCACCCCTTCTCATGAGTTTTGGCTGGAAGACAATACTCAAATATTATATTATTTTTGCTGTGCGTGTTGGTTAACGATGAGACACAAGGATGGTAATCAAAACATCCTATTGGACCAATTAGTAGTGTGAATCTTTCTTTTTTTCTTAGCATCTGCCTCTTGCCTCCATTCCTTGAAACTCTTGTTATTGTCCCCATTGAGAGCTGAGAGAGGCTTCTGGACACCATTTGGCATCCAAGTGGTTGGACGCCTTGTTCTCCAGTGCAACCCCTCTCATTTCACACGTCCTCCCCCATTATCATATCAATTGATGCAGCTTGTAGGAAACAAAGTGAGGTTATGGGAACCACCTAGAGCAACATGCACCATTAAACATCAATGCAAGGGGACTAGCACATATGCAAGTTCAGCCTTGTTTACCAAGATGGAAGACTGGCAGTGTATGTTTCTCGAACTCTTACAGCTCACGGTCCTCCCTCTGAACCCTAAATCAAGTTTAAATCTGTTTTACACACCATGGTTTTATTCTATTGACATTTGTTCTGTGCGGCAATTTACATGGATTTAATAGGCAGCGTGCTCTTGTGTTTTAAGATACCTTTTTATTGTAGCATATTTTTTTATTGTGGACTCTGACCCCTGGGTATGACCTAATGTTGTACCATGTACTTCCAAGAATCTCCTCATAATTTTTTTCCAGATGACTCACCATGGCTGGGATGTTTGGACATATCCCAGCATGCCTCTGGTGCGTGACCTGTCATCAAAGGGCAGAAGGGTTAGCCTGTGCTAGTACCTACATTCTCACCATGCTGAATTGCATCGTCTCTGCTCACTCCCTCACAAATCTGAATAGAAGAGTGCCGTTGCTTCATACGAACCTTAATCGCCAGTTTGATGTCCATTATTGTCTAAAGCCTCTTCAGTTCAGTCATGGGTATCAAAGGAAGGAACAGTTAATGCATTTTTTTTTTCTCACTCTCAGGCTGCGCAGTTTCTGAGTCATAAGAGGAAGTAGAATCAGGTCAGCCTGTATACAGGAAGGAAGGAACCACATACAGTTTCATTTTGAACATGTTCATTTGCGTCTGGTCATTTATATATTTTTTTTCTTCAGTCATTTGTCCGTTCAAACAAAACTGCAGATTTAAGCTTCATATGACCGTGTGCACTTGCTTCCTCTTGTAGTTTGATACGAGGGAGAAAGCATGCTATAATGGCAATGTAAATATTGTAATCTTTAATTGCAAAATAATAGATAGATCATGAGTTTCTGTTAACTTAATTCACACGGAAGATCCTCTAGTTAATCATTTCAAGAGGAAGGCGGGCGAGCATGCTTCATTGCCTGCATTAATTAAGCAAAGTCATTTTGCTGCTAATTAGCTGATTCTAAAAGGATCTGCTTTTTGTGTAATTAATTATCAAAGACACAATCGGCTGACTCGTATAGGGAAAAACCGCTCACACACGCAGCAGACGTGTCTTGAGTGCTCATTGTTGCGTCAGTTGAAAGCCTTTGCTCACATTCTCTGTTGTTTACTGTCTGTGTCTGATGGTTTCTTGTGAAGTTCTCCACATAAAGTGATGGTCTTTGACACTTACTGACTACAGTTAGCAGATGTATGCTTTAAAGCTGTCTGTTGTTGCATGTTGCAGATTATGGGCTAAAAAAGGGCTTGCTAAGACTGCCTTGTGTTTTTCAGCTCTTTCTCTGTGGGGTCCTCTTGTTGGTGTCAGGAAATGTGAGGTTTCATGCGGCCTTCATGTGGAGTTTGAAATATTGTCATTTTAAGTTGCATGCACAAGGATGACCACACAAAGTCATATTTATCCATGGGATGCTCTGAGCTCTCGTGACACCAGAGTAATGTAGACAAAGTAAAGGAACATGTTAACATCAAAGATGGAAGACAACTCTGCAGTTAATTTTATTGAATGGTTTAATTGGTTCATTGGGTTCATTGACCTGAAGTTTGTTCAACCTCAGTTCTATTTGCTGTCCTTCGGATGAGACGTAATACCGAGGTCCTGACTCTCTGTGGTCATTAAAAATCCCATGGCACTTCTCGTAAAGAGTGTCCTGGCCACCTTCCACCCATTGGCCCTTGCCAATCATGGCCTCCTAATAATCCCCATACACTGAATTGCCTCTATCACTCTCTCTCCTCTCCACCTATAGCTGGTGTGTGGTGAGCGCACTGGCGCCGTTGTACTGTGGCTGCTGTCGCATCATCCAAGTGGATGCCGCACACTGGTGGTGGTTGAGATTCCCTGATATGATTGTAAAGCGCTTTGGGTGTACAGTAGTACATATAAAAGCGCAATATAAATGCCTCATTCATTAATTCATTCATATTTGCCTTTTTCAATACAAATATGGTGTCACGTATGTAAACCTTAGAGTTAGTTCACCCAAATTTGTAAATTCTCTCTTCATTTACTCACCCTCATGTCGTTCCAAACCCGTAAGACTTTCGTTCATGTTCAGAACACAAATGGAAATAGTTTAATGTTGACAGTCATTATTGACAGTCCACACAACTACCACTTTTACACCTAAAAAAGTTCATGAAGAGATCGTAAAATTAATCCATATGAATCGAGCGGTTTAGTCCAAATTTTCTGAAGAGACTTCATCGCTTTAAATGATGAACAGATTGAATTTAGGCTTTTATTCACATATAAACATTCATCAACGCACTAATCAGATACGGTAAACTGAAGCTCGAGCATGCTTGCTTGACGTCTCGAGAAACAATGAGGTTCATTCTCAATGTGTTTGAGCTTCAAGCAAGAACTAATGAGGTGTCAGGCAGGTTCGGTTGAGCTTCTGTTTATGTTCGCTGATCAATGTTTATATGTGAATAAAAGCCTAAATTCAATCTGTTCATCATATAAAGCGATCGAGTCTCTTCCTAAATTTTGAACTGAACCGCTCGATTCATATGGATTAGTTTTACAGTCTCTTTATGAACTTTTTGAAGTGACAAAGTGCTAGTTGCTTGGACTTTCAATATCTTAAGATGAATGAAAATCTTATGGTTTGGAACTACATGAGGGTGAATAAATGATGACAGAATTAATCATTTTGGGTGAACCATCCCTTTAAGACCTGCTCTTCACTGATTGCCATAGGTTATTGAACAATAATGGTTATTTAATAAACCACTAGTTAATTCATAAATAAATCTCAATCAATATTAATATTTAATTTATGTATTGGTTATTATAATAATTATTAATTTATGTAATAATTCTAAGGATATTTGGGGAGATTTACTCATTTATTTAATAGTGATTTATCAATTACCCATTATTGTTCAATAACATTATTCAGTATTTTTATACATATTATTATTTTCATGCAAATTTGATCATTATTATACATGTTTAGTCTCTCTAGATCACAAGCCTTATAACCCATTAGATTAATCAACCTATCAAGTGATGTAGTATCCTGTAGTATTCAGCTATGCTTGTCTAATGGTATAACAGAAGTGACAGCAATTTTGACATCCATTGTTTTTGTTTTGACTACTTCCACATTTTTGTCTGACTTGAATGTGTGACATGTCATAATAGCGACTTCCTAACTCTGGAGTAGGGAACTAACCAGGTGCTCTTAAAGGGAGCAGTAGCTCAGTTTCAAATGGTAAATCGCGGTGCTAGAGTGGGTTGCCAAACTTGCCACATGTGGAATTTTCTGAACGTCCTCAAGAATCTAATATTGGGTTCTCTGAAGTGCTCTTCTTACTGTAAAGCAAAGTTATATCAGTCTCATTCAACCCTAATGGAGGCTAATTCCATGAATAAAACACAAGCGCATTGCAGAAGGCATTCGAGAGGGAACAGCGGGACAGTTAATACATTATTTTAGCCTGAAAGGGGACAGATTATTCAAAGTGAATGCAGAAAATAGACTGACACTGTCTTTCAAATGCTATTTTAGAGAGCTGATCCATTTCTGCACAAGAATTGTCATGCTGAAGAACCGCCAAATTATATAATTGCCTCTCCTTGAGTTCAAGGCCCAAGCAGGGCTCTTATAGCTCATCAAGTGAAAATGGCACATCCCTCTATTTCTTTCTACATGTCTTGTGGGAACTTCTCCATCTTTCCACAGTACTAACTTTGTTTCTGCCTCTGCTGTCTTATAGATGATTAGCATCATGCTAACTAGGTTTGTTTGCGAAGAAATAATAAGGTGTGCGAGCTGACAAAACAGTGACTGGCTTTTATTTTTGCCGCTTTAAATCTATGCTTGACACTACTGTAAAATGAAAACGTACTTTGAGCTTCTATAGGTCAATGAAGTCTTTTTTCACCAAAAAAAAGGAAACATTTTGACAGCAGAAGGTCTCACACGTCTGCCGATCTGTGAAGAAGGCAAATTTTTCAGCTCAAAAATAGTTTAACAAGCTTATACTTTTCCACAGGTGACAAGGTGGAGACATTCCCTGTCCTGGAGATAGACCAGAGCGAGATGGTGGACACCAACGGTGCTGGAGATGCCTTCGTTGGAGGTACTGTGCTACTAAACCATAAAGATATACTTTCAAAGGCCCATAATAACTTTAAACCAATAGCTCACGCAAAAATGTAAATTATGTTGTCATTCATTCCACCCTCATGTGATTGCCAACATGTATGACTTTCCTTTTTGTCTGTGGAACTGGTGATGCCAATGATTTCAACTATTTTTCTCTATACAATGAAAGTCAGTGGTGTCCAACTCCAAAACAACATTTTGACCCCTTTGACTATGGATTAAAAATCACTGAGACATTTTTCATAAAATGTCATAATCTTTTCTTTTGTGTTCAACATAAAGTAATTTCAGTCAGCACACAAATGGATTGAATTGTTGAAACAGGTGTTTAAGACTTGTCCTAGACAAAAGTATGTTTAAAGAAACAAAATAATAATAATGAAATACTTCATTTTTAGTATTAGTATTCTATAAACCCAATAATTAATGCATAAATCACAGAAGAAATAAATTCCAGTCAGCACACAAATGGATGTGGAATTGTTGAAACAGGTGTCCAAGACTCAGAATAGTCCTAGACGAAAGTATGTTTGATGGAAAATCACTATTGACAGGACAATTTAATCCAGAATTAGGTCTGATCTGTAACCTCTGGGAAACTGGGCCGTGATGCAAGAGCTCTGACTTATTTATTTCCTGTGCAGCTGCTCCGGAATGACACTTTATAGATCTATAGTAATATATACTTCATTTCATTTGGCTTAGCTTAGACGCATGAAGCCGCCAATGTACTATTGTACGTATTTAACCTCAGATAACACACTTAAGGGGAAATAGATGACTTTCATGATGGATTAGTGGAGTTTCCAGACTACCCACAGCCGTTATCATTAATCTGCGTGTTTTGCTAATAAGTGCGCGTTCAGATAGCCGCTGCGTGTCTACTCCGATCTGAACTGTGAAGTCATCCATCAAACGCGTAAAGCACGACGCTGTTTGGCTCCCCATGAAAAACAGAAATATCAATGTTGATCAAGCTGTTCGCAAGGGTCTTTCGGGTCCGCGTAATCTATCTTCATACGACGCCTCTTACGTGGCCCTCTGCTTCTCAAAGGCCAAGAGTCTGATTTGCTAACATGTCTTCCTGTAGCTCTTCCAGGACAACCTTTGCGACTAATAGAGCTGTGAGCGTGTTTGCTCAAACGTCGTATTGATTTTTTTAACTCCTTTATCCGTTCCAACAAGAGGTTGGAGGCCAGCTCTCTGCCACGTTGGAAAATGAATTTGCCAGCTGTTTTTCAATGCGCTGCTGCAGAGAGCAGAGATCTAGGTGGGAGGGTTCAGAGCCCGAGGGCAGCTGGAGGATTTCTGTATCGCACATCACTAAAGGGGGCCTTTTGCATCACCTTTCCCCCTTAAGCCTGATTTCCTTAATTTTTTAAAAGAAAGTACATGCAACAAAATCGATACCCAACCACTTTCTAAGCTAACAATCGCCGGCCTATGTTTGTGTGTGCTTTATGCGCTCGGATGTGTGTTCATGTGTGCGTTCATTAAACATATGTTTGTGCACGCTTTCGATTAGGATTAAATCTGTCTACTCTCTTGCACCCGGATTTGATTTGTCCTTTTTTCTTTTTCATTGTCTGGTTGCATGTGTGTGCAGGTTTCCTGTCTCAGCTGGTACAGGATAAGACCTTTGAGCAGTGCATCCGTGCTGGACACTACGCTGCTAACGTCATTATTCGCCACGCGGGCTGCACATTTCCAGAAAAGCCCGACTTCAAGTGATGGGCCGCTGAGAGACCGGAAGATTTGGCCACCCAAGTGTTTTATAGGATTAATGCCTTTTTTTTAATTGACTTTTTATCTTCTGTTCCTCTTTCCTCTCTTGTTCACGTGCCTGTTTTCTCTGTCTCACGGCCTAATTCAAACACAGAGACCTATTTCACGTCAAAAACTGTTTACAAAAGAGGAATTTCTATGTTGCAAATATTGATGGTTTTTACTTAAGCCATTTTAGTGATGAAGTTAGGAGTGGTGATCATGACCAGCATCTTTTCAGATGTGTTTACTAACAAAATTACCTTGATGACATGGTAATACCATACTGCTGTAACAACCGAAGCCGATATTTCAAATATACATTATAAAACCCAGACGAATCATTTGATCTTTATTGAAATCAAAAGCTTATTTTGTCTCAGAGGAATTGTGTTGGCTAGTCCTGCTGTCGTAAACCAAATGTGATTGTGAAAAGCACACTCAAATGTGTCATATACAAAGAAATCGGTTGTTTTGTGAGCACAACCTCTGCCAAATAAAAATAAAAGAGGCTCTTTTACTGCTGTCACTTTTATTCTTTTCCTAACCTTACAATTAGTCATGTAGACTATGTTTTGTTGCTTGAAATATGATTATATTGTGAATAATCTGTTTTTGGTTCAACAGAGAACCAGTGCTGAATTCAGAACCGCATACTAGCTACATACTACTCTTAATGTTTTGACCTTATGTTTCTATGGCTGGAATAGTAAGAGTAGTATGCTAGTATCCGGTTCCTAATTCAGCACAGGACTCAACTTTTGGCCTATTTTACTCTCTCAGCATCTCACCTCTGTGTTCTATTGGATGGTTAGAAAGCCTGCAGCTTCTTCCTGTCCCCTTGATGACAGTGGCAGGTCTGCAAGGTTCATCTCTGTGATATGGGATGAGGAGCAGCTATTTGTGAGCATCATTAGACTCAAGGTACAGCTGCCCCTTTGTCCCCGTGTGTGACCGCAATCATAGCGGATTCAGGTTCTGTCACTGACAAACGCGGTTTTGGACCCTGGCATCACCGAGCACATGGTTTTAAACAACCGTGAGTCCATGCGCAATCCTTAATGACAGCAAAGGACAAAGTCCTTGAGCACTATTTCACATTTTCAGCTCACACAGTCACGCTTGTGGGTGTGTGGGTTTTTTTTCACTTCTCTAATCCTCCTGCTGTGTTTTTTACAATGATGCTGGGTGTTTTTAAGACCTGCGAAAGTTGCCTTTGAGGTTTATAAAAGTAATTTGATTCACAGGTGTCTTGCAGTTGGACAAAATTTCAGTTAGTAGGTATACTGTAGATGACATTATGGAAGTTGGGAGAAGTCAACACTTTTAGTTGTGTTTCTGATCTAGAAATTGTACTTGCAATAATTTTAATACAAATAATTGTTAGGTACATGTATGTTCATGTTGTATTGCATACACTTTTGCTGCTATTGAGATGGGATATGGTTATGGTTAGTGACAGGTTTAGTGGAATCAGTACGTTTTAGAGTTGAATTGTATAAGTGCTAAATAAACGTGACTTACAAGGAAGGTCAACAGTGTAATTATTGATATTATACAGAAATTAATTACACTCTTAGAAAAAAAGGTTCTGTTGGGTTCTATATAGCCCTAGGGTTCTTGACTCATCAATTTAAAAAAAAAAAATATGCCAAAAAGTTTCTATATACAGAGAAATATCTTCAATGATTGCATAATACTTTTGTTTAATTATTTTAAAAATTCTAGTAGTAAACTGTTTACAAGCTGTTGAATTCATAAATTTAATCAAAATAAAAAATCAATTAGAACTAAATCCATAAAATGATCATAAAACCCATGACAGAACCCCCTAAAAGGTTCTATATAAGAAAGAAACTGGCAGAACCCTTATAGACACTTTTCTTCTAAGAATGTACATTTTAAAAAGTATAAGTACAACGTAAAAAGATGTATTACACAATAAGTGCACTGAAGCAAACTTTTTTTCAACATACAACTTGCTATAGGTCGGTCATTTCGTATTTTTTTTTACATTTTGTCAATTTTAAAGCAACTGGCACAGTTTATTTGAGACGACGAATAAGACCAGCAACTGTGACCTCATTTAAAGTTTATTCATTTCATAATGATTGATGCTTAATATGCTTAAAGCTATTTGGTTTGGTTTGGTCCACTGTAATAGCAAATATTGTTATATTTATATTATTTAAAAGAAGAAAACCATCTAGATACTGTACCATTCTAGGGAAATGATTGTTTGATTAGTTGGAACATTCAATGTAGTTCTAAAAGTAAAACCAGTATGTGGAAGGTCATCAGTTTGAGCTAATCTATTTACCCTACTGCTGTTATACCCTTGTGCTGAGCACTTATCATGACTCTGTCTGCATGTGAATATGAATGTGCCAGTGGTTGAAATATGCAAACATGAATAATTCCAACGTATCTGCGCAAACCGTAAACAAATGTACCTTCTCCTTTGGCATACAAATAAGTAACACTGACTTGTGATAGCCACACACAAAAAAAGGGTCTCAGGCTAAAAAATAATGCCGGTTATCACCTGACAGGTATTATGTTTAAGAAAAACGAATAATGGCTGTGACTTTAAATAACTGTGCTGCAACAGGTCAAATGAAACTAAAAAAGGCAGTGTGCTTATATTATTACAATATATAGTGTTGGTATGTCACACCCAGACCAGCTGCTGTAAGAAACTCATGCTGTTGTGTAAATCATGTTTCCAAAGAAAAAAGACAACCCTTTGGTGTCAGATCACCTTGATCAGGCTTTGCTGGAAGGCAATATGTAGGCTTTTGCCAAACTGTAACCACATCCTGCAGGGCTCAAGTTTTATTTAGTGTGCAATTTGTTTTCCTTTCAGGCACAGTAAAAAGTAACATGTCCATGGTTCAGATTGCCCTACGCTACACCAAATTTTCATCCGCAGGGCAAACCCACAGGCTTTCAGGTGCATTTGTAAACTCTCGTGGGGTTTTGTTGCAAATTTTGTTACAGAAAGGAAATGGGTTTAGATTTACTCCTATTATGTTGTTCCAGTTGTGGTGAAGCAAATTTCCCTGTATTTATTTGATGCTGGTATTTATATTGCAAACAAACAAATTAAATGCGCAACACCTTCTGAGCAATTATAAAATCGTATATAATTAAACAGTGTGAAACGTTTTTATAATTATGCATGTATTAATATGATATTGATCTGTGTCGTGCTGTATGGGTGATATTAAAAGTTTCATCTTCCTCTTCAAAAACATGGCACATCGGTAGGCTATATTTTTTTGTTTATTTTGTTTTTCTCACCTGTGCCATTTAGTTTGAGCATTTACAAAATCTAGCATAATTGCACACGGTGACATGGAAACGATTTTGTATGCATACATTCATGTCACAATAAGTGATATTAAAAGTTTCCTTTTCCTCTTCACAGACAGGGCACATTATGTCTCCTCTTTTCCCACCCATGCCATGTAGTCTGAAACAATGTACATTGTTTCCCAATGAGCGATGTGATGTCACATAGCGGTTACAGCGAGTTAGTCCTCCTCTGTGGCTGATGGAGTGCCGAAAGGGGAGGGTACTACTTTGTCACAGACTCCTATGTAGATTAACCTTTCAATTAGTTGTTATCAGGTTCCCTCTGCCTACGCGTGCGTTCATCTTCCGAATCAAACAGGACCCCTTTGGATTTATCAGGCTACTTTGCGCATATATCATCAGCTTCGCAAATAAGCGTGTTTTTATTGCTTAAACGAGGAGTGTGGAGAGATCGCGCGAGGAACTTAAAGGTAAATGTTCGCTTTGCCAGCGTTGTCGGGCATTTATCTCGGCGGTGTCTTGAGTGGCTTGTTATCGGTGGCATGTTTTAATCGTTCAAGTTTAAGTTGTCGTGAGTGATGTAACTTGACGCGAGCGGAGAAATTAATTCGGGCTATTAAGGTTATTGGGTTACACGAACCGCGCAAGTATCGCAAGCTACGGCTTGACCCGCATAAATGGAATTTTCCAGATGCTATCTGTTCTCTGTTGCTTGATCTTGAAATATGAGTGCATTTTGCATGCTTTGGACATTAGCGAGTAAACGACCTGCAGTCATCGTTTCATCTTTTTTAGTGTTTTAGAATAACGGGAATCATCTGCCATCATCGCCAGACATTCGCAGGATTTATAAATGTTGCCTATTTGTGTGCACTATCTTCGTGAGGATGTACGCGCGCTCGATAGTTCATGGCCTTTCATGTATTTTGCAAAGTGCAAACTAAATATTATATTATATTACAGTGCACACAGTACTGGGAATGCCAAGGATAACTTGGACTAATTATTCACCATTACATTATTCTCCAAAAAGTGTGACTAGGTCGATCTGCTCATATTGCAGTGTAGTGCGATGCTCATAAGGGGGAGCCTTCTTAAAGGTGTAGACCGAGTTTCGGGTGATCTTACATTAAAGAGCCATCAAGTAGTTTTAAACTCATTAGATTACATGATGATAAAATATTACCGCTATCTGATTCGGTCCCTGTTCTTCTAATTCTGATTGAATAGTAGGAATCACATTTCCATCAGCAGTACGGACTCAAGATCAGTTGCCACATTAAAGGGATAGTTTTATCTAAAAAATGAAAATACTGTCATCATCTACAAGCACTCGTGTTGTAATAGTCCCGTATAATTAGAATGTAGAATGACAGCCATCAGTTATTATTCACTTGTATGTTAAAAACAAACAAACAGACATTTAAAGTTAATAATGACCGAGGCTATCATTTTCTCACATTTAGCCTAATATCTCCTTTTATGCTCCACGGAAGAAAGAAAGTCATACTGGCTTGGAAAAACATGCGAGTGAGTAAATGATGACCGAATGTTTAGTTGTGGTGAACTATCCCTTTAAGAGGCGGGTCAAGTGATTATTGACAGATTATGAAGCCAACTGATTCCTCGAGAGGCCGAACCGTTTCCTTGTGATTGACACTTTGATTATCAAACCAGGGATAAGTATTTGCCCTTTCTAACCAATATTAAAGTTTCTTGGGCGGGACAGTCTTTGTGAAGGTAAGGTTTAATGAGACTCCATTGGGTTGTAATCAGTGTCATGTCGGATTCATGTAAACTACAACATTGTAACAAAATGGCGTCTGTTTAGTAACGCGACCGGGCATAGCGGCGAAGTCACCTGACCTGTCCACCGTATTAAAGCGTCCAGAAAACAAGGTTTGCGAGACCGTAGGTTAATTGACGCGTTGACTTTGTCATCATAAATTATAGATAGTCATCTGTCGGAAGTAGTCATAAAGCATAACCTAATTTAGCCAGCTTTAGCTTAGCGTGCTAGACTTGAGCTCCGGGGCTGTTTAGAAAGCCGATGCTGGAGATAAGAAGCCGAATGCTTCTGAGATTCGCATGACTTTAGCTCACTATCTCGGCTTTAATCAGAGGACTCGAGCTGAAGTATGAATGTCAGTATGTGTTTGTGACACTGTTTTCTTTTAGCTGTCAGAATTTGAGAGGATGTTGCTAGACTCTTAATGTGAAATGTCATGGCTAAATCGTTAGTTTGTGACCAAAGCTGGAAGAGTGTGGACGAGATTACAAAATAGATTAAATAAGTGTCAAGTCCTAAACAACGCTGTATTTTGTGCTTTTAAGTTTGAGTTTAACACCAAAAACGAGTGAGTGTCAGTTGGTCAATAATACTTTGTTATACCATCGGTTGCTCTATTTTTATATGATCCACTAACACGGTGTGTGCTGTCATGCCTCCCCAGTTAAACTCGAGTTATTTGGTGGTTGTTTTGCTGGCTAACCGAGTTGTGTTCAATTATTTACCGTAGCTTTTCTTGGATCTGTTTAGACCGGATCTAATGTCTCAGAGGAATGATTCAAGTGTTTCCCTCAGTATGTGTGCGAGGATTTTTATATAACAATATTATGGCAGATAAGTTGTGGTTGAGTTTACACGGCCGCTGCTGGCGAGCGGAGGAATTCTTCACCTGCTGGCAGCTCGCAGAACTGTTCTTCCTCTGCTAATGCTGTTTGGGTTTTTACACAACCAATGAGCTTAATAAAATGTTATATTATCCATGACATACTGTAATTGTAGCCTGTAGATGGATGTACAGCTATATATACATAAAGTATAGTGCAAAAATTGAGTTGTCAGTGTTTTGTAGTATAGAACGATTGAGCTGCCTCCCTAGACTGTATATGGGCGTCCTAGACACGTGCTGCTGCTTTCAGTTGTGTGTGTGTGAAGGCAGATTTTGAGTACCAGTTATAATATTCTAATAAAGTGATTCACATTTTATCAAAATATGATTTTAACATGTTCATTTTTTTAATCTCATGGTTGTGCTGGTCTAGTTTTGGACTGTTGATTTTACCTTTGTGTGCAGCTAACGGGTCAAATTTGTCTATAGCCTACTACCAAAATAATTGGAATTACTTTAACAATAATTTATTGTTGTTTAATTTTCATTTAATCAAATTAGTGTTGGATGTTTTGAGGTTATAGTTGAATGTGCTTTGAAAACTTACTGTCATTGTTTTTCACTTTGAGATGTAAGAATCCATATGTGTTTTTTAAGGAGCAGGAGCGTTGGTTAGCCTAACCCTCCAGGTCAAGTTTGCCATGCCCATATAACTAGTTCTGGAGTGGTTCCGGAGAGAGTTTGTTTCTTTGCAAAGTAACATGGATTTTCTGTTTTTCTTCTCTTCACACCCACAGGTGTAACTCAAAAGGATTTTTCAGCTAGTCTTCTGACTGTGGATTTTACAACGACAAGGGATTTTTTTATTTTTGACAAAAGGGAAAAGAAATGAGCCAGTCTCATTTTTGATGGAGTTACATCAATCCCACATCCTGTCCGGCATGTACTAATGGCTGGTTTTTGTTTGTTGATGTGTATGGTTCGCTCTTAAAATAAAGGAATGTATTCATGGATCACACCTTAATGAAACAACTTATTTCACCATGGTGAAACTGGCCAATCCCCTGTACACAGAGTGGATTCTTGAGGCTATTCAGAAGATCAAAAGGCAGAAGCAGCGGCCTTCTGAGGAGCGGATTTGCCATGCCGTCTCAACCTCACACGGACTAGACAAGGGTGTCGTACTCCAGCAGCTGGAGCTCGCTGTGAAGGATGGATCCATCCTTAAGGTTACCAGCAAAGGGTGCGCTTCGTACAAAGACCCGGATAACCCGGGAAGGATTGCGGCCTTCAAGCTGGGAGGCTCTGGCTCGGTTTCTGTTGGATCTGTGATACCTGCAGGAGATCTGCGTCATGTGGATTGGAATAAAATCCTTAGGAGGGCTATCGAAGGTCTGGGCGTCCCGGCTGGCTCATCTCTAAGGAACATTGAGAGATTCCTTAGAAGCCAGGGTGACCTGGTGAATGTTGTGGCGAACCCCAGGTTTCAGCAGAGGCTGAGGCTAGCTGCTAAGCGGGCGGTTAACAACGGGCGGCTGCTCAAGGATGGTCCGCTCTACAGGATGAACAGTGGTGGACTGGGAGGAAAAGCTTGCTTCAGGAGTTTGGGGTTCTTTGCTGTCGACCTCCCACCTGTGACACTACTCCCTCATGAGAGAGACCAGGTACGTCCAGAACTTTTTGTATCTATATGGGCTCTACTAAAAAGCTGTGAATAATGTGTGTTGTTGTTGTTTGTTTTATAGTTTCTGCAAGTGTAAAGTCGCACAACTTCTATAAAACCAACTTTTACCCATTAATATGAACAACCATGGGAACTTATTTTCTTTTTTTGGGAACCTCTTCATTCAGTACAAAGCAGATTTGTGGCTAGGGGTGTTACAATATAATATCTATACAACATGCATCGTTGATAGTGGCAGTGGGCCTCAATTATTACTCTAAAGAAAAAATAAATAATCTTACAACAGGGTTCACGTGTGATTAAAGGGGTGTCATTTTCACAAGATGTAAAATATATCTCTGATGTCCTCAGTAGACTTGTAGTCAAGACCGCCTAAACTGAGACCAAGACACTACCAAGACCAGAGGGTATCGAGACCAAGACAAGACCGAGACCAAGACCAAGACAGACCAAGTCAAGACTAAGACCAAGTCGAGACCAAGACCGAGACCGGAGGGGGGAAAAACAGACTAGTGTTGAAGCTAAGCAATAACTTGTATGAATTCAAGAACAGCAGCATAGAGTTCAGCCGCAGTTTACATTCAATATATTACTTCAACTACACAGGCAGAACAATACAGAGACAGACCATGTCGTGTGTGTGACTGTGAGCTCACTGTAAATGTTTTTGCAGACTGGGTGAGATCAACTATAGCAATTTCATGATGGCTGTTACTGCCCTATTAGAGGATTGAGACTCCCTTAACTTTTGTGTACTGTTGAGGACTGACATGACTGGTACTGACTGGTTCATCTGACAAAACATCAAACACCATCTTGCTCCTCCAACAACTGACTAAAGAATGAGAAATATGTAACCAATTGAAATTATACTTAATGAGTAGATGAAATTGTAACATCAAATTAAAGATGCACAAATATAAACTTGGATTAGGCCTAATGTTTAGTCAACACAACGGAGATATGCAGTTGATATTTAAAATACCATTTATTTAGTCTAACACCTTAAATACAATAGGCCTACTGTAATTAAACAACACACACACACACCGTGCGCTCAAAGTCATCTGTCAGTTGTGCAGTTACCCAAAATCTCCTGAATGAAGTTAAAACCCATCATGTCACTGCTACAGTATGTGGTTTTTAAATCAAGTGATCAAAGTGCTCGTTGCCGGCGCTGCGATCAGTGGCGCGGATAAAGTGTTTTCTTGTGTGGCTCGCGCACACGCCGCACTGTCTTCACTCGGACGCGCGCTTCAATCCGTTGCGGATAACTCTCTATTTGTTCTGGTGAAATCACAAAACATAATGCACACAAACGTGTCCGTGCTTGATATACAACCACTGATGAACATAATCGGTTTTGATGAGAAAAAAAAACTATTCGAATCCAGAACCTCTGACACGGTTGGCGAAAGATCTACCACTTGACCATTAAGGTATACATAGATTAAAGAGGCGAAACGGTGGTCTAACAAAAAAATACATGCATTTGAAGGGCGCGAACGTTAATTGTGTCGTCGTGGATATTGTAGTATTGTATTGCTAAATCCCCCGACCACTATGTCGGTCTGAGACAGCGAGACCTAGACAAGACCGAGAGGTCCGAGACCAAGACAAGACCAAAGACCGTCAAGGCCGTGACAAGACCGAGGACCGGTATCGAGACCAAGACCGGTCTCAAAACATACATCACTAGTCCTCAGAGTGTGTGTGTGAAGTTTTAGCACAAAAATACCCCACAGATATTTTTCTATAGCATGTTAAATTTGTCACTTTTTGAGGGTTTGCAAAAACGCACCGTTTTGTGCCTGTCTTTAATGTTAAAACGGAGTCAGACAAAGATGGAGAGACTCAAGAAGTGACAACATGTAGAATGCAACAGGACGTCTCAGAATGGTTAGTTGATGAATTTATGTTGCTGATGTGGAGTTAACTATCTTCAATTAGGATATTCTGTCATGGTAATCTATAAATCGCTCGTATAGGAGCTGTTGTGAGATGCCCACAGAGTGACTTTCTATTGCATGTGAAAAGATGGATACTAAAGTTTGAGCTGACTCACAAATGTGCTCTTATACAACAACTTTTCCTCTTCTCAACATGGACTGTGTGTTCCCGGGGGCGGTTTTAGGCTTGCTGATGTCACTAACCCCGGAGGAATGTTGTGTAGTCCCTACCAGCCGTTTGTTGTAGTCCTTTTCTTTAAAAGCAAATATCTTCCTTTGCTTTGAACTTTGAGCGTTGTAACTTTGCAGATGTTGTTTATGCTCAAACAGCAACATTACACACTAACTAGAGTAAGAAAAGTGAAATCATTCTTTACCACCCATTTAATGAAACATTTGTGTGCCACCAATCGCATTGTGACAATGATCGTACGTTGATAAATTTGGCGGCTGAAAACAATCTACATTTAAAATATTACACCCCTAAAAATTCACGCTTTCGAAGCCTTGCCCCTAGAGTTTATGACATGGAAACTTAACCCAGCCAAGAAGAGGAAGTAATCTCATGAAAGAGAAATAGATTTTTCTCCAAAAACACCCATTGACCTCGTAATTGCAAACAATTGCTTATTTAATAGAAAACAGTTTATATTGTATATTACAATGTGTATTAAATATGTAGGCTATATTACATACACAAAAAAATGTCAAACATTATAAACACTAGCCTATAGCCTAGGCTATTTTAGTTTTCCTCCCTCCACAACAAATCCTTTAAATATAACAATATTCAGAACAGAACAAGAATGAAAAAAATATAGATAAAGAATATAATTATATAATATAATCAAGAAAGATAAATTATATATTAAACTATATAATAAAACACAAATTAGGCTATAGTGGCATCTTTATAAACAAGCATCAAGCCAAAATTAATTAGCCTAATTTAAAGTCGACATGAAATCAAAATTTAGCCTATTTACTTTGTTAGCGCATATTCTAGTCTTGTGGTGAATAATTAATCCGTGCAAGTTAATACATAGAAAAAAATAGTTTGCAGTGGTTACCTTAAATCAAAATCTGAAAAGTTACTTCCGGTCTGGATGGCGTTCCTTTTCTGATGACGTCAGTTTGACGGCTTGGGTTGAAAACGCTTAACCACTCCCCTCAAACCGTTACTCTGCTGTGAGCAGAGATGGAGAGGAGGAGCGCTAAAGTAAAACCCTGCCCTCTGTTCAATATTCCGTTTCACTTGGAAATACGTCACAACACTGGAGAAAAGTCGTTTGCAACTTCCGGTTCACGCGGACTTTAAAGCGAAACTGAAACGGCATTGGCCTCACCACTCTCATTTGGCAAAAATCCAATATCCATGTAAAACATCATTCTTCACATGCACAAAAAATGTGTTTGTTTCGGTGCTGGGCACTGATTTTACAGCCGACCATTTAAATGGAGAAGTGTAAGTTTTAGGCTATGTTTGGTTGACTGCATTTTAGTTTTATAATTAATGGCTGAAATGTCATATTCACGCTAACTTAAAAACTTGCGTATACAAGCTGAGACTTGACATAAGATTTGATCGTAGCCACCGCTCACATTGATAAATGGCAAGTTTTGTGTGGAAACGGTTGTACGTTTGTTTCATAAATGAGGCATAGTATTGTTTATAGTTCTCCCAAAATTAAAGTTTAGACCGATTTATTTTAGCAGTGGTTCCCAAACCGGGGGGCACGGCAAGGCTTAAAGTCTGCGTGAACCGGAAGTTGCAAACGACTTTTCTCCTGTGTTGTGACGTATTTCCAAGTGAAACGGAATATTGAACAGAGGGCAGGGTTTTACTTTAGCGCGGGGAGGGAGTGGTTAAGCGTTTTCAACCCAAGCCGTCAAACTGACGTCATCAGAAAAGGAACGCCATTCTAGACCGGAAGTAACTTTTCAAATTTTGATTAAAGGTAACCACGGCAAACTATTTTTTCCTATGTATTAACTTGCACGGATTAATTGTTCACCGCAAGACTAGTAATATGCGCTAACAAAGTAAAGGCTCAATTTTGATTTCATGTCGACTTTAAGGGATAGTGTAGCCGATAGTCAGCCGATTATGCAAATGAAACCTCTTCAGGGTGATACAAGACCCCACTGTGAAATTATCCCACTTATTATGTGGCTACTTGTCACAAAAATAAATAATTGAACACAATGTTAATTTGACACATGTTATTAGCTACCTCAAGATGCCTCTTTTATCAGTTGTAGCAGTTGTTGTCGTGGAATAGCAGACCGCTAGGTGGTGCGATTGAAGAATCAGAATTGAGTATTGCAGGGAGTCTTGTAAAAATATAAATCAATAATGCATGGTTCTGTGCTAGCATGGCCAAGTTTGTGAAAGGACTGCCAGTGCCAGGTAAACGTAAAGCTGACGAGGAATCTACTTTAAACGTCACAACCACCAAAACAACGTGTCTGAAGTAGACGCGAACATCATAACTTGAAGCGACAAAAGCAAATAGAATCACTCAGTAGAATACACTGGAATGCGGCACAGCACTTTCCGACAGTAAACTAATGCCCGTTCTATTTCTGCCATACCTCCAAGTGCTCGCACAACTTCTGCCACAAAGGATGAATACATTTGGAAAGTTCGCTTTGTCGCGTCCGCCGTCCAGTGTAGACAGCCTCAAGACGACAATATGATGAGGCACATCTCACCCTCAGATTCACCAGTACAATGGTGGGTAATGAAGAGAGAACCGTGTGTTGTGTGCCTCATAATATTAGCATTTGACAGTATGAAGGCGAACAAGTTAAGATGCCACTTAGAGACTTCAGCAGGGTTTCAAATGCCTAGTGTACTCAACAAGTGTCAGGAACAGAAATACTGCTTCCAAAAATACTTGTACGTTGATATGAACTATCTTACCAGAGCCACCAACATCATTCAGAGGTTGTAGCCTAACATCTAGGAACTGTAGGAAGTCAGTCATTTGTTGCTTTTCAGGGCTTAACTATACAAAAGTGGCTTTGTTGTCCTAAATTGTTGAAATATCTCAAAACCATAGCCCAACTCATTGTTTTGGTAAAGGGTTTCTTCACCATTCCCCCCAAACCGCTTTGTCATCCCCATGAGTGAGCTTGGGTTTGATTTTAACATTGTGTGATTGAAATGTTCTGTGAAAAATTAGAAGACCATGTTTTTATTCCTAAATCATCTTTGGTTTGCTCCAAGATAGTTCTCTAAATGAGGGCATGATATGCTGCAGATGTTGGAGTAGCTGTGTGTTTGACTGAGGGATTTTTTTGCGAGTTACTGTGCTTGAATGTTGTCCTACATCTTAAAGTCGGCATGAAATCAAAATTGACCCTATTTACTTTGTTAGTGGATATTACTAGTCTTGTGGTGAACAATTAATCCGTGCAAGTTAATACACGGAAAAAAATTGTTTGCCGAAGTTATCTTTAATCAAAGTCTGAAAAGTTACTTCCGGGTCTGGAATGGTTCTTTTTTCTGATGACGTAGGCTTGAAGGCTTGGGTTGCTTAAACGCCTAACCACTCCCCTCAAACCGTTACTCTGCTATGGGCGAAAGATGATGGAGAGGAGGAGCGCTGAAGTAAAACCCTGCCCTCTGCTCAATATTCCCTTTCACTCGGAAATGCGTCACAACACTTGAGAAAAGTCGTTTGCAACTTCCGGTTCACGTGGACTTTAATAATCTAAACCTTTCTGCAATTAATTTTACCGGTGCTATTTCCATATTTCAAAATCTTAAGTCAACATGAAACAGCATTTGCAACCTATTGTACTTTTGTAATGTAAAACATTTCCAGTGTATTTAATGAGTGAAAATGTAGAATGAGACTTAATTTGATATTTTAGAAGGTTGGATTTGTGAAAGTGGCGGTTCTGTGCACGAATGGAGCTGGTTGGAGGAGAGTGGTTGATTGAAGATTTGTGATGTAAGCAAGTGCTGAAAGTTTTTTTTTTTTTTTTTTTTTAAACACAATTGGAACCATGCGCACTGAATCATTCAATAAGACCATTATCGTGTAGTAAATGGGTTTATTTTGATTTTATGTTGAGTTTACTTTGCAAGCTTAATAATGATGGAGATGCCTACATTGTTAGGCAAGTGTTGAGTCATGTTTTGAACCACTCTATGAAGATGTGAAACTGACGTTGATAGAACAGCCCATTATAACCTATGTCAGTGTTATACATCTTTGCAGAAACCTAGTTAACCCCCTTCTGGTGTCCTGCGTTATGGTCATTGTGTTCAACAGGGACTCGACTTTGTCTGTTCCTTTTCTTTGATATATTTGTTTAAAAAGCTTCAACCTTAATATAATAGCCTACTTTTTAGATTATTCCTACATCAGTCATGGCATTGCAGATTGTCTTTTCCAAACTTCATATAGGCTACATCATTTGTCTTTCCGTTTGGGCTACGTATAGTTGATTATAAGTCTTTCTTTTATGTCACACATAGTAAGACACAATGTAGCAATAGTCTATAGACCAATAAAAATGTGAAGATTGTCAGTAACTTGCTGGTCACTTAAGGTCCATACTTGGTGGCTCTTAATGCTCTTTTCCTACAGTGGTCAGTGAACAATCAGAGGCCATTTGGTAATCAAATCTTGGAGCACATTCCCTTGTCCACTTCGTATTGAGTTGCTCTTTGAAAGCAAAAGCTTTTGGTTTCCATGCACGGGGGCTTGACTGTTGCTAAGCAATGTGCTTCATTGACCCTAGGACATGATAGTATGGTGCCAGCCTTTTTTTCACAATCACAGAGACGGTCTGCCGTCTTGCAGATGGTTCAGGGGGACTGCAGTGGTGGGCTGGCTGCTGATTAGCTCAATGCATTAAAAGAGCTCTTTTGTTGTTAATTGTGTGCTTGGGGACTGGTCAGTCTGCAGCTGCTCCAGGCCTCTTTATCATATTCTGTGAGGGGTTAAATTATGAGAAAAGAGAGGGCCAAATCCGGCTTTCTTTTGTCCCATTAGCTGGCAGGATTAGATTTTGCGTTGAAGGTGTATTAGATCTCATGGCTGGCCTCTCTTGTTGACGTTCTTGAAACTCTTGCTTAGTTTAAAAGATAGTAATTCAATGAAGGTCTGTTAAAGCTTTGCTGATTACATCTGTTCTTCAGTAATGGTGTTGAATCAGTACTAGACCACTGTTTACCAGCTGTGGCTGATGCAATTTGCTCACATTTTAGAAATTTCATTATGGTATTTTGGTCTTAGCAGTGCCAGTGCATTTTACTTTAGATATCAGATCATATCTAAATTGATATCAGAACGTTTTGTGAAGAATCGTCGAATTTACACCTCAACTAAACAAGTTTAATAAACTTAATAGTGATTATTGTCATTTATATTTTGTATAAATTTATATTTACATTTATATTCAGTCCCTTTTTATGAATAGAAAGCACTATACTGTGTTTTTTTTACATTTTATATAGGCCTACATGTAGCCTATATAGGCTACTATGCAGATCTGTAATAAAAATCAAGTATTTAATCAAATGTTTGGTGCTGCTAATCTGAGTTAAAAGGTACACATTTCTGAATGGTGTCAAAGTGGTACACCACCAAAGTCTTTGGTACATGTTGCCACTGGTTGTTTTCTACTAGGTGTTCCTAGTTGTGGTTGTGCTAGTGATGTTTATAGCCATCTTTCCACTGTCTTCAATCCCATTGGTAGACCTAGTTGCTGTATTAAAGGGATAGTTCACTTTGAAATAAAATTTTGGTATGTTTTAGCTTACCTGAAGTGCATCCAAGATGTAGGTGTCTGTCTCCGCAGTAGTTTAAATTTTGATATTTCGGTCAAACCGTTCTTGTCTGTCAGTCATATAATGCAGGTATATAGGTACTGTATCCAAAAGCATGCAGAGATGTCTCTAATAGCATGCAGAGAAAAGTCCAAATTAAAAAATTCCCCATCGTAAGTGCACATTGATGGCCTAAGCTCACGCGAACTCATCCAGGAGTGTTGAGTTTTAACTTATTCCCAATTTGTAAGTCTTCTATCTTGACACTACTCGCTTCATTGTTCAGGTCAATCAAAGGCATACGTTGAGCCGTACAGCCAATCACACGTGTTTCTGCTGAGTTTAAAAATGCAACGTCCAATCGAAGGCGGTTAGATTAGTTTCCGGGGAAGAAATCCGGTGTAAACAGATCACTTGGACGTTGTTGTGTAAAAGAGATAAAAACGATATAAATACTGTTCGTTTTATCACACAAAGCGCTTGTTTCATGTCTTAGGCCATCAATGTGCACTTACAATGGGGAATTTTTTCATTTGGACTTTTCTCTGCATGCTATTAGAGACATCTTTGCATGCTTTTGGATACAGTACCTATATACCTGCATTATATGACTGAGAGACAAGAACGGTTTGACCTAAAAATATCAAAATTGAAACTACTGCGGAGACAAAGACACCTACATCTTGGATGCACTTCAGGTAAGCTAAAACATACCAAAATTGTATTTAAAAGTGAACTATCCCTTTAAGTAGCTCTGCGTTTGTATAAAGTTGTAAGTCTTTGGTGTTGTGAACAGGGATTTACTGCAGTTGTAGGAGTACAGATGAATGTTCTAAACTACTCTAGAGTGAACTTTTGCAGGAAAATAGCTTGATATGCTTAAAGGGGTCATCTGATGCCCATTTTCCACAAGTTGGTATGATTCTTTAGAGTCTTCATGTAAAGTTTGTAACATACTTTGATTGTGTAAAACAACCTTTTTACCTCCTCAAAAACAGCTTTGTTCACAGCGACCTGTTTTGGTGCATGTCTCTTTAAATGATAATGAGCAACTGCTCACCCCACCCATCTCTTCCATGAGGCGTGTGGACACAAGACACATAAAGTGCTCCCTGGGCTACCTGCCTTGGCAGACCGGAGCATAAGCAATATGACATCATATTGCTCAGAAACGGCTTTGAGTGTTTAGGCTTTTTAAGGATTAAAAAAAAGGAGTGAATGGATTTTTTCTATTATATTTTGGTTCTGTCCACACACTGCAAAGACGCATTTATGCAAACACCATATAAAAGTGAATTTTGCATCCGAATTTATTACAGTTTATTAATTTTTTTATTCAGTTTGCAGTTTATTGATGTCATCTCCATCATCTGTGACTTCTGCTAAATGCTCCTTTCAAAGCAGTATCACTTTCTTTCCATGCATCTGGTATGTATTTAGGCTAACTGTTCAATCATTATTATTGTTTGCACAATAATGAGCCTGTGGCTTATGTGAAGAAACTCATACTCTGATGTTTTTAGAGATACACAATAAGGCCCTAGTTAAACACACTGCAACACAAGGTCAATAGTTCAGATTTTTACTTGCTGTTTGGGCTTAGTGGTCTCTTCAATGTCACTATTGATAGTTCAAGATTGAGATCTCTGTAACTCTAGAGCTCCTGGATCAATTTTTGTTGCCATTGAACCTGTTCGCTTTGTGTTAACAACTCAAGTCCCTAAGCATTAAGCCACTGCCACCACATATATGCATAATTAGTAAGGGTCAGACACAGCCTGAAGTGGAGATGGCTTAATTAGAGCTGGAGTAATTGTCACTTAGCTAACCTGAGTCTCAGATACCTGAACGTGTGCCATGTTGCTGTTCCTCGGGCAGATTGACCTGAATGAAGTAATGGTAATGTAATAGCCCTGCCATCCTCGTTAAGTTCCTGGACTTTAGAGGACTGGATGAGCTAATAGAGCTGTTGGAAAATGTAATGGGACGAGTCACGGGTCAGCGTTAGAACAGATCTGCCCTACATTCCTCTTTCACGCTGAAGCATGAGACGTCGTCAGGCTTAAATAAAATTGTACTTCTTGACTCTATTTGGTCTCAAACCACATTAAAAGATGATGGTTCATGTCACTGGATTGGATCTCACAAACCGAGCCAGGAGACACACAATTTACGTGTCAGTTACTGTTAGTGTCTGGATAAGGGCAAGGCACAACCGCATGCACACCACCATTCAAAAGTGATATGCCCCTACTTGTGGGTATCCAAGGTGGGATCTCAGGAAGCTTATGTAGATAAGAGGCACAGCAGTCATGTTTAATGTGGGTTGAAGCCCATGTTTAATGTGGGTTGAAGCCCATGTTTACTTTGCTCCTTAGGGATTTTGTCCCCCGAACGTTACCGTTTCACGGTATTGGAACAGAGAATGACTCCTCCTTAAACATTAGTTACTGTATATATTCATCATTAATTTGCAGTGCTTTAGCTTATTGATATCTGTAAATGCATCCCCTTTATTTGAAAGTATGTTGTTTTTCCTGTCCCTAGTAGTGATATATTCGTTAACTTCATTGTGCTTGTTTTTCACAACCTTTGGCCTCATGCGGAAGTATGAATACTTATCTTTTTTTTTAGGACCAGTAAGAACATGGTGGATGAATGGAGATTACTCCATGGAGGCTACTATTGAAATAACTTTTACCTAGACCAAAGAGTTAGGCCTACCTGTGCCTCTTAAAGTGCTTTCATCTTAGAAGGCTTAGGAGAACTACGAGAACACGTATGTGTAATCATTAATCGTTTCCACTAATTCCACTTTTGTGCATGCAAGTATTTTGTCATTATTTATAAAATAGGCTATATTAATGGTTAAACCAATGCACTATTCTTGCAATGTTGTGTGGCTTCAATAAATCATGTTAAAGGCCTATTGAATAACAAATGTTGGAGGATGTTCATTGACACAAGTGTACAAAACGGTGTATTAATTGTCTATTGGTTTTAAGGGTAATTCAATGCATGAGAGCTCATTCACACTGTAGTTTAATTTGGGTGTCATTAGTCTTGATTTTAATTGAATGAGGCCAGATTTAGTTTTAGAATTTGTTTATCATTATTTTATTAATCAAAAATCAACTTCCAAAAAAAACTTTCATATATTTTTGATTTTGCATTTGTTTGTTTTTTATTATGCTAAGATTTATAAATAAAAAAATAAATAAAAACAGTCCTGAGATTGGTTAGAATAGTAAATTTGCAGCATCACGTACTACAAATAACTTTGTTTCTTTTTTGAAGTCCATTTGAAACTTCAGAGATAACCTCATGTTCTTTTTTCACTTTCACTTTTTCACTTTTGCAATGTTCAAATTAAGACATGTACACACACCCCTGCGGTCATCACAGCCACACGTTTTGCAGAATTTTTTTGCAGACTTGCACCTGTAGCACTTGATTGTTCCCTGTGCGGCCGCTGCAGTCAGGATTCACTGGCCTTTAATTCAGAGCCAAACACGGCACAGAACGTTCTGTCATCAGTCTGGTGTGGATGTGCTCTAGCTCCACTTAGTGGACAAAACAACTGAGAAAGGCATGTTCAGGTGTAGCTTTTGTGATAGCCTTAAATAAAAGGATAATGAGTTAATGAGCTGAGAGGTGAGTGTTTCAACACGCTATTATTGCCCGTTTTAGATGGAAACGCTGTCTCATCTGTGGAATGTTCCTTTTGTAAACATTCCAGATCACATATTCAGTAGGGTGTAGTCACCAGCCAGCACATATTTGTGCTCTCACTATTGCAAGAATTGTGTCCTAGTGTAATGTATAAGCAAATAGATGCTCATTTTGGTGCTAGTTTTTTTTAACTTTTTTATTTTTTTAATGAAGCTGTAATAGTATTTAAACAAATACTGAGGCATTTCAGACTACATATTACTAACGGCTACATTGTCACATGGTCTCATTACATGTGTGCATTCAATCATATGAGTCAGGAAGTTTGTTAAAAAGTGTCACTGATATAACTTCTGGTTAATCCAGCACACTGGACATTAAATGTATAATCGATTAGGCTACATTTCAATGTGGGATACCATGATCTATGTGCTGTTGTGCATCAAGTGTTGGCAAATTTAGTAGAACACCTGGGTATACTGAAAGTTTGCATATTATGATATGAACAATGTACAAAAGAAGTGTGCTATTCCAAACTTAGTCCAAATGCTCACACTGGTGGGCGGGGCATATTAGTGGTTGGGAATAATCTGGGAAAGTTTCTATTCCAATAAGGTAAAGAAAAAAGGTAAAAACATTTAGATATCAAACTTTTTTTTTTTTCTGGGAATTTTTGCAAAACATTCTTACAATTGAATACCATGAACCAAAATCAGCAGCCTGAATAACACTAACACTGGGAACTTTTGCCTAATATGGTGTTAACAAAAATACCACAGCAACTAAACTAACTATTATAAATTTCAAAAACAAATTAGCCAAATCACACAACTGAACTTTTTTTTTCTTTCTTTTTTCTTTCTTTTGTTCTTTGGTTAACATTGACACAGAAGGCAGCAGGTTTGTTAGGATCCTTTCACTTTAAGACCATCTGCACAGATCCAATATACTGTTACACGTGCGTTTTCTTTCTCAACTCTTTACATTCACTTAATACAAAACCGATTGTTTACGAGGATATTTTGACAATTTTGTGTGTAGCTATTTGTCAGTTCAAGCGCAAGACGACACGAAAGAGAACTCTACTCAGTATTCATGCTTTATATGAGAGTTGTTTTTTTGTGCCAGTGCTTTTTCGTGCGGGTGACGAATAGAGTTCTCTTCCGCGTCAACTTGCGCTTGAAAAGTTTAAAATCACATTAAAATGCACATTCATGGACAATTGATAAGCAGAATTGATATGCGTGTGTCTTATCAAATCCATAGTTCTGGTAAATTTGGAACCAGTTTTCAATACCCTAGACCCTATTGACTTCCATTTGTATGGACAAAAAACACAAACAAAAATTCTCAAGATATCATCTTTTATACTTAAAATAGCTGTTTGGCTGAACATTATTCAATCATGGACAGTGGTTCCACGTTTAACTTAACTTGAATGGTTTTCATTAAAATTGATTTATTCAAATAATTCTACAATTAATGCTTCTTGTTTATTCCTGTGGTTTACAAAACAAACTAAACTGGTTTCATCCAGAGCACTACCATAGGGGTTGCTTTATTATTAAAGCAATTCAAATTATTGTTAGCAAGTCGTGAACCCAAGCACGAGCTCAACACTTCACCATAATGGTAACCCCCAAAACCACTGACATAACAGAAACTTCAAAATACCAACATAATAGAACATTGAAATATTAACAAGTCTCTCCATTTTCTCATCTTGCTAAAAAAATATGAAATGACGCTATTTCAATATTTACTCTCCCAATTCAGCCTCTTTGCAAAGCATGATTGGAAGTGAAAGTCCTGTTTGATTGGATTACATGATTGTATCATTTTGAAATAACATCTTTCAATCATCAAGTTAAAGGGGTGGTAAAATGCCATTTTCACAAGATGTAAAATAAATCTTGTGTGTGTGGTTTTAGCGCAATTTTTTTAAATTTTTTATAAAGCATGTTAAAGTTGTCACTTTTTGAGGGTTTGCACAAATGCACCGTTTTGTGCATGGCCCTTTAAATGCAAATGAGCTGCTGCAGAGGGCGGGGTTTCAAGAGCTCGTGTGTGTTAGCAGCTTCGATTACCTCACGCAGACACACTAAAATGACAGAAACTGTTCTGCCTTTAATGTTAAAACAGAGTCAGACAAAGATGGAGAGACTCAAGAAGTGACAACATGTAGAATGCAACAGGACATCTCTGAATGGTTAGTTGATGAATTTATGTTGCTGATGTGGAGTTAACAATCTTCAAATAGCATATTCTGTCATGGTAATCTATAAATCGCTCGTATAGGAACTGTTGTGAGATGCCCACAGAGTGACTTTCTATTGCATGTGAAAAGATGGATGCTAAAGTTTGAGCTGACTCACAAATGTGCTCTTATACAACAACTTTTCCTCTTCTCAACATGCATGTTCCCGGGGTGGGGTTTATGTACATTTTAGGGGTGATGTCACTAACCCCGGAGGAATGTCGTGTAGTCCCTACTAGCCGTTTGTTGTAGTCCTTTTTTAAAAATGAAATATCTTCCTTTGCTTTGAACTTAGAGCGTTGTAACTTTGCAGATGTTTTTTATGCTCAAACAGCAACATTACACACTAACTAAAGTTAGAAAAGTGAAATCATACTTTACCACCCCTTTAAGTCGAAGAGTAACCGTTTCAAGTCAATTTAACATGAAGCAATCATATTTGAACCAGAAACCTGATACAATGCTGTTAAATCAAAATGAATTGCTTAAAGTGAACAGCATCATAAAAAGAAATTGTGTACTTAACGCAACACAGAAGAAAGTAAGTTCAAGTTTGCAATGACACAAGGGTTAATAAATTATGACAATTTTCATTTTGGGGTCGACCATCCATTAAAAAAAAAAAAATCAATTGTCTTACATGAGTTATCAATTATGTAAAGCTACAAAACAGCTTCACAAACAGTATTTTAAACCACACAGTATCATTGTTTCTATGCTACAACAATTCAGATTTTCACAGAAATACTGGGATAAAAGTTTATAGTTCTGATAGCAATCACAATCCGTTTAAAAATAACTTGGCTCCTCAAATAACAATTGTAATGATTGTATCGATTACATTATGCCGCCAGGTGGCGAAAAGTGACTGTTAAAAAATTTATTTGTCATTGAATCATTCATTCAAGAGATTCATTTACAAATGCGGATTCATCCAGTAATGAAACAAGTATTTATGAGTCATTGAAACCTAGACAACATTTTTTTATAAATAATGAATTCAGATTAATTAAACATTTTAAACAGACTGCAGCTTTTTATTACATGTTTTGTTTAGGCTAGTTGTCTATTCAGCAACGTGGAAGAATCATGATCTGTTTGAAAAAAATTATTTTAAAGAATCATGATTCTAAATTTATCCAGAATCGTGCAGGTCTAACTTGAAGGTATGTTTTTAAAAGGTATAAATTGCAGTGGAGAGAAAACGTGAAGGTAGTTTTAGTTCTCATGGATAAATGGTTCGGTTTGCCTAGCAGGATTTATTTGACGCTTAAATAGTGCATCACTACCACAATGACATGTTGGCTACACAGACATAAATACATGATGTGAAATTCTGTATGAGTGCTTAGAAGTTGTCATGTGAGAATCTGCCTGTGTGTTGTTGTTATTTTCCTACATATCAAGTAGCTTACTCTCAGATCATATCTAGCCTAACTCTGTCAAAAATGCCAGGCTTTCAAGAGATGTTTTTTTATCTATATGCACATACACTATGTGTGTGTAGTATGTTTTTCATGTGAAGAAAAAAAATCAGTAGAGAAGCAGTGGAGTTCTGCCATTGAAATCAGTTTAGTGCAAATGATATTGAATGATGTGGTGGTGTGTAGAGCTGCAGTAGAGGGTTTATTTGTATTTATATGAGACTGCGGTGCCTGTGCTTTTCCCCTTCTGTGCGTGAATACAGAATTATTGTTTGGAGGCAATTGAGGTCAAGCATTATGTGCATGGTGGGATTTGTGTTGTGTATATCGTGATTATGTTGCCCTCGGGGAGAGAAGCCCTTTATAGGCTATGAGCACACATTTATTTCTGAGCACTAACCAACTCGTCATTTGTATGAAGAGCTGTACGTATCATTCAGGGGCCATCGATTGGAGCCTTTCAATTGGCACTTAAACGAAAACTTGCAATGTTTATGAATAACCCATCTGCAAATTGATGGTCTGCCAAAATGATTAATAGGCTAGGGATTGATTGCCTGTTGCATAAAACAATTAATCTGGCATTACTCTCAACAGGTTTCTCACCAGAACAGACACTCAATATTTATCAACACGGCACAGCGGGGAGCTCAGCCTGAGTGGCTCTCTTGAGATGGTACAGAGAACATACCCACTAGATGTAGTTTTGCTCCATCTTCTAATGCCCCATCTGCATCTAATATACACCATCCCCCAACAGATCGCTCTGTCTCTTGCTGACAAGCCTTTTGGGAGAGAATTGAGCTGAATTGCTCGCTTGTTTACTCTCAACTTCTACCGGTTTCTCTTCTCGGGAGACTGGTGTGTTTTTGCGAGCGTGTGATGCAGAATCTAAGGACTCAGGCTTGAATGGGCTTACACAACCCATGTGGAGATTTAGATGTAACAGTTTGGAGATGTGAGGGTGTGGTGGCAGACTTTCCCGTCAGATTCCATGTAACCTTTTTCTGATCTCCACTACACAAGTCCTGCATGCCACAGGCTTTCGTGGGAGGAAAGATACAGTCTTATCTTGAGAGCTATTCACTGAGCCTGTTCGGTTCCCTCTAATCTTCTTTTGGCATCAGCAACTTGCGTTACCCTCATTCAGAGGGCACTGGCTACACCTCTCGCAGTTGTATAACATCCCATTGCCAATATTTACACAGGCTCAGTGTTGTGTATCACAGCGCTCGGTGATACGGCAAGGCGGTGTGTGTGGTGACGTGCACAATTCAGGACACATCCTGCTGGGCATCCTTTATCCTTCATCAGCAGTACCAGATTTATTGCATGTTTGTGTGTTGGTTGAATTGGCTGCTGCCTTTTTGAAGGTTTTTACACAATGTAATCTTTACAGTAGTCAAATGCAGCACACATCCTAAATTCAAAAGAGGCATTTGGGTTTAATTTCCTCTTTGTGGTATCATGTCTCGTGGTTTCTGCATCTGGGTTAGTATCTGACCTCCAGAGATATTGGAAACCTGACCTAGTAAGTGCCAGAATGTACTAGGGTTGTTGCAATAAAGAATTTTCAGAAAACGATATCCCTTTTAATTATATAAGCTGCATTTATTTGATCAAAAGTATAGTAAAAACTGTAATATTGTGAAATATTACAAATTTAAAAATAACTTAATTGTTAATATTATTTAATTTTACATTTCATTTGATTTAATTTTAACGGTCACCACTGGTTGCACTGCAATGCCAAAATCAACAGCCGCCTGTGAGTCAGACAGCACTCTATCAATTTGAGTCTGTGGTAGCCTACACTGCAGAAAGGCCAGTTTTGCTCTTACTAGTATCTTTATTTTAGTATTGGTACTTGGTACTGAAGTAGGCTACATCTGACATCCCTAGAATGTACTTCACAATGTGCCTTTTCGTTTGTTATTGAGTGATTTGAGATTGATTTAACTCGTGTTTGTATCTGGCCTCTGCCAGGAGCTGCTTTATATCTGGCACTGTGTATCTGTCCTCCATAATCACATGCTTAATAACTAGCCGACTCCCTGGGTTTGTAACCACCTGTCTAGTTTGACATTCAATATTCAAACAAAGCTAATCAAAACACCTGCCAAATCTTTTATCTTCCAATCTGTACTCATTTTATATGCCACTCATGCGCCTTGTTTAATAATAGTTGTAGTGTGTTTCAAATCTTGGATCTTTGTATGTGTACATAAAATATTATTTAAAGCACTGGATTGCTTAAAGCTGTTTACATTAGAGCTGGCGCGGTAACCGCAATATTAAAATACAGTGACACTGACAACTTGACAAGCCAACTGCAGAAGCAACCACCACAACTTCGATGTTCACATGTTTTTTTTCTCCTTAAGGCTATGCTCTTGTTTTACACTTCATGCATGTGTATTGAATGTTGCATAAGTTAATAATGAGAACAAGAGGGGAGAATGTCATTATTTTTTTTCATTATTATTCTCTGCCAACTGGCTTTTTTTTAAGACGTGTACAATTATGATTTGTAGAGATGCTTCGTAGATTTGCATTAAACAAGCCTAAATAGACAGTGAGAGAGAGAGATCGGTTGAGTGTGTGCGCGATTTACCTGCATCTGTTCTCTGTCAAGTAATATATTTGTGAGAAAAAAAAAAAAAAACGTTTGCCGTGTCCGAAGAGGAACACTAAATCTTTGTCGTAGCATCCTGTCAACATTTCCTGGCATCAGCACGGAATTGAATGTCAGTGCATTGAATCAATGCTATTTGGTCTATGAAGTGACGCATTGCTGTTCGGTTGAGCCTTGTAAATTGGAGCTCAGTTTAAAAAAAATGAACTAGCTTGTTTCATTAATTAATGAATCCGCATTTTTGAACGTATTAGTTCAATGAACGGTTTGATGACTCGCTCAAAGACAGTCTCTTGCTTCCACCTTGTTTGACGTAATAATGTAACTTGCACTGACAGCCTGTCTTGAATGCACAGAGATATCAGCAGTTTTAGAAAGCCTCTACTAACAGTTCTACATGCAACATTAGCACAAGCTTATTGTCAGGTTTATTTTCTGTTATGTGAACCCTTATTTTGTCATTCTTTTCTGTTTCCTTTAGTTCATGTTTTCCTGCTCTGTTTAGTTTTGATTGTCACTGGTTACTGATTTTGTCCTCTTTTGTTTCTGTAGTTATGTATTAGTTTCACATATGTCTAGTTTACTTACCTTTGTTTTACCCCTGTTTATATAGCCACGTGTTTCAGTTGTTCTTGGTCACGTCTTGTATTGTGTGGTTTGCTTTGCATCCTGTATGTTCATTCAGAGTGTTTGGATTATTAATAAAAACCTGTTTTGTTTTTGAATCTCCTTCGTCTTTGTGCCAGCTGATCACTTTGTAAAAAAAAAATTTTTTAATGGTGATTCGGCGTATCACAATATTGAGCCACTCAAAATCTCTGCAAGTGGAAATTCCTTCACCGCAACAGCTGTAGCTCACGTGGTGTGTAGGGGGTTTAGCTTGAGTACATCTTTAGTGTTTTAGCTTGTCAAACATGTAGACTTTGTAAACCATACTTTTTTTTTTGTATGTGTGTTTTTATCTGAGGAATAAAAAAATAAAGAAAAGTTGCATCATTGTTGGCAGTTTTATTTAAATTATAAGTCTACATCAATTAAAAACATGCTCTTTTTTTCTTTTCTTTTTTCACTCTAGCCACGTGCTGACCCCATACCCATATGCAGCTTCTGTTTGGGCACAAAGGAGTCCAATCGAGACAAGAGGCCAGAGGAGTTGCTGTCCTGTGCTGACTGTGGGAGCAGCGGTAAGACCGGTGTTTGAACTCTCTGACTGAGCCATGCCTATAGATGGGCAGTGTATTATCTGTAAGTCTGTTAAATGTAACTTGCTTTTGGCCATTTGGCAAAGAATTTTATTGATTGAAGTGTGAATCAGGGTCCGTCTCAATCAGCTCCCTAGTTTAGTAGTCAGGGAACTGCTCAAGGAGGTGGTCATTTTAAGGGCTGTCGTAATGGCAAAATACTTCCTTTGTGCTGAAGCATTTGCTCCCTGAAAAGTCCCACAATGTACAGTGAAAACCAGGGAGCATCGATGCTCACTGTTTCCTTAACTGAAGTTCTGAAGAGCAAAACATAAATCACGTGACCCAACTCACTACATGTAATGACACGCAATTATTTTTTAAGGCGAGACACTACAGGTGAATAGGGTAAAATGTTTAACTAGCAGATATCACCATGAAACTTTCTTTCCCAGTTGATTGCCTACCGTACATTAAGATGAGAAAAAAAAATCTGTAATTTAATGTTTCAATATGTAAATTAGGCATTGTCTAATTAAATATTTGCTAATTTGCATATATTTAAAAAAAATGAAATCTGAGTTTAGGATAAAGCCAGGTTCAAAATAATTTTTTTCATTGTGTTCAGCACATATTAGATAAGAAAATTACAGAGGGATTTATGGATATCTACTTTTGTTATCCTGTAAATCAGAATATACTGTCAATAGCCTTACATTTATTTTCGCCATGTTTTTTGGAATAAAATGTTATATAAATTGGGCTAGGAATAATAAATGTCTTCATAATATAACTAGGTACAATACTGGAAGGTTTGGTGTGTATATGTGCTACTGAAGTGGAGATTTCGGACGTGGAGTATGAGAGAAAAGTAATTTTGAGAAAACGGGCTTTAAATATTGGCATCAATAAGATTGCGCATTTAGAGTTAAATCCCTTCTTTTACTTTCACGATTGGTTGCTGATAAAAAGGAAATGACCATATTTGGATCCAACAGCATTGTACAGGAGAGAGAGCGCTTTCTAACGGTGTATGTGATGACAGGGTGCAGGCAGCGGGATAATTTAGAACGCCAACTTTTGTTGAATTTATGAGAAATCTACAGACGCAAACAGACAAAGTGTAGTAAAATAAAGACCTAAATTTGTATTTTTTTACCACAAATCTGAAAGACATGTTATTACACAAATATCCAAAAATCTCAAAATTGACCAGTGAAAAAAACAATGTTTTTACCTGCCGTGTCTCACCTTAATGCAAATCTATTTAATTTTGTTTCAGCATAAAAATACATCTATTCAGCCAATAAACATATAGCTAACATTTATAATTTATTTACAGCTGAATTGTTGCATGTATATAACAAAGTATTTATCATAATGTACAAAAAACATTTTTAAAAGATAATGTCAAAGGTATCAGATCTACAGTTGTTCATAAATACCAGTAGTGATGTTGTACAATGAGGACGTTGTCATGTCGCTGGAAATAGAATCCTCATTGAATCGGTGTACACGATCTACTGGTAATAATAAGTTAGGACCTATAACAAGACCTAATAATCTAGGGAGCTGATTGAGACGCACCCTCAGACTTCGTAACTAACCAGTTAGCTGTAACCAAACCAGATAGTTTCTTTGAATATTTGCTCACGTTTGTGGGAGTGATGGGGCAAGTAGTTCATGAGTTATGAAATTGTATTTCAAGTTCAACCATCGGGATTGTCAGTTGATAACTCATCATTTAATTGAATCAATTCCAGAACAGAGTCAGAGATAGTAATGCGCCAAAACTAAACTGTCGATTCTGCACCACTGAGATCAAAACAAAAACCATTGTAGCTTGTTTGAGATTCTACTTTTTCTGTGTGGAAAATGGATCATAGTTCCATTAAAATAGCAGAAGGACATATACAAGAGATGTTGACAATTGACCAACTATCGATTAATTGTTGATAATTTATTAATAATTAAAACGTGTCGATGGCCCATTAAGCAAGGTCATCATTAGAGTGCATGGTTTCATGTTTTTTTTTTTTTTCAAAACATGTGCAGCAGACACACGAAGAATAATGAAGCTAACAAAAAGCGTTTATTTAGAAACAATTAAACAAGGGTCCAAAAAACCTCCAAACAAGTTATTTTATTGAACAACATAACTGCTTGCATGTGTAAAGCCACAATAAAAATACATAGAACAAGTAGCAAGATCCTAGTTGATGAGTGATGATCTTCCAGCACTGTTTCAGCTGTGCGCTCCTATTCTATTCATGGTAAATCAAGACCTGTCAATCTGAGGGATCAAACCAATCCAAGCACGCTCCAGCTGTGAAATTGAAACGTCTATCTATTATGTACAATGATTTTGCAAATCAAATTTTGATGTAAAGCAGTTGTTGTTGGGGGTTTTTTTCACGCTATGAAAATGGAGCACTTCTAATATGTCAGCAAATTTAAAAACACTTAAGTGATGGTCATATTCCCTATATTAACTTTAAATCCAAGCTTCTAAGCTTTAAAACGACAACTATTTTGTGTTGGTTGACCATGTGGTTGAGTAACGTGATAACTTGGTAGCACCACCCTTGGTTAATGAATAATCGTTTGATTTATCATTACTTTAAACAATGTCTGTACCCTACAGTATATTAGTCTGTTTGTATGGGGCTGGCAAGTGCATGTGTATTGTCTAAGAACAAGAAATGCTCTTTGTTAAAGATCCAAAAGAAAACCACAAACATTGTGCATGCACAATTAGGAAAGGCAAATCTGAACTGAATTTGCAATTGTGTTCGAGTTTTGTCCACAATAAGCTTTCGTAGTCTTGTGAGATTGATCCACAGCATTGTTTGTTGTCTTCCTGCATTTCTCTGCATGCATCTCATCTCGCATCAGAGCAGTGCACGTCTCTTCAACTAGTGTTTACATTAAATGCGTTTAAACCTGGATAATTTTACATGCGCACTTTTTTTTCTCCATGTCTAAATTTCTGTTGTCAATCTGCTTAATTTGCCGTTCGTATTTTCGGCCTAGATTTAGCTTTATTAAATCCTGCTAGGAGGGAAAACTAGTGGTGCTGGTGATAGTGATGGTTGATAAATACACCCTTTCTTCCTCAGGTCTCCAGGATAGCATCCCCATTCATGTGGTATGAAAGCTTAGGCTGTAAGTGTTTTTAGTGAGGGTGATCTCGTTTGGGATTATTGGCATTGGGCTGTATGTTTATGAAATGTGGTAAAATATCTCAAGATGCTTGGAGGATAGAGTGAATTTTTTCCAACTAAAAATTGTCTATTCTGTAGAAGTATTGGCAGAAGGGTTTTACACAATCACAGATGGATTCAAGCTGAAAGGTGTAGTTTATAAGATGTTTTTTCCCCCACTTCATGTTCGCTTGCTTGTTTCTTTTACTCTAATTTATTTATTTTTTCCCTCCTCCAGACAGAATTGCCATGTTCCTGTTAAATTACCTGCTCTTATGTCGTAATTTGTTTTGAACAGTGATTTTGAAATGCCACAAGGAATTGTTCTCCCAGTGACATTTTTATGGCTGAGTTTGACTTAACAACGCAGAGGTGGTTTTCATTAAGTGTTCATGAAAGTATAGAAAATGTGCTCCCACTGTAAACCGCAGCTGGTTCGCAGCCCTCAGGGACAGGAGTGCATGCTTTTACATGACTATAACGGATCGACTGCCATTACGGTGTACCCGCGTACCATTTCTGCCTCGTTAAGAACAAATTATCTTTAATTAGCTGCTCAGAAGTGTTTGATAATACAGTGCTTTTAGACATCGATTTTGGAAAGTCTTCACGCATGGCTCTTCGCATTGTTGATGCCACGTGTAAATATTTAACTGATCCACGGTCGGGGGAATCTTTCATTTGTTTCTTTTTGATGTTCTCTCTCTGATTGATTAAGTCTCTGTTAACATTTATCCTGTAATGTTTCAGCAAGGGCTTTTGTGTTTCCTGCCAAAGTTAAAGGATTAGGTAATGTCGCTCTTTTAATTGAGCATGTTTGGAGACTCTCTCTAAAGCCTGTTTGTTTTATTCCACATTTCTCCTCAAAGGCCATCCATCATGCCTGAAGTTCTCCACTGATTTGACTGCAAATGTCAAGGCCCTGCGCTGGCAATGCATCGAATGCAAAACATGCAGTTCCTGTCAGATTCAGGGGAAGAATGCTGTAAGTTCTTTTCAAATGCACTGATGGCCTTGGCCCAGTTCCTGCTGACATCTTTTATAGTGTCAGAGCGCTGCTTGTGTTCTGACACTTACTGCAGGATGTTGTTTACTTGTGTAGTGTATATTGCGTCTTATTCTTGCGTGTCTGACATGTTTCTCTGTGCGTGTGGATTCAGGACGAGATGCTCTTCTGTGACTCCTGTGACAGGGGTTTCCATATGGAGTGTTGTGACCCACCGCTCTCCAGAATGCCAAAAGGTACATTAGGCCTTTGTTTGCCTCTGTGGATTTTTCCATTCTCAAGGTGAAGCCGTTTAAATGTGCCATTACACAAAGGCTTCTGGTTACATAATCGTAAGATGATATGTACCTTGCGTCCTGCACTGTTTAGTGTCTCTCTCTCTCTCTCTCTCTCTCTCTCTCTCTCTCTCTCTCTCTCTCTCTCTCTCTCTCTCTCTCTCTCTCTCTCTCTCTCTCTCTCTCTCTCTCTCTCTCTCTCTCTCTCTCTCTCTCTCTCTCTCTCTCTCTCTCTCGTGTATCTTTCACGTTGTTAATGATTTTGCCTCTGGCTTGCAAATGACTGTGCTTGTCCTTTTCAGTTAATGGCAGTTTGTCTGAAATGGGCATGTAAGTGCCAAGATAAAAAGGGAGCAGCATCATAAAGTGTTTCAATAGAGCAGAACAGATTCATTTTACTTAATTTTACAAGAGCCTTCAGTGCTGAAAGTCTGTAACTGCTGGAGGGAGGTGACATTCTGCCATTAAAAATCCCATCAAATTTCATTTGGGTTTTGTTATGGGTGAAAGAAAATGCTTTGTGTGTCATGTATGTCAGGGTGTCAATTTAACATGTTAATTTAGTTTGATTAATTATAACAAAAAATACACCATCAAAGTGAGAGACGCTAACAGAATGGTGCCTGCTACAAGAACGCTTCCTGTGTGAACGGCCCTCTGTATGATATTCTACCGCAGACAGATTGACAAACTTATTTTTGTGGCTGCAAAATATATTCAGGTGGATTATAGTTCAGTGATGCACATTTTCCAATGATATGGAAAGTAATCAAACAATAAATTGACCTCGACATTTTTTGTAATATCTTTTGATCTTTTTTTTCCTCTTTTTTTTCATCCAAAAATGTGATCAGTTATCACTTATCAGTGATATTAAATTGAAATTTGATACATTTTTAAATCATTGACTGGCCTCAAATTAACTTTATGAAAACTCTGTAAGAATGACAATTAGTTGTCAAGAGAGGCAAGAAATGTCAGTATAACATTTGTCAATATCTTCTTCTTTTTTTTTATTTCATGTCAAGATCACAAGAATACAGAAAATTAATAATCCTTGGCCTCTGTATCTTTATTTATCTATAATTCTATTTGGTTTCCACTATGAACTTGCTTTCTTTAGTTGTGATGCTTATCTCACAAATCAGTGCTGCGTATTTCCATACAAGATATCTGAGAGCTTTATGCCCTGTTTACACGAGAACGCTCGCGGGTGAAAACGTAAAAATATTTTATCGGATGTGCCTTTAGTTTACACGGCGACGGCGTTTTTGGGGCTTAAAAACGCAAAAAAAGTGAAACCACCCTCCAGAGTGGAAATCTTAAAAACGCTCCACCATCGCGTTCCCGTCTAAAGGGTAAAAACGCAAAAGTCTGCTAGACAGTGAAGGCGTAGCGTATGCGTTTACGTCACAGGCATGCACCAGTACAGAAAAATAACAAAACATAATCAAACTAAAATATAGCATTAATTTCATTGACAAAAAATTAAAGGGGGGGTAAAATACTTAGTTTCAGTCAATCTCATGTTAATCTTGAGTACCTATAGAGTAATAGTGCGTCCTTCATATCTCCAAAAAGTCTTTAGTTTCATCATATTTATAAAATAAAAATACAGCTTTCCGATTCTATCCGGAAAAAGCCGAGGTCCTTGATTCTGGGCGTGGGCGGAGCTATAGAGTCCAGCGGGAGCATCCACAACATACAAACTGCATCCACTGTTCCACTAACACTGGGTTCTTTGGGAAGCTGAACAAGGTAAACTTTCCCTCACATCCCAAAAAATCCTTTTTTGGAGACATTCTTGACATCAACCATTCCTATTTAGCGCTGCTGATGATGATTTCCGCAGCGCGTCGATGAGCGCGGTCTTTCTCTCCTCTGGTCGACGTGTGCGTGAACGCGCTTTTCCGAGAGCAATGCTCATATAAGGAGTTCCACTCTGGTCTACGTCATTAAATCTACGATAGAAAAAAACCAGCCGAAACGTGTTGCAAAGTATGATTTTCAGCACAGAAATTCTCTGTTATTCGTTCAAAATAACTTTTCAAACTTTGGCCATTATTAGCATGAGAATCCATCTCTTTAACACTGTAAACAACTCTGAATATATGAAACACCATTGTACCCCCCCTTTAATAAATTGAGCGACACGCAAAGAGCACTAAGGGTTAAAACAGCAGCTTTACCGTGTTAAACATGAAAAACTGTCAGTGGCTCTTTCACTTTCAGTGCTTTACATTGCCGCCTGGAGTGCATACTAATTCGAGTTTCGAATTTCACACACTTTTGCGTCACCATATGCACGCAGATTTTCCCCCCATAACCCTCGTCTAAACGCAACGCCACTTTTGCGCTTTCTCTTCAGATCGTTTCCGTGTAAACATAGCTTTAGTTCTATACTAAAAATCAAAGGACATTTCAAATTTAACTTTAGTTATGTAAAATGTGACAAACGATCTAATCTAAGAGGATGTTGAAGGCTGAGGTCCTGTCAATAAAAAGCTCCCCACAAAACTTCAAACGCATTTATTCAGTGTTTTCTTGTTGGTCTGTTACCTGTAGAAAGCTTGTTTTTCTTTGTTCTATTGCTTTTCTTCTAAAGATTGTGGAAATAAAGGGAAAAGCACAGTGGGTCATCTCTGCTCAGTACTACAAAGACATATCTGAAAAGTGTCACGGCTGCAGACATGATGAACCATCCTTGAAATGCTTCTCTCTTTTGTTTCTCCCTCTCTTTCTCTTTTTTTCCCTTGGACCTCCCCCAGGAATGTGGATCTGCCAAGTATGCAGGCCAAAGGAACAGGAGGGAAAACGGTTGCTACACAAGACAGCGGCCCAGATCAAAAGGCGATATGCAAAGCCAGGAAGGCCAAGAAAAAATCTAGCACATCCAACAATGTATGATAACTCATTTCATCTGTCTTGTTCTTTGTGCTTCAGGCTTAAGGTTACAGGTCTCGCATCAGTATGTTGCCTAAACTGTAATGCTCTTTTTGATGGCCTACTCTGATTTTTGTCCTTCACAACCTTGCCTTAAGAGTATATGTAGGTTTTCATAGCCTCTCATCCACAAGGTTTAAAATTAGCATGGCTTCTACAATGTACTTTTAGCCTGGGGCATTCTTTGCCAGTCTAATTTTAACATATGGCCGTGTTGTGAAGCTCACTCAGAACGCTGTCAGTCAGACTGGGTGAGTCTGGGTCAGTAAGCTTTTAAATGTGCAAGACTTGAGGGATTTACATCTCTCCTAAAGGCTTGATGAGCACTGATAGACACGGTGGAACGTGTTGTTGAAGCTGTGAAATCAGGCTCTCAAACCAACACTCAGGCTTAGTCACAGTCAAGATGTGCACACAGATTCTCACTCATTTGTGGCTCGTGTATTAAATGCCACTATCGTCTGTTTTCACAGGTCTGACAGTGGTGGTCCAGGATCCGTTGAGCTGTCTGAAAAAGCACGGCATGGTAGGGGTTCCATAAGCACTTTCTGTACCCCACCCTCATCAAGCACCTTTATACCCACCACAGACGGCAGGAGTCTCACTGACCCCCTCACATCCACACCCACCCTCACTACGTTGCCCCCATTCAACAAGAAAACCAAAGGTCTCATTGACGGGCTTTCCAAATTTTTCACGCCATCACCCTTGGGTCGCCGGTTGCGCTGTGAAGCGTCGGGCTCCTCGAATCAGCACAGGCAGAGGAAACGGGGCTATCGGAAACACCATGCCAGCGTGACGACGCCAGGTGTGAGGTTAAACGCCCCATCTAGTGTTCTCCTTACCCCGTCCCCTTCGCAAGGACACAGTCCCATCTCGCTGAACCCCACCCAGTCATCCTCGCCCTCCTCCGCCCACTCCCCCCACAGCTCCTCCTCCCAGTCTAGCGGCCCGTCCCTCAGTAGCCTCCCAGGCAACAACCAGCTGAAGGGACTATTTGATGGACTGTCTCACATCTTTACCACTCAGGGACAGTCCCGGCAAAAGGGACTCCCCAGCTACGCACCGCCCAAGCGAGCGCGCCGCACCCAGGACGTTTCCACCTCACCCAAAACGTCCCTGCAGCTTCAAGGAAAAAAATCTGTCAAGGGTTTCGGTAGTAAATTAGCATCCCTATCCGGTTCGGCCTCGGGATGGGTGCCCAAGCGGGGCCGACCGTTTAAGTCGGCACTCCATTTCAAACGAACTCCTTTCTTGAGAAAGCACAAGCTGCTAGGCAGGTTTAGGTTTAAGGCCTCCCCGCAGAGGGAGAACAACACACCAGGGAAGGGCAGATTGGCAGACGGAAGAGTTAAACCAGACCCAAACCATGGTAAGCACAGGGGCCTGAACCTCCAAACGGCTGACTAGCTTTTTCATCTTTAAACCGTTTTACTCATCTTCCTCATTTTTAGAAGCTCAGTAACATGGATTTTTGTTTTTCAACTAATACTGCATCTCTGCATTTTTGTTTTTAACCTTTTTCTTCAATAATTTATTAATTCTGAAGCCACTAAAGCCTTAGATTTCTGCTCTCAGCTCACGTCCTCATGCTGCTCACACCTGCCTCTCAAACCATAGTTATTAATGCTTTTTCCCTTTGGTAACAAGCACTTTAATGTAAAGTGTTTGCATTTCAAATGACCCTTGCTCCTGGTTTGGCTCCCTCTCAACCTCTGCACAAATGGAATATTTGTTTAGAGGTCACTGTTGCCTAGAAACAAACTGTGATGTGTGGTTAGAGGTTTGAGGTTAGTGTGTTGGCCAGCAATGTTGATATGAGCCTTTCCTATCAGCTGTCCTTTCCATGACTGTAGTGATTTGCATGCTAGCAGTTGTGATTTTGAATGCTGTGTTAAGTCTAAGATTAGTGCTTGTTTATATTAGCTCTGGGTTTTATAGCGTCAGCATCTTTTCAGTTTTTTTTTTTTTTTTTTGTACTACATTCTGCACACAAATTCTAAAGGTCTGTTTTCTGACCTCTCACAGCCTTTAATGCCGAGAGATGCTCAAGAAGAGAGCCACAGGAAGGAAGGATGATTTTACTCAATGACCATGTGGCTGAAGAGGATCTGAAAGTGTTCAGACACATCAAGGAGATCACAGCAAAGGTGAGGAGAGTCTATATTTACTAGGCATGCATCACTATTGCTATTCCTCGTACTTTAAGTGACCACCCAGAACACCCTAAACTTATTTTAAATATTTCAAAGAAATGTTTTTCCCAACTTTAACTTTTTTTTTTTCAAAAACAGAAAACTGTTGGCGATCAAGGACAATCCCCTCCTTTGATTGAATTTGGAAAGTATGAAATACAAACTTGGTATTCCTCACCATACCCTCCAGAATACTCAAGGTAAGTCTGAAATTTATTCCAAAAATTTTTTTACAGCAATTTTTAAAATATCTGCCAGATATAGCCTTAAGCAAATGTAAACAAGTATGTGATTTAGAGATAGACTCCCTACTCTTGCAACTCATGCCACATTCTTCATGTTATAATTAATTGCTGCTCACCTTCTCAGATTACTGAAGCTTTATCTCTGCGAGTTCTGCTTAAAGTACATGAAAAGCCAGGACATTCTGCAGAGGCATTCAAAGAAATGTGGGTGGTTTCACCCTCCAGCTAATGAGATCTACAGGAAGGATAACCTCTCTGTGTTTGAGGTCAGTGCTGGCTTTTAAATCTTCATGCACAACTTAATTCGCATCCAAATTTCATCTCATCTGCATTTGCAATTAAAACAAGAGGGGTTATGTCCAGAGATTAAAGGCTATGAAATGCCAAGCTTGTTGAAAGGCACATCTCAGCGTCATGGATGAGAACTGGTCTTACATGATTTAATCATGTCAGATTAAGTCAGTTCTTCAAGGACTTCATGTCTTGTTTTTTCTAGTGAACAGATAATGCTTCATAATCCTAGCAGACCTCTAAAAGTGTTAAAGACCTTAAATTGCAGAATGTTTATGATTTCTAATCTTTACATGTGCTCCACTAGCAGGAGCTGCCCTAGTATGGGCTATCTGAATCTCTAATGGTTTTCCATTTCTTTTCCTCATTGCTTTAGGTTGATGGAAATATCAGCAAAATATTTTGCCAAAACCTTTGTTTGCTTGCAAAGCTTTTTCTGGACCACAAGACGCTCTATTACGACGTTGAGCCTTTTCTCTTCTACGTTCTGACACAGAATGATGAGAAGGGTTGTCATCTTGTTGGATACTTTTCAAAGGTATTACCCTTACATAGATATTATTAAGAATATCTATTCCTATGACAGTGGAGTCAGAGTAACAGCGGGTTGTTTAGTAGGTTGTTAAAGATGGGTTTATTTTATATTGCTTGTTTTTGGATCTGAACATTTCTGCAATATGTTTGAAGGGTTTTGTGTGCTTATGTTTGGTTCAATTCAGGAGAACGGCAGGTGCAGTGAATTGCATGCGTTGGCAGCGCACTGACACACTCTATCTTTCTCTCTTTCTCTCCCACAGGAAAAGCTTTGCCAGCAGAAGTACAATGTCTCCTGCATAATGATCATGCCTCAGTACCAAAGGCAAGGATTTGGAAGGTTTCTCATTGATTTCAGTAAGTTATTCATTAACTGGTTTGGAAGTCTTATGAGATGTGAGCATAAGATTGTTTGTATCATGAACAGATGCTTCTGTACTCTGCATAAAAGGAAAAATAAGAACTGTTTCAGACTAGACAGTCATAATGAAATGGGAAGAATGGCTTGTTGTGCTTGTCTCATTGTCATTATAGTTATCAAGAGGGTTTGCATGTCTTTATATACAGTGAATATAGTGCATTATATCATTTGTTGGCTTGTGAATGTTTTGATTTAATGCAAAAGACTACAATAGAGAATCTGGAATTGTTCGGTCTCCTCTGACTTTGTTTATGCATCTGTTGAAAACACAAAATCAGCTCACACTTTAAGCAGTCAAAAAAAAGACCAAATCTTTTGTACTAGTTGTGTGTGAAGCATCACAACACATCAGTGTAGTAATTTTTGCAAATTAATACATCTTAAGAGGCACTTTAAAATACTTTAAAATTTACATTAAAGTATTAGCAAAAATATTTGTTTATTATATTATATCGTTGTATGTGTGTTTGTTTTATGATGCTTTGTAAAGCACATTGGTTAGCCGCGGCAATTGGTGCTATATAAATAGACTTTTTAATATAAGTATATAAAAATAAAATTTTACTAAAAAAAAATTATTTTATAAAGTGGTTTTTTTTCCCCTTTTTTTTCTTCATATTAGAACTAGGGTTTGCTCTACAAATACAGGTTATCAGCTGTCTTGGCTGGTTAAAAAAAAATCTGTCTTTTCTGCTTTTTTTTATCCATTAGTAAAATATTATACTGTAATATTGGTATTTTTAATTTAACATTGACATCACAAGAACTTTGGCAAGAGCTTAAAGGGATAGTTCACTCAATTAAAATTCTGTCATTATTTACTCACCCTCGTGTTGTTCCAAACTCATAAGACTTTCTTCGGAACACAAATAAAGATATTTTTGATGAAATCTGAGAGCTTTCTGTCCCTCCAAGATAGCTTACGCAAACTAACACATTGACGCTTCAAAAAGTTAAGAGATCATAAAAATAATCCATATGAATTGAGAGGTTAAGTCCAAAAGTGAGGCGATCACTTTATATGATGAATAGATTGAATTTAGGCTTTTATTCACATAAACATTCATCAACTCACACATCAGTTGTGGTAAACGGAAGCTCAAGCATGTTCGCTTGACGTGCGAGAACCAATGAGGTTAATTCTCGTTTTACGCAGCATTTTTGAGCTTCCACAAGAGGTTTGTTCTTGTGCGTTGAGCTTCTGTTTATGTTCGCTGATCAATGTTTATATGTGAGTAAAACCCTAAATTCAATATGTTCATCATACAAAGCAGGGATGGGCATCTAGGGTTCCTGGAGGGCCAATGTCCTGCAGAGTTGGGCTCCGGCCCCTAACCCACCTGAACAAGCTAGCCAATGTCTTCAGCATAACTAGAAGGCTACAGGCAGGTTGGGTTTTATCAGCTAAAACTCTGCAGGACGGTAGCCCTCCAGGATCAAAGTTTCCCATCCCTGATATAAAGCAATCGAGTCCCCTCAGGAAATTATGGAATTAGTTTTACGATTTTGACTTTATGAACTTTTTCATCAGTGTCAGTTGCGTAGCTGTCTATGGTGGGATAGAAAGTTCTCAGATTTCATCAAAAAGATCTTTATTTGTATTCCGAAGATGAACGAAAGTCTTATGGGTTTGGAACGACTTGATGGTGAGTAATTAATGACAGTATTTTAATTTTTGGGTGAACTATCCCTTTAAGTCTTAAGCCATCAAAATCAAAGCCATAATCATTCAATTCCTTACAATTAACAGTTTGTCTCTGATAAGAAGCTTGCATTTGTTTTTATGTAAAATATTCAAATGGCATGCCTCCAGCCTTTATGAAGCTGCATAAAAACATTACAACACATTCATAAATTGTGATTGTGTTGATTTGTTTTGTCAAAGTGACACTCAAACCCGATCTAAAAACAATACTCATAAACAATCTTGTCTTTCCTCCTCTTTGTCTCTTTTCCTGTCTTTCCAGGTTACTTACTTTCCAGGCTAGAGGGCCAGGCTGGCTCCCCAGAGAAGCCTCTATCTGATCTGGGTCGTCTGTCCTACTTGGCTTATTGGAAAAGTGTCATACTGGAGTACCTGCACAACCACCCAGATAAGAGTGTCAGCATCAGGGGAATGAGCCGAGCCACGGGCATGTGTCCACATGACATCGCCACCACACTTCAGCAGCTCAACATGATTGATTTCCAGGATGGCAGGTGGGTTTGACTGTGGTGGTATCTGTCAATCTGACAATTCACTCGCATGCTTTCAGTGTACTTTATCATCTCTAAATACAAGTTGGCCCAAATACAGTTTGGGCTTTATTTGCATGTGCATTAATACTAAATTACAGTTTATCATATATCAGACAATATATCTGCATTTTGAATACATTTCCTAACATGTTTGTCTAGGTTTCTAATCATCCGAAGATATCAGCTGATTGAGGAGCACATGGATAGACTGAGAGAGAAGCCAAGGCTTCATGAGGTTGACCCTGACTGCCTGTGCTGGACTCCAGTTTCAGTCTGCAAAAGCCCACCAGGGGAGCTGAAGAGTGCTATGGCACAGGTAGGCTTAATGATGACTGAACACACCTGCTTTTAGTGAACCCTGTTTTAATTGTTTGTCTGTCCGTCCAGTGCAGTGTTCTAATATTTAAAGCTAGACTATGAGGAATTTAAAGCTAGACTATGAGGGATTTATCGTTAAATTCTACATTACGAATAAATTTTTGAGCCAGTACAAACAAATAAAAATAAAAAATCACGTTTTTGCCTTACCCTGGAGTCACTACGATTTTTCTTTACAATATTTGGTTTGCTTAATCCATAGTGATTAAATCTTCTGCAACCCTTCTTTATATAAACATGCAACAAACAACTAGGTGGTTTTCCTGGCATATACAGAGGCTTGATCAGCATGTGCCACATAGTGACTTGCAGTCCAGTTTATTATTACAGCTGTCTTGCATCAAATGACTGTGTTCTGTCTGCTATGTTAATGTTTGCTGCAGATATTGCAGTACAGACACAGCAGAATTTGTAAAATCTTAGTCTTTAGTCTTCCTTTTGGCCTCTGACACAACCTGACCTTTTTGCATAATGCTGAACTCAAACATAATTGGTAAGGTGATGATAATTGGTAAGACTGTTCTGGTCGGCATCTCTAAAATCAGAGTTTGTTTTTAATTGAAACCTATCCAATAGGCAGATCAAGGAGATCACGATGAGCACAGGTAACTCGTTCCTTCCCCAGCTCTGCATTATTAGCTAGAAGATGATGCTTGTGTGAAAAGTGAGCTAAATTTATCCCTTTCAGGAGTTCAGGGTGAGTTCACAAAGATAGCTGAAAGCACTTCCAACAGTAACCCAGCTTCCTGAGTGACCTAAATCAAAGCTCTGTATTATTAATGCCTCTGAATGTCCCATGAAATGTAATCTTCCATATCTGCTTAAAAATAAATGTTGCTGAGATCAACGCCTAATCAAGAGACAATTCCTGCTCTGCAGGGGCACTGTAAAAGCAAAGTGTAGATAACTGAGATGTTATTTGTCTGCTTGGCTTCAGCCTGTACGAGCGGCTTAGATGAGCTCATATTTGTGTTTTTGTGGAATAACAGGCAAGAGACCGTCGTGCAAATTGTAGTGCATCAATCAGGAATTTGACAATTGGGATGGGCTACACCAGCACACGACCTCCGCTAACCAAGTGCAAGAACTTTAGCAGAAGATACTCAGACCCACTGTTTGCAAACAGCACTGGGAAAGATTTTGAAGTGAGTGAAGACAGCAGCAGTGATGATGAGGATGATGATGATGATGATGATGATGATGACGACGACGACGACGATGGTAATGAAGACAATACAATCAAGTCCCAGTCTGGGCAGGGGCTCAAGCGAAAGGTAAATATCAGAATCATTGGTTGTGTGCTTTTTTTTATTTAGTTCTCTTTGTATCATGGTTATTCACATTGAAAATCCTTTAGCATTTAGGAAGCATATTTAGTAGGATGGAAAAAAGATCCAAAACTCTCCATCAGTCAGAAATTTCCATCAGTCCTTAAGTCCATAATTAAGTAATATTGCTTTCATGATTTGTGTGGGAAATCTTGATTCTGTATCACCAAGTAATCTTGCAGATTATTTGCACTGGGGTACTGCTATCCCAGAATGCCTGGGGGAGAGTATGTTGTGAGGATCTTGCGGTCAGCTTGATTCAGCACACTCTCATTTGAGGTTTTGGGCAGCTAAGCTTTCCAAATGAATGGCCTGTGGTGTAGGCACTGTGGTCTAAATGATGGGCTTTTGCATTTAGATCATGAAGCAACCCATTCACAACGCAGCCACATTTCCCTATGTTTAGCATCACCCTTGACCGTATCTGTCTCCTCCAAACCTATGCTTTTTGGATTAAAGGGCACCAGGGACAATTTAACAAAAATGTGGCCAACTCTTGCTATGACAGTTGTTAAGTCTAACAGTCTTTGACATCTCCCTGTATTTATTCCATTCTCAGGCGCAAGTTGTTCTCAACCATACAATATGCACTTCTCTGCTAAGCGAATAGCCCCCTTAAATGTATTTGGTTTTTTTTCTTAGCGGGCATCAAATCTGCGACGGAAGAGAGGGCGGAGAAGAACGCGAATCAACAGCAGTGTCACGACCGAAACCATCTCGGAGAGAACAGAGGTGCTAGATGAGCCATTCGAAAACTCTGATGTAGAAAGTCCTCTGCCACAGCCCAGCAGGAGGGACGACAGCGAGGATGAGGAAGAGGAGAAAAACCAGAGAGTGGCCGTGCGTCGGCCTGGAAGGCCAAGGAGACATGGAGATGACAATCACTCAAATCAATCCAAAGGAGGGAATGTGGAAGGTAAAGCCATACATGTTAACATTTACAGCATACTGCTTGTGTTGCATATTTTAAAGATAAATTAATATGTAACCTTTTTTGTGGTGTTTCTGAAGCAGTAAAAAAGGACAATCCTCGACCTGTAAAACGAAAGAAAGGCTGGCCCAAAGGTGTCAAACGAGGCCCTCCCAAATGGAGACTAAAGGAGCGCAAAATGGGCTTTAAGCTCAACCTCTACACACCGCCTGAGACACCAATGGTCACAGTGGAGCAGGAGCAAGAGGAGGAGCAGGATGCCAGCCCTGCCTCATTCTCAGAACCATCTGAGTCCTTCAGAGAGCCCAGGCCAGAGGACACAGAACTGGACACCTGCATTTCAGAGCCCCACAGTCCAGAGCCACCAGTGTCTCACAAAGTAAATGAGGATGAGTCGACAGACAAGTCTGACACGGTGGAAAATTCCCCTTGTGCTGATGAGACCAATGAGACCACATCAGGTCCAATAGATGATGCTGAACAGTCAACTCTAAATACAGAGGAGGTCAAGGACCTGAAGCCAGAGGGTGAACCAGAAGGCAAGGTTGGTAAGGGCTCGGGTGAACGAGACGAGGAAGAGGAAGAGGATGAAGAGCCAGAACAATCTCATGTGGATGATCACGATGCAGATGATGAAGATGATAGCCATGAACAAAGAATAGAGGACCCAGTGCCACTAACAGAAAAAGACCTTACCGAAGACCCAGAGCCAGTTTCAACTATTAATAATAATAAAAATCCTGAAGTGCAGCCGAGCCCCATGGAGCCACCGCCTCATTGCTCTGAGGAGCTTCCGTCTGAAAGCACTCTTGTGAGCTTGGGCATGCAACAGGGAGACACTGTGGACTCAGATCATCCTCCAGACTCGGAAACCGAGGAAGAGGATAACAGTCAGAGGCCTGAAGAAAAGCATATGGGCCCATTGACCCCGGCAATAAAAGAGGACCATAACATTTGCCCTGAGCTTGACATGGAGACTGCACAAGCTGTGCAGTCTCTCACTCAAGAATCTGAGCAAGAGAGGCACTTTCAGGACTGTGTGGAGACTCAAGAGGCCTGCCACAGCCTACAGCGGTATGTTCACGTCGAGCAGAGCCCTCAGATGACTCCCGTGGATGACTGCCAGCAGTCAGATCACAGCAGCCCTCTATCTTCTGTCCATTCTCACCCAAGCCAATCTGTACGGTCAGTCAATAGTCCAGCGGTGTCTATTTTAGAAAGCGGTTACACGCAGATCAGCCCCGATCAGGGAACCGTCTCGGTGCACTCGCTTCATAACAACATGGAGACCAGCCCAATAATGGATGTGCCCTCGGTGTCTGACCATTCTCAGCAGGTGGTGGACAGTGGCTTCAGTGACCTAGGTAGCATTGAGAGCACCACTGAGAATTACGAGAATCCCAGCAGTTATGACTCCACGCTGGGTAACAGCATTTGTGGCACGGGAGCAGGAGCAGGCGCCTCCTCCCAGAGCAGCTGTTCCTATGGCAACCTCTCCTCCGGTGGCAGCCACAGTCAGAGCAGCTGTGCTGTGTCCCAGCAGATGGCCGGTCCTGTGGTGAACAATACTGGCGCTTGCAGCATGCTCCAGCAAACCAGCATGAGCTCCCCTCAGGGATGCAGTGTGAAGTCTCCGCAAGGCTGTGTGCCGGAGAGGCAGCCCAGCCATCCGCACGGACATGGGCACAGCCATGGGCATGGACACGGGCATAGCCACAGTCACCACCACAGCCATCACCAGCACCATCCGCACCATCAACATCACCAACACCCACAACACCAGTACCAGCAACCTTTGTCACACTGCTCCATGCCGGCCAGCTTCGCTCCACCCATGCAGCTGTCCGACATCCCAGAATCCAACAACCCCTCCAGCAACCTGGGTCTGTATGACCGAATGAGCCAGGGAGAGTATGGAGCTGGACACTATGGTCAACCATCAGCTACATTCAGCCTGCATAAGCTACAGCAACTCACCAATACCATCATGGACCACTCCTTGCCCTTCAGCCATTCTGCCTCGCACTCCATCTCATCCTATGCAAACAACAGCGGCTCGTTGTCCACGCAGCTCGGTCCTCACAATCCTGCGCTGGTTTCTCTGTCGCAACCCGGTGGAGGTCCTCAGTCGCAGGCTACTGTGACTCCTCCACCTAATATGACTCCACCACCCATGATGCTGCAGCGCAACATGGGTACACCCAACATGAACCTGGCCCCGTCTCAGAGACTGCAAACACAAATGGCCCCTAAGAATCACCATCACCACCCCATGTCCATCCGCTCCAAATCGGCCCCTCTGCCACCCCACCATCAGCAGCAGATGTATGGTAGGGGTCCTCAGACTGTAGCCATGCAGGCTCCTGGGAGGACGCTGGCTATGCCATCGCGGATGAACTTGGGGGTGAACCTCATGCCCGCTCCGGCATACAACGTCAACTCGATGAACGTTAACGTCAATATGGCGATGAACACTTACAGAGTGACGCAGCCTATGATGAACGGTGGCTACCATGGCAATCCTACCTATATGAATCAATCTCCACAGTACTCTATGCAGATGGGCATGATGGGTACCCAGCCTTACCCACAGCAGCCCATGCAGGCTCCTCCCCATGGCAATATGATGTACAGCCCAGCAGGTCATCATGGTTATGTGAATACTGGCATGTCCAAACAACCCTTAAACGGGCCTTATATGAGACGATAATCAACGACCTGAAAGTAAAGGGTCATGATGTTGCAAAGTCAGCTAGTTGACTTGAGGTATTTAGTTTGTTCTTATTTTCATGGTTAATGTTCGCTTTTATGGATCTTTCTAAAAGAACCAGCACTTGGTAAGAATGCAAAAAAAGTTTTGTTTATTGGCTAAATTTTAGCTTTTTTCCCCTATTTATGGGAAGCCTTACAGCATAAGATTTAAAATGTAACATTGTGTAAGCATAAATCTCCCCTGAACTGCATTGCAGTTGAATGGAGGTTACATTTTCTTTAAGTTGGAACCTGCATTATGGAACCTTTAAATGTGCCTGCATTGTATGTTTTTGGACAAAAGAGCCTTTTCAATGTACCTTTAGCAATCGCAAGGTTATATGTAAGTCTGTACTCATGCCTTCATATTATTTAAATTATTGTAAATCTACTTTTATATTTTTTTAAATGTAAGGTTATACTTAGCATGCTATAACGTCTTTGTTAGTGACAGTGCATCAAAGTAGTACTGTACAGTGTTGTGCTTAATAGCAAGCAATTTTATATTAAATGTATGGCCTTGGTTAGGTTTCCCTCGTATGGAAGGAAAAATTAAACTCTATTTTTGTTGATTCTAATACTGTAAAGATTTGAAAAAAATCGTCATGTTCGGCTTGGAAGGTTCTATTGCTAATTGTGTATAATTTGTTACTTTATAACAAGTTTCTTTACCTGAGGCAGCTTTCTGTTTTTATACAATTTAAAGCAATTTCTGTCACAATAGCAAAGAACAGTCAATGTCAGTATTTGTACATGTAGAAAATCTAATCCAAGGGGGAAGGGCAAACAGAAACATTTCAGATGGGGCAGAGTTGCAAAATTATTATGAGTGTCAATTTACTCCAAAGTTGGTCTTTTATGAAATGCCTTTAAACTTACATTTTCATTCCATCTGTAGATTTTTTTTATCTTTATAAAACATCTGATTTATATTTTACTGAAATGTAGAGCAGTAGCCTTGTTGATAGAGAAAACAGATGGCATGTAAAAAGGTAAATTGTATCGTGTCTGTTTGTATAGCTTATTTTGTAGCCTTTGTACCTGTACAGAATGGCAGTTTGACGTAAGAGGGATATCCTGACTGTACTAATTAACAGAGCAACAGTCCTGTATTTATGAGTTACCTTTTTAGTCGGTCACTTAAATGCTGTACATTTTAGCAGAAAATAAATTATGATGAGCCACTGACAGACTTAAAAGTGTGTATGGACTCTGTTTTCATGCTCTCATGATATCAAGCTTATCGTGATGTGACTTATACTTTTCTTGAAAGGATCTTTTACAGCCAACAGATTTTCAGATGCATTGTCATGGTTGGAAACAATCTTAAGTGTAGAGACTGCTGAACAGGTGCTTTTGACTGTAGACGTAGAGGATGGACACATTTAGCTGGAAGACACTAATTCAACTCCACACAAGTGCCTCGTAGCAATAAATGAACAAATATAGTCTTTGTCTTTAGTACACTATGTAAAGCACAAATATTACATTTTTCTAGTAAAAGGTTTTATTGTTTGTATTCTGCTGTGCAAACATTACTAATCATTAAATACTCAGAAACCACGTAGCTAAACAACATGCTGGCTGTGTGTCAAAGAAATTGCTGCATATTTCCTTATGCTTTATCAATAAACTTCAACCATGCCTTAAATGTTTAACTAATTGGATTTAAAGCAACTGTATGTAGTTTTGTGTTACGGCAGTGGAATTCACTGTTGTAAATATACTACTGTCGTAATTGCTGTGGATAGCTGTACATGTGCATTTGTTGACAAACTAAATGATTTCAAAAGCATTTGAATGTGTATGTGTGTAATGAAATGTTAGTGACATGATAGGCCACATTGCACATAATATATATTTGACAGTATAGACTATCAGAGCAGAATTTCAAAGCTTAACTACCATGAGATGTATTTATTTGATGCTATCCTGAGACGGGATTATCGTGGGAAAGAAACCGAAGCCATTTGCCCAATTAGAAGTCGCTGTACCATCAGCATTATTTTGAAACCTATAGTTAGTTTAAACAATCCTATTCAATTCCAGGTCACCTTCCATTTTTTTATCAGTTTACTGTATCGACACATATCAAAATGTTTCTCGATCACTTATGTTAGGGATGAATTCATAAGGTCGGCACTAGTCTTCAAGAGGGCGCTGTTCTCTCTATGGAGAATCTGCATCGGTAACACTTGCCTCCATCAGTTCTGCTTTTTGTGCCTCTCATTTGAATTCTACAGGGCTCACTTGATTGAGTCCTCGAGTGCCTGTTACTTCCCTCTTATCTAAAGAGATTTAACATGCCCTGTCTCTCTTTACTTACTTTATGCTTTGCTGAGTGCATGGTCAATAAATTGAGCTCCAGGGTAGAGAAACTCAGAGGTTTAAAATAGCGAAGTCTTTTGCCTCCACTCCATAGTAATCAATGTTCAAGCTTAGGTAGCATTAGCAACATTATTCCATTTCCACTGTCGCATTGAGAACGTTTTGTACTTTGTTTTTCAAGATGGTTGCAATCCGTCTAAAGTCGAAGCAAATACTTGATCCTCACTTTTAACTTTGACATAGTAACTTTGATGTAGCTTTTGTTTCTTTTTTTTTCTTTTTTTACAAATTTAGGTATAGACCAGATCTAACTACTATACATTCACCTCCTGATCTTAGCCAAACGCCATTCCTCCAGTTCTTCCACAAATGCTCATGTACAGTCGCATTCTGGATGATTCCTCACTGGTGTAAGCATTCTTTGGATGCCATCTTAATTTACAATTCCCATTGTTGAAAAATATTAATCTTATTCCTTGGAGAAAAAAGGAAAAAAGAAACGTCATGTAACATTTGTCTTGTTTTAATGTGTTTGCCTTGTAATTGCCTGTCAGTGTGGTTTTAATGCAGCTAATAAGGGACCTGTAAACTAAGCTGTCAAAGCTTTTCTTTTCTTTTTTAATCTGCAGTCTAGTGGTTCAGCCTGAAAGCAAACACTTGACTGAAGACTTGGGGTTCAGTGTCTTAACTTTATTGTAAGAATGCATGACTATACTGATGCGACAGCTGAAATACTGTCAAAACAGATGACACATTTCAGTAGATGATGCAAATAGATTTTATTGGCTGGTTTATTGAAACTTTGCTTACTATGGTTAGGGCCTGTTGAAATCTCAGGTTTAGGCCTGAACCGCCTCTATTCCCAGCGGTCTGAACAATTGTTCCCCTCTCTTCAAACACAAGATTGGATTTCCAAAATATCCCACTTAGTGTATCAATGATTGTTTGTGTAAACATGAAAAAAAGATTACGTTTGCCCCCCTAATGGTGTGGTGCTTGGCTCCAATATTAACAGCCTGGGGTGGTCCGTATGCATCGAGTAGACACGGCGTGTTTGCTTGGCCCAGAATAGGCTGCACATTTGAAATGGTATTTTTAGGCTATTGATCGGAGTTCTCTGACCTTAGTAACATGCAGCGCAGGAGCTGATGAGGGGAGTGGCGCATTTGCTGTACACACACAGCACCAGGTATTTGGTTTAGATAGATGCATGTACTGTTGCTGCCTCACTATTGTGTGATTTAAAACGATTAAATCGCCAAACTTTCATTTCTAGTAGGCGATCGATCTGACAGGTATCGCTGTCTGCGCTCCCATTGGTAGTCACCGCTCCACTTTGCTGATCATTTGCATAAGTTGAGCGATTATCCCCAGCGATCGCTGTGGTGATGACGTGAGAAATCGGGTCTCCATCATTTAATAGTTATACCAAAGACTTAATGTACAGTAAAAACTTAGAAGCTTAAAGGGACTTTGGTTATAGTAGGGGAGACCGGGGATGGTTGTAACATTTTTGACCTTTCGGTCTATATCTTGGAGTACTTTTAAGCCAGTGTGTTTAAAATGTGATTCAAACTAGTTACAAGTGTCCGCTATCAAATGACATGTTGACAGCTATTATGGGGGGGGGGGGGGGGTGTGAAAACTTTTGAACAGGATTTTTCTGAAGAACATTTGGCAGTTTAACTGCTTAGGACAAACAAGGGACTCAAGAACAACCATTACAAAACAAAAAAACAGTCGTGGATCATATGTAACGACACCGTATTAAGAATCAAGGGTATGTAAACTTTTGAATGGGGTAATTTTTAAATTCAGCTTTTTTTTTCTTGTGGAATGTGTAAAAATAACATGTTCCCTCTTTTGTTAAAATTAACATTTTGCAAGGTGTATGTAAACTTTTGTGTATATATATGATGTGGTCTCGCACGTTACCCTTCTAATGATTTATTCCAAACCCAGAAATATGAAAAGGGGTACATCGCTGTCCGCCTGAACCCCCGTTATGAACGGAAAGCTTGTTTGTATATCTGTGCACACTGCACAGCATGTTTGCTCCTTAAAAACTGCCTAAAATCAACATGAGAACACCCGTCAAATATACCCCAAGCCCATATCACATCATTATGCAGATTTGAATATCCATAAAGAAAAAAAACATGTTCTCATCACGCTCCGTGCTTGTGTTGTCATGTTTGTGGATCATGACAGATACAAGGGAGGAAGATGGCAGCTTCAGTCAAAGGCCAGTGAATCTGACTTTTGTCCCAGAGGAGACGGTACAGCCTGGGCCCAATTCCACCAGCCAATTATTCCCTCCTTACACTGCCTGCTGCGAGCCCTCCTACAGGCAGCTGTCCTTCCTGGCGCCCAGTGACTAAATTTGACAAAAATAGGAAATCTCTGTAGAGCTGTGCTTGTAATTTAATCCAAAAGGTGTTTCTTTTTTGAACCGAGTTTAACACAGTCTCTGTAATGCGAGCTTGGCCGCTGCAAATGGAATGGTAATTGCTTTTCGCTTCCCAGATATGTGAAAAGGACACATGAATCATCTCCGGAGAGGGATGGTTTTCAAAACCATCAGCACTGGATGTTTTTTTTTCACCACCATCACTCACCTTGACAGGGAAGTCATTAAATTGGTGATGTTGAATTCCTTTTACTGTTTTGTCAGGTTCACTTATTCCTTCAACCTTGAAATCTTCTTTCTTTCCCACAAAAGCAGCTCTATTACTGTGAGACGAGGTCTTAATTTTCATGAATTTCAAATCATTCCAGCACATATGTTCCAAAAACATTAGTGTCGCTAGCTATATTTCCGACCGACATTGTTTTATATACTCCTTTTAAATATGTTTTAGCATATGCGTGTAATGTAGAAAATGTAAAGAAATATCTGGCTGTGGGGGTTGATCTTCATACTTCATGTCTGAGATAGTGGCACAATGCTCTTATGTATTGCTTCTTTCTGTTGAAACAGTATTACAGCCATACCACATTAGTTGATTGATCATTTAATATGAAGCTGCATACTCTTATGTCCCTTGCATGTATCAAATTTATTATTAAATATTGTATTTTTGATCAAATAAATGCAGCCTTTGTGAGGATTGACATTTTCAACTTTTTTTCAGTCAGTCTTTAGTGATTGTCACAAAATAAGAAATTATATATATATATATACACTTCTTGAAACATATAACATACGTTTTCCTGCTATCTTCAAATGGTTGTCTAGAAAGCCTGAGTTGGGATAGCTGTCCCTGTTCAATCTGACAGCGATGATGCCTGTGAGGTTCTCACACATCATGAGGAAGGCCAGGACCAACTTTCCGGAGCGACTGACTACCATTGCACAGTGGACCAGCACTTTCCCTGCAGAAAACAAAGGGCCTCCATGTCTGACATTGGTTACAATTTACATTTCACTTATTAAAAATGACTGTATTGCCTGCTGAATTTTGCACTGCTCCTATTTATTGTTTAGATTTGATAAAATCCCTGACAAAATGAATCAGTAAAAGTTCAAGAAAGTCAGACTTGCCATTTTGAGTGAGTGCAGCTTTAATAAAGGATGTAATAGAGCTGAAATACAGGCTCAAGTCAAACAGTGGGTGATCTGAAGCCTTGACTTCACAGTAACTTATACCTGTGCTGTGTTGATGCGATGCGGTCCGTCGGCACACTCTACAACAGGAGTGATTCCCAGATCAGCAAGAAGTCCTTTATCACAAGCCGTTGACCTGAAATGACCGGCTTTTTAACATATTTGCATACATAAATTGAACCGTAGTTAACACGACACAGGTATAGTGTGAAGCTTCTGATTTTCACTATCTTGGTTAGATGTTTTTTCTTCTCAAGACTGTGATGACTGTACTTACTCCAATATACAGGCTGGACCAGATAAAACTGACAGGTCTGAAAGGCTGTCTGTTAGTCAGCAGCAGATCTGAGATGGCGCAATGTTTGTTTTTGTTTTTTTATGAGCTTTTCTGTTCAAAAATCTCTGGAATCAATTATGTAGCTTTATATTCTGTGTTAACTCAATGCATGTGTTATGAGTAGAATGATCAATGCATATTTTCATGGAACAGTTTGTATTTACACATATTAGTTTGACCTTTCTGCTTCTTTAATCATGTTTGCCTTCACAGTCCAAAGGGAAATTATGTGTAAATTAATGGATGTCTTCTTTCAAAACAAAACAACACATAATTCCTGAGGTACTGTGTAATTTATTTAATAGCAAACAAGAAAAGAAAGGACACAATGTGATTTTATTTTATTTTTTTCACTGGACTGAGAAATTTAAATGCTTTATCGTCACAATTTGGTTTGGTCATCAGTTTAACCAATATCCGTGGGTCACAACACCAATGGATTTGAGCAAAAAACGTAAATATGTTGGAACATATGATACCCATTAGAAACTCACTACAGGGGATCAACCCTTAAGACATGTAGCCATGCATGGCTCTTCCACCTTCCCATGATAAAGAGCAAGCCACAACCGTTTCATTTCACTCCAGTAAAAAAAACCAAACATGCTTGCTGGCTCATTTTGAAACAAGTTCAAAGTATATCTCATCTGGAAGAAATTTAAAAACCTGCCATTTATTTTGTGACCCTGCTGCCCTGTGGAGGTTATTTACTATTTATGGGGAAGCCCTTCAATTTTGCCTTCTGATACCCACTTTGCCATTGCACTACAATGGATATTAGCAAATAAGATCTGGCCCAAAATATCTGGGACAAGGCCATGGGGGAGGAGGCCCTTAAGGGACATGCTCTTGAAATGGGATTCATCACATTGTTACCACGTTTTCAGTTACAATTTGTAGCTTCCAGTTTTTTCTTCCTCTCTCGGACGAGGCTCATGTCAAGATGTCGTAGCTGGTTAAGGAAGCCAGGATTAGGACAGATGTCCCTGTGTTGCCGTACAGATTTAACAGCCTCTATTAGAGTAAGATCCTCACAGATCATGAGGAAGGCCAACACTGGAGTGGCAGAGCGACTCACTCCCATCAGACAGTGGACAAACACTCTTCCTTAAGAACAGAACAGAATCAATGCAAGACACTTAGGGCCAATCCCAATTCTACCCCTTACCCCTTCACTTACCCCTTCCCCTCTGTTTTGCTCGTGCACGTGGAGGGGTAGGGCTGTCTCGATTCTCTTTTGGTTGGAGGGGGAGGGCTAAGGGGAAGGGCCAGATAGCCCTTCAAACGAAGATTTTTCGGGACCACACTTCAAACGAAGGGGTATGAGAAGTGTCACTGCATACACCGGCTACAGACGCAAAATGGCTGCCCAAGCAAAAAATTAGACCATAAATGTAAGAATTGTTGACTTTAATAAGTATTTTAACGACAAATAATGATTTGCTTTAGGTTACATTCAATCTTGTGTTCATATTTACGGTCAGTTCCTTCAAAGAAACGTTTGTAAAAAAATCTCTTCTCCCCCGAACAAAGCACACAAGCTATTAGTACGTTCAAGTCATCTCGTAAAGATCGTATTTATGAGCTGAACGCACATGAACGCCACACAATGTGGTATTTCACACAGTAAATAAATAAATAGGTCAAAATAGGACAAACATAGGTCTGTACCTCCAACGTGTTAATACAACACCACAGAAAACAAGTCCTGTGCATCTTGGAAGTTTGTGATAAACATCGGCGCATCTCCTGTGACGTAGGCGACGACGTATAATGACGTGTAACGGTGTAGTAGCAGGGGGGCAGTGTTCCGAAAGATATTGAAGCCGACCTGGGCGCCGCCATTGGCTAGCGGACCCCCACCTGCTGTTAGCATTCCATTGACTCCCATTCATTTTGGCGTCACTTTGACAGCGAATAACTTTACATCTGAGGCGTTTAAAGACACCGTTTGTCCATTGTTTATTTCTAAAGAAACACGAAAATGTATAAAAGGCTCCATTACCTTGTATCTTACGTTATGGCCCCGTAGAAGCAGTTTTTGTAAAAACAGGCTAACGATTGCGTCATACCCGCGCGACTCTGTCGCACAAGTCGAAAAATTACCGTATGGACAGGCAGAGAAGCTCGCAAGCAATCGGGAGGACGTGGAGGTATAAAGTCAAGGGAGAAGCCCATAGACAGTGATAAAGTTGCTCCCGTTGCTAGCTCATGGACAGCAAATACCCACGCTCTCCGTCTCTGCGAGATTCGGAAGGGAATGATTCAGATTTCTCTCGGCACAGCTACTAGAAGACCTACAGGTTGCTCACGTCACATCTACGTCGTCAAGCTCAGTTTGAGCCTGCGCAGTTCGCCTTGCGATCAGGAAGTAAGTGCTTCTAATTGACTTCACTGCTCTCCGTTGAAACCTATGGGGTCGCTGTGTCCAGTTTATATACTGTCTATGTGTAGTAGTGGTGTCCCATTTCTTAGGGGAATATTTTCACCCCTACGCCTTGCCACTCTGTTTCAAGGGTCAAGGGGAAGGGGAAGGCGAAGGGTTAGGGGTAGACGAAGGGGAAAGGGGTAGAATTGGGATTGGGCCTAAAACGGCTGACGAAGGTGGAAACACGTTACTACTAGTATGACAATATAGTTGTAGTGCGCATGCGTTGAACAAAACGGTATAAGCGTTTATGGTCGAAATTATCGAACTCTACAGTGCGCGAGAAGCAATGGCAGGTTGGAAAATGAAGCATTCCCCAAGCATGGCAAAGGTACTGAATATTTATGCTAAAAAAGGTTATTCTAGCCAGTGGAAAAGCGAAAATATTGCATCAGGCATGTTCATGAGGATGTCAACTCGCCATTTTTTGACAGTTCAGCTCGTACCTTGCTGTTGGATAGAAAAACACACTTAAGATGAAGTCTGAGGAATCATCAGCCTCCACTCCGTAGTAGGTCTATAGACATGTCTCTGTAACAGCGGGCTCCAGTGTTGACATGAGGGGGTCCACTAGCAGGATTCACATGTGTGTGATCCCCATATTGTACAGCATTGACTTGTCACGTGCCACAACCCTGACAAAACAAAACAGAGAACATCTGCAGTTCTGTACATTTTTATGAATTTCCATTTGAATAGAAAAAATAATACACACTCATTGCCAATGTACACATTAGGCCACACTTGGTTGACATGTCCAGTGGGCCGTCACTCAACAGGAAGTTCTGCAGTTCAGCAACGGATGGTGTTTAATAGGCACACAGCTCCTTAAAGACATCCTGACCCAAACATTTTTTAATAAAAATTATTACAGTAAGGGTTTGGATATTATCATGTTAATATGCCTGATATGCAGTTGAGTTTATTCTCCATCGCTCTTTATTTCAAAATAGCCCATATTTGAGGCCACCTGAGGCGGTTGCTTGTGAAATCTTCTTGTTGCTAAGAGCGCACTGACACTCCAATTCAGCTCTTAACATCATTAAAATGAATACTGACGGCTTTTATGGAATATCATTCCACTTAGGATTCCTTGACTGTCGTGGCAAACATGTTTACAGCTCAGGTGTGGGAAAGAAAACGTGCGATGCCAGAGCTGTGAGCGATTCACTGAGGCTAGCTTTCATAATAGCTCTCAAAAACACCAAATGTTTCTTTCTAAAAGCCTCTAAAATCTCCCCTCCTTTTGTGAACTTACATTTAGCAGCCGGTGGCCCTTTTTTCCCCCTTGTTCTCAGATTGCATGCTCTTCTCTCCTTGGTCAGGGACGTTGTCGACAGCCAGTCCACAGATATGTCTCTGGAGGCTGTTTCTTTTTTTAAATGGTGTATAATTATAAACCTCCCTGGATACAAAGAGCTCTTCCAGGTCTTAGTGGGCAGTCAGGTTTGCTTTTAGAAGACTGTCTTTCCCAATGATCTTTTGAGCATGTTCTGGCTACACATATTGTGTATATCTTGGCCAGACTCCCAATACTGTAACTCACTCTTGCAGGGCAGACGAAGGTAAAGGTGGGTCGTCAGTGGCTTTCATTGGACACATACATCTTTATCATGAGTCATTGTGCAGGGAAATACACATCATCTCACGCGGTCTCGCCAGCTGCTGGGTTAAACACTCTTGAAATCCAGATGTTCCTTTCATTTGCCTTGAGGGCGAGTCTCTGATAAATGGTGAGATCTTTGCACATCCAAGTGCGGTGACATGTTCGGTAATTGGAGCGTGTAAGATTCCCCTCTCAAAGATACGCTGTCTTTTTTGTACTTCAGCTGAAACTGTTTAGTTAGTGCTCAAATGCTACTTGTGTAAAACAGGAAAAGACTTAACTAAGAGTTGTTCTTTCCATGCCGGTAAAATAAGCTTTGAGACCCATAGTAATTACGGTTTTATGAAGCTAATAAAAAGGAATTAATGGCTTGGGTGTGAAAGCCACATACACCTGTTCCTTTTCAAGATCTGCTTATTACTTACTATTACTGAAACCACATACTGTATACTAATAAATTACGATAATACAGTATGCTTCAAGGATTTTAATAGACTTTTGTTTCTTTTTTAAAGTCCTTGTCCTGTTGAATCAAATAATACAGTGCAGTGGACTACACTGGCTTTATTTAATCTGGAAATGCATTGTATGTCATTTGTATTAAGTGGTCCAAATTTGCCAAGTTCAAATTGTCATGGTAGATCCAATCCATGAATCATTCAGCCTGCTTTTCTTATGTGGTTTTAAAAGTAATGGATTTTTTCCCCCTTCAGAGTAATATTTACTCTACCGTTTAAAAGTTTGGGGTCAGAAATAATTTCTAATACTTTTTATTCAGCAAGGATATATTAAATTGATCAAAAGTGACAGTCAAAACATTTACGCTGATATATATAATTGTTTTTTTTTATTTTTTTATTTATAAATGCTGTTCTTTTGAACATACTATTCATCATATACAGGTGAAAAATCGAAAAATTTGAAAATCGTGCAAAAGTTCATTTATTTCAGTAATTTAACTTGAAAGGTGAAACTAATATATTAGACTCATTACATGCTAAGTGAGATATTTCAAGCATTTATTTGTTATAATTTTGATGATTATGGCTTACAGCTTATGAAAACCCCAAATTCAAAATTGGAATATTGTGAATATATATATATATATATATATATATATATATATATATATATATATATATATATATATATATATATATATATATAATAAATGAAATACAGTCTTTAAAAAAACCCCATTAAAAATGCTTACACAGTGTATGTTTTTAGCTATGCCTTTATTTCTTCAAAGCAGTTTGTTTAAGCCAAAGTATATGTTGCTGCTGGGCTGATCTGTTTGTTCTTCTTATCCATGATATCTCGGCTTGACAGTCTTCCCTGAGAAAACACTGACACAATGTAATCACGTACAGATGCATCTGTTTTCCAGAGCACTTTTGTGACACTAATGTGGTCATCAACATCACCCCCTCTGTGCCTCTGGTTCCTCCACAGTCAATTCAGGAGATGACTTCGCTTAGCAGAATATACACACACACACTTGGCTTAGCTGCTTGCGTCTGTTGCCTGTTTCTCTTCTCAACTGCTTCCATGATTTATCATCGTACAGTGTATGCCAAGCAGCTAATCAGGAAGCAAAGTAGTGTCTTAATTGAATGTTCTCTGAAAGCGAAGTATGTCCGGGGACTCGTGTGGGTCCTGCTTCCTCTGGTTGCACAGCTGCAGGTCACGCTGTCAGGGTGACGACAGTCCAGGGGAGTTAGTTTCTCTCCTCCAGGTTTCTGTGGGTTATGCTGTTCTATTACAATCTTGGTTGGTTACAGTTCCCTTAAATTACATTTGCATGATGAAATGTCATTGACAAGTGATAAAGGACAGGTTTGAATCTATGATCTATTTATCAATGTAACATGTTTTTTAATGTGGTTGAACTTCATAAGAGGCTTGTGTTAATGTAGCATATGAAGGATATCAGATGAAAAGAAAAGGAAAATATTATGGGAGGACACAGCATAAAAACAGCAAGATTTTAATTTGATCTTTTTCATGGCACAGCACTGAACCCTGCTGGAAGCAGTCGGAAGCACAAAGGGAAAATTAAGCAAAAGTACAGTAGAATATGAATAAAGTTATACCCTAGAAAGGGTCATCTATATTATAACTTGCATACATCTTAACATGTGAGGTAAATGATTGGAAATGTATTACACATAAAACAAGAAATGTTAGAAATTACATTTAGTTATGTTTCACAATTATCATGAACTTAGTATACAGGTAAATATTCACAAATATACTATTTGCCTAACTAACATGCAAAAACTAAGCACTTTCACATTTGTGATTATTTTTTAAATCAATACAGATGCAAATTAAGTTGATTTGGCACCTTGTTTGTATCTTTCTATGAAACATCTGTATATGAATCCACTAGTGCAGTTGTTACACTTTCAATAGATACTGTGACCAATTGAATATTCATCCTGCTCAATAGGTCAATAGAGTTTCATGTCCAATTAAATGTTTTAAATACACAGTACATTTGACAAAACTGTTTATACACCAGTAAATGTTCTCCAAGATAACAAAGGAACTTCTGTGAATCAAGGACCTGAATGAAACACATTATTCTGCTATTAAAACAAAAATAAAATCAGCGAGTGCTGCTCAGTCATTTTAAACAAGGCTTTTAGGATTGAGTCAATAGAAGAATGTTGTGCTTGGCTCGTATCGTTCTCCAGATTTGGCTGCCAAAAGCAACGTAAAAGCTAATACTGCTCACATCGAGTGTTTTCTCTGCAGCCGAATAATTAACCACAATTCAATCATTCAATACTGCTTAATTTTGGTATTCTATGCTGAATACTGACTCCACTGTTAAATATTATTTGCTGTGTGAGCAGCATGTGGCACTTGCGTGCTGTGGTTCTTGAATATATCAAACAGATAATTTTCATAAAAAACACCATTCTTCTCATAATTCTTCAGTTACACTACATTGTACAGTAAAAATCCCCCATGTTAATATGACTATGCAAACATGCCAGGCGTCAAGTAAGTTAAATATTTTTTCATTCAATATTTTTTAGGTTAATTCTCATGTTATATATAAAATAACCCTGTAAATGTATGGAAAAGTATAAAGATGGCCTACACTAAACCTGAAAGGCACATGTTTTACTATGAAACTATATATACAATCAAACCAAAAAATTATCAGACACCCACTAGTGGGTGCACAACACTGTAGTTAATTTATGTAAGTGATAATAGCTAAATAAAGTAAACTGTGACATATTATACCCCAAAATTCTTCATACAGTGGACTACCAGTAAAATTTATAAAAAATTAGGGGCCAAAAATGTATGACACTTTGACCTGACCATGTTGTGCTTAAGTTTTCTTTTCTTGAATTGCTAATGTGACCTTTTTACACAGCATACGGAACAAATTTAAGCACTGCTGGTAATTGGTTGACCTAATTTGGTATTATCTAATTCTGTACTTAAATTTAACTACTCAACCTAATTCATTTGTGAGACAGTCTAACAGAAGGATGGCCAAAACCAGAGAAATTTCAACTGATTTGATAATTAAGTTATTAATACCATTTTCTAAACTATAGGAGTCTGAATTAATTTTTGTTTGTATATAATATATATATATATATATATATATATATATATCATAAATAATGTAAACATACCATTGCTTGTTACCTCTCCACCCTTTTCAGTTATAAAATGAATGCATGTGCTTTTGTGTGCTCATTACATTTGTGTTGTTTTTCTGTCAGAGAATAGGACACAGCATTCGCTTTCTCTGAAGCTGAATGTCCAAATCCAGGAGAAGGCTCAAAAAGTTCCTGTTAGGATAGATTGCTCGTCGCAATACAACCGTTTGGATGGCAGTGCGGAGAGTAAGACGCTGACGCAGCATAAGGTACGCTAGAACCAGAGTGGCAGACCGACTCATTCCCATGATGCAATGAACGAGCACCTTACCTGCGGATAAAAGACACAGACCGTAATGGTCAGGGGGAGCTGCTAATACTATGAACCTTTTCATTTTCATTAAATATGGATATCTGTATTATAAAGCATTTCAGAATCAAGATAAGTTGTTATCAGGTTTAGAGAATTCAAAGAGGAAAATCAGCTTTTTTCAGAGTATTTTAACAACAGAACAATTTTTTTTTTTTCTGTCCTCAAGATAATGTAAAAGTCTCGAACTATGGATGGTTTTAAATTGTATTTAAAATGAGTTTTTATCTCATATGGGTTATTTATGACAGGGAAAGGTTTTAGATGTACTTGTGTCTTAACTATATTAACAATTATGAATCAGTGTTAGTTTAAAAACGGACTTCAAATTCCTCCCAGCATCACTGACTGAGATCACTTACCATTCTTCTTCCTCAAAGCTTTGTGGATGAAATCAGAAGCCGGTTTAAAGTGCACACTAAGATCAAATGATGAAGTGTCTTCTGCTGGGATGCCATAATATACAATTGAATTTCCATAATAACTCTGGTCCCCAATGCTGCCTTGCTTGGAATGGGCAGCATTTAAAACATGAGTGATGCCCATTTTCTGCAAAGCTTTTCTATTTTGAGCAATGGCCCTATAAAAAAAAATGTATTATGTAATGTAACAGGACAACCACTATTATAGCATTAAAAGTGAAGCAACTGCAGAATTTATTTAACTAGAGGGATGCACATTATGATTGAATCTCAATCAAATAAGTCACTTTGAATAGAATAGTATCTTCTCACATCCTTAAATATAAAGATAGGCTAATAGGCTATAATAAAACTAAATGTAAACAACAACGACATAGCTTGCGTGCTATAAATCTTTAAATAAGAGCTAACGTTAATGGTACGACACAGCATAATCAGTTATGTAGTAGCCGGTACTTACACATTTCCTATGTACAGGTTCGGCCAGACCTCGTCGACTGGAGTTAGATCAAGTTTACATGTGTCCAGAACATTCTCTAACTCTTTAATAGCCAGGAGTCCGTGTTTATGTTTCTGAGCTGTCATTCTTCTGAACTGGCCCAAATCAAACTATTAGCCTAACGTAACGTTACTCCCGTGAATATTAGTTTCTGCTGTTTTCCCGGGGTTCAGCATACATAATCAGGTTGGCACGTCGTGATCAACACAAACAGGTGCTCTTTATGACGCTGCCCTGTCACCAGATACCGCTGACCATCTCAACTCTTCGATTTTGATAGACGCCTGTGTGCGTACAACAAATAGTGCGAATGACCAGGGCAGGGGGCGCCCGGTGGCTCGGAAAGTCCAAACCTCCATCGAGTCGCATTCAAATCTTTTGATGTTTTTCCTCTTACTGAAGACATTTATACTCGAAAAAATATAACCAATATATTTTAATGAAATATGTGAATTTCCACGGCATGGTACCTGATATGTAAATTGACGTATAGCTTGACAGTCTTAATAAAATTATTGAATAAAATGGCTGCACCAGTAACGTGAATCGCGGATTGTGATTGGCCCATTTTGACAAGCGTGGGAAAAAGTAACAAGCACCACGTGATTACGTATTTGCACTAACATCAGTGCTTTGGACCAGAATAATGACACTGAAAACTTTAATATCCCCTGGTTTGACAATATAATGTAAAGCGCAAAGATTTGTTAATTATTATTTACATATCGTAACTGACGTCTAGGCCGTTAATCCCAACCTACGGTATTTAAAAATATATATGTTTCTTATTTCCATTCTAGCTTGTTCCATTTCTATGGACATTGTGATCTGTTTCACAAGTGACCGTTGACTCATCCGATGACGAGAGAACAGGACAATAAGTGACAATTGTGTTGAGTAAACATTGTGAACATTTGGAGTATTGTACAGTGGAACAAAGAGAAAGACAGAGTAACAGTGTTTGCTGAAGCTTTGCATTTGCATACTGATCAGCTCAAGGTTATATAAAATATATCAAAGATTGTATTTGGGGTTTAATTTGTGCCCAGTATTAGGGGGTATTCAGTAATTAAATATTGCTAAAAAAAAAAAAAAAAGAAAAGAAGAAGAGGAAGAAGAAACGAACTAAAAATAGCAAAGTGCAACACAAAGCTGTGATTCTACATATGTAAACTGTTTATTGTTAATGATGATTGTTGTTGATCACTGCAGGAGAAAGCAACCATTTAAATGTTATTAGATGTTTAAATTGACAGATTTCTGAATTGCATGCTTGTTTAAAAAATATCAAGCTACTTTGACTGTGCCTTGTAGTTTAATTCATTGCCGAGAGTTATTAACTGCTTCAGAAATCCTCGGTTTGGAAAGATCCATCTTCTTTCTTTCACTTTCAAGATGGCATCCACCAGAGAGTAATTGCAATAAATCATTAGGTAAGCTAAGACCAGAGCAGCTGAACGGCTCACTCCCACAGCACAATGCACAAACACTTTAGCTGTTGAAAAGAGATACAATCATGAATCTAACTGTAACAATGAGTATGAATGAAAAATGTTATACTATTTTAAAAATGGAAATTAAATATTTTTACATACCACCTGTTGTGCTAAGAGCATCATTAATGTAGTGTGCTGAAGGGTAGAAAAAAGGTGAAATATCAAATGTAGGCAGATCATTGGCCGGAACACCATAGTACTTCACAGTTGTCCCATAAAAATCATCTCTTCCTTTGCAACACATTTTACCATGTGCAGCATTTAAAACATGAGTTATACCCAGTCTCCATAGGCCATATCTGTCATGAGACATGTACCTGTTTATGAAAGAATGACATAGTAAACGGCTAATATTTTATTTTAAGCAAAAAATCAAAAAGAAGTCACACACAAATGCACTTACATGTCCCCCAGAAACAAATTAGGCCACACTTCATCGACATGGTTACAGGACAGCTGACCCCCATGTAATATATCCTCCAGCTCTTCAATAGAGGGCGTTTCAGACGAAATGTTGCCCACTGTTCGATCTACATTCTCCATTTTCCGGAATAAGAGCATTGGGGAGAACCCACAACTTTATTAGAAGGCTACTTTACATGAGTGACATTTCCAGGTGTAACACTTCTGCATTACCCTGTTTTCCCCAGTAGATGTCGGTGTATGCCCACTTATTTAACACAAGTCCTTTTTCCCAGTACTGTATGCCAAAGTGAGCCTACGCAGTGTAAATGAGCCAAAATCACTGATGCCTCTCCTTTTTTAAACGTGTGGTAGACTATAGTATATATTTTTAGAGTAGTTTGGGAAAATTAAGAAAATGTTAGGCCTTTTAAACCTCTGTGAAACTAGAAAATGTTAGGCCTCTTGAAACTCATTGTTCACATTCATACAATCAGTAACACTGTATCCAGTGTATGGGACATAGTATGCCTGTTCTCACCACTTGAGTGTTACAAAGTAAAAACATATATTTTAAAAAATAATAATCTAATGGACAGCGTGCCACTAGTAAGAAGAAGCCAAGAAGTTAAAGAAACAATTAGGCCGACCGGTGGAAGATGAATCAAAATGAAAATATATATATAATTAAAGCTGCAAGCAGCGATTGCGGGGCTTGGGCCCTCCATCGCTGCTTGCAGCTTTAATTATATATATATATATATAATACTTCTAGGAGGAGTATATAAAATTCCAGGGGGATTCGTTTTTAAACAACCCATAATAGCCGACTTCCTGTTGGACTGGCGTAAAACTTAGAGCACGAAAGTTGTTCGGCCCGATTAAATCTATATGTGTACCGAGTTTCATATTATTACATGCAAACGTGTTTGATATATGGACCAAGTTTTCGGACCACGTTCAAGGGGGCGCTGTTGAGCTCCCCTGCCACGCCCGGGTACCAGCTTCAGCCCGGCCCTAATGGCCGCGGGTTCTGACATTTGTGCAAAGTTTCAAGAGTTTTTGAGCACGTTAAGGCCCCCAAAAGTGCCCAAAAGGTTGTAAAATAATAATAATAATAAAGAAGAAGAAGAAGAAGAATCCTAAGAAAAACAATAGGGCCTTCGCCTTTTCAAGGCTTGGGCCCTAATAATAATAAAGAAGAAGAAGAAGAAGAAGAATCCTAAGAAAAACAATAGGGCCTTCGCCTTTTCAAGGCTTGGGCCCTAAATATACCATAGCAAACACCTGTGTATGGGGTCATTGGTTAAACCTGTATAAAAATAAACAGTTGGGATTGAGAATGTTAGATGTTCTACAGCCATCTCGGCTTAGCCATCTAGAACAGGGTTTTTTATTTTTTGCAAAGAGAAGACTGCTTTCCCCCCTTTCAAATAGGCCTAATTATAGAACTCCGCTTACGAGTGCGGGCTGTTAAAGGATCAATATCAGTAGTTGTTTGTTTATTTATTGGTGAGTGATTTAAAGGATTCGATTAAATGGGATGAATCAAATCTCCTACCTACCACGATTGGTTAGGTTACTGATATTTAAGTCAGAACACTGTCCTCTGCATGGCCAGCACCAACTGCGCATGCGCCAGTGTTTCCACTGCCGGGCACGCGCCTTCCCTATCCAAACGCACGCGCCTTGAGTCCCCCCGCAACATCCTCGAGAAGTTAGTCACGAGAGACTCGAGCGACCGTTGAGCAAGGCGTGAGAAACATCCATTTCAACACCGCGAACAGTATCGACTGGCCTGCTGGTGTCCTGTAGTTTGTTCTATCGGTTTTATCGAAACGGTTGGGTTTGGCTAAGCTGTACACACACCCCTCCCGTGAGCAGTAACGTTAGACTGAGCTCAGACAGGAGTTTGGTCATCAGCATCCGCTCCGCATTTTTACGGTGTGCTAACTACCTAATCGGCTCCACCTTTATGGATTTTACTGTACCGCAGTTTTTTTTTAAACGACATATTTAAATACGCGAGACTTGTTTGACTGCGAGGCTTATTTTGTATCAGACGGGTGAGGCAAATACAGAGAATCACACACATGTAGCCGTTGTGAAGCTAGCTGAGGAAGTGGACTGTTACTTTTCCATCCCTGTATGTGGAAGGAGTCGCTCGTCTAGATGATTCAATGTTATGGAGACGCGAAATGCCACATAAAGACTGACCTCGGTCACTTTCAGAGAGACTAATACCTTCGCCGCCATTCACAGGATTACTTGGAGCTGTCTGCAACTGTACAGTTAAATGAGTTAGCTAGGAATCGATCATCCGCAGCTAGCCCATTAGCCAACTCCCCAAGTGATTCGTTTAGTACAGTGTTAACGCAACCGTTTATGTCGTGTCATTTCTTTTTTTAAACCGACAGACATATAGATTGCATTTAGAAGATGTCCTTTTTTAATTTTCGGAAGATATTTAAGCTGGGCACGGAGAAGAAGAAGAAACAGTATGAGCACGTTCACAGAGACATCAACCCCGAGGAGGAGTGGGAGATCGTGGGAGAACTTGGGGATGGAGCCTTTGGGAAAGTCTACAAGGTAAATATCATCATCCTCCAGTAGGTGATTGTCACCCGAGTGTATTAGCATTGTCCCTCTGACTCTACTGATTCATTTTAAAGGGGCGGTTCTCTCCGAAGAGTAAATGTTGTCAATATTTATTTACCTTTATGTCGTTCCAAACCTGTATGACACAAAACGAGATGCTGTGAGAGACTAGCAGCATAACTCCATCAATTGCATCTGTTTTCCATACAATGAAATAGTAAATAGTTGCTAAGACTCATTCTGACTAACTCATTTTGTGTTCCACGGGATAAAAAGGTGACGGTGACAGAACTTTAATGTAAAGTTGAACTAACATTTTAACTGATTAAAAAAAAAACTATAATTTTAACTGATTCAATGATTGTTTCCTGACCAGCACTTGACACTTTCTTGAAAACTGCTTGATGAATCTCTTGATGACTTCAGTATTATGAATAACTGTAGCACTAGCAACTATGCTATTTTTGCAGAAACAATGGTTACCATCAGTGCTTAATTTGTAAAGTGGGAGGTCCCGGAGCGCAGAGGGGGGGGTGGATCCGGCGACTCAAAACGTGGGGTTGGAGGTAACGGAACAAAAAAAATAAAAAAAATAAAAAATTACACTGCCTACGTAGCTTCTCTGCAGGTGTTGTGCCGAATTTCGACTCCCTGCCAGAATCTGACTCCCCCTCACGTGCACGCGCAATGACGTCACTTCACTAGTCGCGGCGGTCTTTTTTAATGTTAATCGCCGGCAGTTTCCACACGTGTAATTCCTATCAGGAACTCTGGATTAATGTTTTTTTATACTTATCTTTATTAATGGTTGTTTTGCCCTGCTTTATTTGGTTTTCGTTCTTTTAACTATGTTATTTTTCAAACGTTTGGGTTCAGTAATCTCCATGTCAGTCTGTCTGTTCCCTACACACATTTAAATGCAGGCTATTTATAGCTACAGTAGTTCGTTTGTGTGTTTGTGTGTGTGTGAATTAATTTATATTAATTAATAATCCATACAGTGCACCTTCCAAATGTGTGTGTGTGTGTGTGTGTGTGTGTGTGTGTGTGTGTGTGTGTGTGTGTGTGTGTGTGTGAATTAATTAACATTAATATTAATTAATAATCTATACAGTGCACCTTCCAAAAAACAACAACACCTAGGCTACTATTTATTAGATCTCATGGCTGAGGAAGAAAAAAAGGTTTGAAAAAACTCGCAACACCTCTTTTATGGAGATAACTTATGAGCTGGTGCAGCAGGTCTCTTCTCTTGACTGCATCTTTCTCTTAAGGACAACTGAAAAAAAGTGTTCAAAAAGGAAAAAATTTAAGCAAATATGTAAAACCTTTGTCCCTTTTATGGATTAACATATAACCATAAGCATATAAAGTGACACACAATCACTATAATTGTTATCCAACCTTTTAAACAACTCTTATAATGGGGAAAATTATCAATGAACATTGGATGGACAAAAAAATTGTGGAGTTCTGAGTTCTATTCTATTGATAACAGGTCATTCATGAGAGAGAAAGGTATTCATGTATCATGGGCATGTGACACACTGCCACAAAACCAAAGCGACAGCACTTCCTGGGGCCTTTATCCTAAAAGGAAGTATTAGGGAATTAGCCAAGAGTAGGCTACTGATTAAAAGTTTTTACTTCACCATTAATGTGTTGACCACATTCACCACTCACAGATGGAAGTCAATTACACAGTAAATGCACTTGTTAGATTTACATAATAGAGTATGTTGTTATTTCTATATTAAGAACTAATTATCTATCATGGACTGCACATGGTTTCTCAATGCCAGTGTATCAGCTGTAATCTCAAGCTCGCATCAGCTGACTCAGCTGATCCACTACTCTTCAGGGATAAGATGGCTATCACAGAATCCATAAAGTCAGGGTACCCAAAAGTATGCAGGGAGTTTTAGCCCAGAACAGAACCATACCGCCAATCCAAACTGTATGCAATTTGTCAATCATCATTGACGATATGATCATGCATGAAAAGAAATAAAACAATTATGAATCTTACTATATCTAATTTGAAATAATTATAAACAAAATTTGATAACATGATCCAACAATGTTACATAAAAAGGTTACATGTTAGCATTTTTGGGAATTTATGCAATTTATTTCATTGCACTTTTATTGCAGTTTTCTATAAACTGTTTTTTTTTTTTGTTGCTGTGGCACTGTGGCAGAATTGACCCAGAACAGAACAGAAATAAAGGCATAGTAAATAATTTGAGTAAATTATAATTGCACAGATCGAACACTTGAGTGACACCTTAGAATTGGGACTGAATACACACTGCCGAAATCATACTCCCCAACTTTAAAGGCTTCCTGCTGAAGCTAGAGGCCTGTGCTGTTCTCCAGAGATCCTCCATGGAGAAAGGTGTAATCAGAAAGAGTTTCATGTGTCTCAGACCTTGCAAAGCTAACATTGGCGGAGAGTATGATTTCGGCAGGTGCTGTGTTTAAACATTACAATGGTTTTATGTGTGTGTCATTGCATAAACTATATGCATATGGTTATAAAATATGTTGTTAATTCGTAAAAGGGACAAAGGTTTTCATATGTATTTGCTTATTTTTTCTTTTTGAACACTCAGTACCATAGCAGTTGTCCTTAAGAGAAAGATGCAGTCAAGAGAAGAGACCTGCTGCACCAGCTCATAAGTTATCTCCATAAAAGAGGTGTTTGGAGTGTATTCAAACCTTTTTTTCTTCCTCAGCCATGAGATCTAATAAATAGTTGTTGTTGGTGTTTTTTGGAAGGTGCACTGTATAGATTATTAATTAATATTAATATTAATTAATTCACACACACAAACGAACTACTGTAGCTATAAATAGCCTGCATTTAAATGTGTGTAGGGAACAGACAGACTGACATGGAGATTACTGAACCCAAACGTTTGAAAAATAACATAGTTAAAAGAACGAAAACCAAATAAAGCAGGGCAAAACAACCATTAATAAAGATAAGTATAAAAAACATTAATCCAGAGTTCCTGATAGGAATTACACGTGTGGAAACTGCCGGCGATTAACATTAAAAAAGACCGCCGCGACTAGTGAAGTGACGTCATTGCGCGTGCACGTGAGGGGGAGTCAGATTCTGGCAGGGAGTCAAAATTCGGCACAACACCGGGACAGCATGTGCTGAGTGGGTGCTGCTAGATCATTGACGGGGAGCTGCGCAAAACTTGGTCACTAAATATTTAATATTCAGTTATGTTAATGATCACAATTAAAGTTTTCATTTTATTAAATTGAACAAGCGCAACATTCAGCATTCAATCAAATAGTCCTATTCTAAAAGATGTAGGCTATATTAATCATGATGTTATTTCAACACAATATCTCGTTATTTCGAAATAATATGTGTGCGTGCATCTGTAAATCCGGTGACACGTGTATTGATTTTTATTAATAAACAAGTGTTTTCTCTAAAAATGTCGACTCGGCTGCAAAGATGAAGTTGACGATCGCTATCTCCGTGTGAACGCGCTTATAGAGAGAAATGCACATAAATAAGCCTAATAATGGATTACATATTTAGAGAGTATAGCCTTTTTCTTTTTTCGTTTTGAATTATTTCGTTTAAAGACATTTCAAGCTTTGTGTATTTGATGTATTTGTCATGTCTGTGTGAGGCATACACTGAGTTTCGTTAAGTTAGGATGTGCTCTAGTTCACGTGCGCAAGTGAGCGCGCGGGCGCTTCCGTTATATTTGTTTCGTCGGCCTATTCATTAAATACAGGCAACTGGTTGATGAAAAATTGATTAAAATTAAGATAAAATTTATACAAAACGAAATTCACTTTAAAGAAAGGCTTTCTATAACAACTTCAACTTCAACGGTCAAAATCATGTCTGACCCGCTCCATGTCTCACATTGCGCATCCTCTTACTCGGTCGTGCTGTTCACTTTTCATAAATCAACATAAATAGAAAACAAAATAACATTATAATATTTTAACAAATATGAAACGCGCTTTTTTTAATTTCTACAACAGTATAGTAGGCCTACATAGCCTACTCTCTATTTGTACTGCACATTAATTTAATGCACACACAAGTTGAAAGGCATTTGTTCAAATCAAGTTCACGGATAATTGTGCGTGCATTTATTAGCCTAATCATTATGATACTAAAATCCTAACAAATAGGCTATGTACAAAAAATCAGATGAGCCCATAATATGAACGGTTAAGCATTTTCCTCCCATAGAAAACCATAATTAGGCTATACGAACGCTTAATGTGGCTTAGCCTAATGCAGATTAGAATGTCCCCTTATTTATGTCGAAATAACGAGATATCGATGCTAGGCTACTGTGTCCACGGTGGTCTCCTTTTTGATCAGTGGAAACGATTTTTGCTTGTTTGGGATCTGACTTTCCAGCGTATTTGAAAAAGTTAAGCAAACTTTCCTGTCTTTTTGACATTTTTCCCCTGAGTGAAACGATCGAGGCTAACAGCAATCTCAACTCGTACAACAAGCGCGCAAGTCATGTGTCACAAACATTGAACACTACACAAACAGTAATATTTTTTTTTTCATTTAGGCAATTAATTTTAGTGACACAGGAGGTGCCGGATCCAATAAAAAAGGTTCCGGATCCAATGTCGGAGGTGACGGAACATGTTCCGGCGTGTTCCGGCTCAAATTAAGCCCTGGTTACCATAGTTTTGTAAGGGCTGTGGAGAAGTAAAGAAAAGGATGTAAACATGAGCAACTTAATCTAGAATGTAGTTATTGAACCCAACGATTTTCCATTCTCAATTGAACACAATTTAATTGGACAAAAAAAGTCAAACACAACTAAGTTGTATTTAGATTTAATTAATCTTTTTTACATTCTCAAAAGCCTAGTTAATGTAGTTTTGCTTGTGTTGTAGAACCAGTTGTAGTTGAATTCACACCATTCTTGTCAGTCCCTGCCTGCTTCAGACTTCAATCCGATGAAGAATGTTTCCATACTGCTCTTGTTTATGAAATGCATTGTGTTTGTGACACCACAAGTTGGGTGTGACATACTAAATAAATTGTACGATACACGCATATCTTTGAGGTATCATATAGTGACATGATTCAAATGCAGACAGATCAGTGTTTGTTATTTAAGATTCTGCACTGGTTTTCATACAAAACAAGCCACAAAATATAATCAGTATGTCTCAAGTTTATGGACATCTTATTCTGAAATAAGTATTTGTAAGAAGTTGTCTAATGAGGAAGTAACGCTCTGTGTGAATGGATGTAGGATCTCATGCAGAGGTGTGGTGAGGTTGATTAGGGTGAATCAGCAGGATCTTCCTGCCTCGGTTTAGCAGGGTTGCTGGGGGTGTGGGGCGCTTTGATAAACATCTGAACCACATTTTCATGTGGTTTACCAGAGGTTCACTACTGTCACTTTCTTTTTATTTTTGCTGTCTTTTATTCCTGTATGGTGAGATACACTCACTGTACTGTATTTTGACATTGACAAACAAGTTATCAATAATTAATGTGCATTCCGGGTCAGTGAAAGATTCATCAGTGGATGTTATTCCAATGGGGAAAACAATTGTTTGTCTTTGTAATCTTTAATCAGTCAAAACATAATAACTCTCCTCTGAAACAATTTTGCTTGTCAATGTCCAGTGACGTCACTTAGGCCATACTGGCTGATGGATAATGTGAATCAGGCATTGTTTTTAGCCAATTTTATATGGCTCCATCCTCCTGATAATGAACAACCACCATTCAGTCATTTCCAGATGGATAAAATCAAGCTTTGTTCTACATGTTTTTCCTGACAAGTTTAGTTTTTTTAGATTTTTTACCTCAAAATGTTTGTTAAAATGTCATAACTGGACCTTCTGGTGACATGCAGGACGCTCAAAATCCAATCAACAACTGATGGATAGAACCAAGTCCCCACCCCCTTTTGTTTTTGGATAATCCATTACACTTGGGAATTTTACATTGCAAAATGGAAGAAAATATCTGTTGCGACTTCAATTCCATTGCGATTTTAAACCGCATGATCTGAATTTGGTTTTATTGACCAGTCTGTTGTCTTTAGGCATTGAGATAGGTCTGTCATTGTATTTTTATTCTTATCAGCACTGTAGTAAATTCTTATCAGCACTAGTACAATACAGTTATGATAAATTATTTCCTCTTCTGATGACCTATGAGAAGTGTGACCTGCCCAGACTCGCTAGTTCTGTAGAACAATAATGGAAACCAAATTAACCCTACTCTCTCTTTTTAGCATGGTTGTTTTAGAAATGCAGAGGTTGTGTTAATTTCCTGTTGGTCTGAGGGTAGAAAAAGGCGTGAAGCAGAACAAGTGAAATTGAGAGAGACTTTCTGCTACAATAAACTCTGGTCCACTCACACACATTTCCTGGTACACTTGACTCTTTCCTTTCTCTGTCTGCTCTTCTCTGTTTTCGGGTAGGTTGATCCCAGAATAGAAACTGTTCCTTGGCATAGATGGAGGATGGTTGAATGGAATAATGTGTTACACCCGTCATTAGTCACATCCGATTTGAACAGAATATTCTCTAGTTGTTAGCTAATGCAAACACGTACTAAATACAATGGCAACACTTTAATTTTTGTATTGTAGTTCATAGGGAGGACCTCAAAGCCTCGTGGAGATATGTATTTCCTCAAACAGCCTCTGGCGCGCCTTTAGATGAGGTAACCCCCTATCATGCTTCCGTTTTGATTTTTTCTGCTTTTTTAAAGAATAGCCTAGATGTTGTTGCTTATGTGTCAGTTGCAGGTTACAGGGAGGGGCTAATCTTTTACAAGATATTTCTGTTTTTTTAAATAGCATATCTCATAATAGGCTACATTTACAAACGTGACGTCTGTTGGCTTATTATATTACTCAATCATTATTGTAACAAATTAGTTAGTTAGCAAGGCCAATGTGCTTTGATGGTTATAAGTTTCTTTCTCAATGTCTCTCTTGTTGGAGTAAAGCTGTGAAAATGCTTTTGCAATGAAGTAGGTCAAAGGCAATAGGCTAATCTCTGGGTACATTCAGGAATTTGTTTCTCATTCAGCCATTTTACAGGTTGTACACATGTTCCTCTTTTTAGTAATAGTTTTAGGCTGCTCATAGTGCTACTCATGCCATTGAAGGGGTCCTCCTTTTATGCCCTTTTATGAAGTCTTGATTTTGTTTTTGGGGTGTACTAGAATGTTTTCATGCTTGATTGTTAAAAAAACGCATTCTTTTTCACATATTTTGTATTATTACAGCTCCTCACTTCCCAGTCTGTCTCGAATGTGCCATGCCATCTAGGTCCTGTTTCGATGAAACCCCTCCATCCAAAATACAAAATGTGCTGTGATTGGTTAGCTGGCCCAGTGTGTCGTGATTGGCACAGCGTAGTGCATGTTCGGGATATGTCCCGCGGACTCCCACCCCTCCATAACTGTGATTTCTGCTCTAGTGTAAACCTGTAAATATTAAGGATGGCGTAAATTTCAAACCAATTCAAACTCGATTCAGACAATGTTAACGAACGAGGATCATTCGTCTCTTCGACATAACGGCAACGCTCTTCATCTTCTCTAGCGCAGCTCAACCAGGCCTAGCCCCCTTTTTTTTTGCATTTTCCAGATTATTTAAATGAGTAACATTGTGACATCATAAGTCAAGATCTGGAAAAATGGTATTGTAGTTCTTGAAAAGTGGATTCTGTTAAAAAATATATCTCCCTTTGGAGTGGACTTTGAGCTTTGTAACCTGGCAGATCTTTTTTATGCTCAAACATCAACATTTCAGACTACTAATGTTGGAAAAGTGAAAAAACATTAGTGAAGTAGTTCAAAGCTACACATAGACAGTTCAGAAGTCAAGGTAACGGTGTATTTTGCTGTAAACTGTCTCCCGAAGCTGCATTGAAAACCGAATGCTTCATGATTTATTTTTCTTTTATTTTATATTACACCAGAAATGAGAATTTTACACACTATTTGATGTGAAAGAATGTTTCCACTTCAAAATGTTCAGTTCGTCGTCATCATCATCTTATAACATCTGTGCGCTTCAATTGGCCAAGGATCACCCACTCAGGTAGGAAGAGGCCGCCTGACTGACATGTAAAGCAACCAATTACTTGTTTTGCTCATCGTCATGTTTTAGGGCAGGTAAATGTTGCTACAATAACAGATCATATAACCATATGCCATTCATTCAGTCAAGATTGGCATGAAAGTTAAAGCAAATAGTGCAACAATCTGCATTTAAAATTTTGAATAAATTAGTTCGAGATGACAGTAAAGTTCGTTCTCTGAATTTGTATCCATCTAAAACTAAGCACTGATTATTTCAAAGGTGTGCACATCAGACGCCTTCTGTACACTTCTCTCCACGTTTTGTGCACATAAAACAAAACAATTTGGGTGATCTGAAAGCAATACTAAATCAGGCGGCTGGGATTGCAGCATCCGTACTTTCATATTCTGCAGGTATTCCATTTTCAGTAAGGTACTTTACCTGGTCTTCCATTAAAGATGTGAGAGGACATACAGCTAATAAAATGAAGAATCACTTAGGAATCCCTTCATATGTTGGTAAAGGGTGGGCCAAGCTTGGAAAATTATACTTTTTCTGTATCTTGTAAGTAAACAAACATCTCTTTTACATTCAACTAAGTGCCTAAAAAAACAACTATTAAATATCTTTTAATGTTTCTAACCTGCTTTGCATGAGCAACTAACCGCTGGATTTCAAAAGGTTTAAAATTCACCTTCACTACCTTTTTAAAACCAAGCATTTAGTAGTTTATTGTGAATCGGTTATTGCCACCGTCTTCAAGTAAACAGATTTGTTTCCTTTTAGACATTAAAGACAGCCAAACACTAGACTCCTAGAAATCAGGTAGAAGTCGACATATGACTTTGTGTAAGTATTTCTTTATTAGTCTGCCATATGCATCAGACATCAGGTGAAAGAAGCGTGGGCAGTCTGTTAGCATGACGTCGGAGGCTGAGACTAGCGAAATTGAGCTTCTAGTTATTGATTGTATCTTAGTGGTTGTCTGCTCAGACTCAGAGTAGAGGTGCATCATAGATTTGTAACTCACAATGACACTGACAGTTATTACAGCTCAGATGAAAATGGGTTCAAGGTCAAAGAAAATGAGCCCCTGGCACTGACAATAAAGTGTTGCATGTGGCTTGTGAGCTGCTGTTTGAATAGCAGGTCTGTACAGTATCATGGAAGCCATTGTATGCCTGTGCTACCTGTTGAATATTTCCCACTGTTTGCTTTCATCACAGGCTCAGAACAAAGAGAACGGGATCCTGGCTGCAGCGAAAGTGATCGATACCAAAACAGAAGAGGAGCTAGAGGACTACATGGTGGAGATTGAGATCCTTGCCTCCTGTGACCATCACTACATAGTCAAACTGCTGGATGCTTTCTATTATGAGAGCAAACTATGGGTGAGTGACTCTTCTCATGAGGGGTTTGGTTACTTCTGCTGTACTGCAGCCAGACACACACATACACACAGACATTGACCTCTGTAGGAGGAGTAGGAGTGAGAGCACACTTCACTCTCGCCTTGCTCATCGAGTAGCACTATGCTGTTGGTTAAGAAGTGTTTGTACACAAAACAAACTGGATCTTGCTGTGTTTTTCTCACATACTTCAAGGCTATTAAAATGTGGCATAATGTTCATTCTGGGCTTTGTAACCATTTTGTAAACGCATTATTTTAAATAATGTTTTTAATTTTCTATTTTTGAAATGTTTTATTTTTATCAAACTAATTTTTGTTCCTAATAAAATCTAAGATGTAATGATCCAATCAAATCCGGTTGGATAAAATCAAGTTCATTCCCACATTATTTCCCTTTCAATAGCGGCAAAAAAAAAAAAAAAAAAAAAAACCTTTAATAGTGAATAATGACAATGTCAAGGCCTAACAGCTCCATACTAGTCCACAATTATCCCTCTCTGTTCATCCCTGTCTAAAGAGTGTCAGTGGATCCTATTTTTCTACTATAGAGCTCCCAAGATAATTACGGAAGGATGGTTTCATATGATCCTCCCCTCTGCGGTTGGCATGTATAGAAGGATAATGGCCTATTTCAAATGACCAGAGAAAGTGCTCATGAATTAATTAGATGCAAGTCCAGTCTGCTTAGCCTGGCTGCTATTCAAGAGATATGAATGCACAGCTCATAGCAGCACAAGCAAGCCTCTTAATGCGTAGAGAGATCGTTCCTACACTCAGTGTCAGAGCTGTGTAAAATATTCATAGAAAGCTGACTAAAATCTGCACAGCAGTCAATTGTTTGTCACGTAATGTTACATTACTCTCCAGCCTCCTGTCAGTGTTCATAGGTAATTCAGATGCAGCTAACTTTTCATGAGTTAACATTGTATGAAAGAACTGACGCTCTAGTGTCCGATAAACTTAAGTTCTCTTGGTTTGTGATGAGATTGCTTACTGTATGTTTCTATGTATTTCTCTCCTCTCATGGGACATAGCATAATATAGGGGTTGTATTGATTTTTCTGCAGCACCTGTTACCTTAAAGACCAGCTGCTGTGGTCAGTGTAATAGGACGGTGTTCACTTACATAATGATTTTATCATTTCACTCAGAGGCTTAAGTTTCATTTATCACTGCACTACTGTTGGTTGCCATCATCCAGTATACCAAAAAAATAAGTGAATGCATGTGTAACCTAATAAAACTGGAAATTAGATTTTTACAAAATGTTCTCATCTCATCATAGCCCTTCTAATGATACCTGAGAGTGGCATTAACAAAGACCTCAGAAAAGGTTTGTAAGTGAAGTCATCAGTGCTTTAACTAGAAGCCAGAAGAAACCAATATAATAAATGTTTTTGTGGAAACCGTGAGACTTTCTTTCAAGATTCTTTCATGAATAGAAAATTCAAAAGTACAGCATTTATTCCAAATATAAATCTTCTGTAACATTATAAATGGCTTTTACTGTAACATTTGATAAATGTAATGCATCATGCCTTCTTCCGCCCTTGTAATGGAGATGTAAAACGCTACATTGCAAACTGTGGAATCAGTGTCATTATTAGTTCATTCATCTTCTGGATCTCTGTCTTTCTCCCCCTTCTTTAGATTTTCATTGAGTTTTGTGCCGGAGGAGCGGTAGACGCTGTGATGTTGGGTAAGTTTAATGGTCTTTGTTTAACTGAAGGTAATAGAAGACTCTGTGGTCGTCTGAGTCTGTTCTACTGTGTGATGTTCCATTCCTCCAGACCTCACTGGCACACCAGCATGCTGTGCTCAGTTTTGCCACTGGACTGGACCATATAATTATCAACGTCAGTTTTTTAAGGAGTGGTTAGGCTCTTTTTAAAGCTACTCAGCCTTTTTCCATGTTGGTTGGAAGCATTGTTGAAATGTCCCCACACGGATCAGACCTTTTCTGTGACATGCCATGTCAGCAAATTCATATGTAGAAATTACACATTTTTCATGTCTCTCAGTGGTATTAATTCAGCCAGAAACATGCTTAAATGTCTAACAAATGGTCCAATTTCTTCTCTTTTTGTACAGTGTTGTCTGTACCATTTACACAAAGTTGTAAACAATATCCTGTAAGAATAAAAGCTCTCCTCCTTATGACTGTTTAGTCTTCTGTGATAAAAATCTGGCTACTTCTACATTTAGCCTGAAAGAGAGGTGTTGCTGGTGGGAGGTGTTGGGGTGAGGAGGTGTTCTTATGATGGAAACGCTTTTGTTGACTCACTGTTTGTGCTGTTATAACTCCCTCTGTTGCCTTCTGCCTGTTCTGTGATGGCCTATCCCAACAGTGTTGCTGTAATAAAGGCAGTTCACATTGCTTCAGTCAGTGTGCACTACTTGGCCAAGAACAACAGTAGAGAACAAGTCTATTAATAAAAGCCATAGCCCTTTGTCACTTTTACATTGTAGTTTATTTGTCTAGTTTAACTTAAATACACATCACAGCAAATAAAAAAAATGTATAAAGTGTGCTTGCTTAGCAGTGACTCTGTTTAAGGCATTTTTGCTTGTGTGTGTGTGTGTGTGTCTGCAGAGCTTGAGCGGCCACTGACAGAGCCTCAGATCCGGGTTGTGTGTAAACAGACACTGGAGGCGCTGGTTTACCTCCATGACAATAAGATTATACACCGGGACCTGAAGGCTGGAAATATTCTCTTTACCTCGGATGGAGACGTCAAATTGGGTAATAGCTTCATGAAGTGTGCTTAGATACTGTCTTAGCACCTGAGGTACAAATGACTGCCTTAGAAAGAAGACAATGTGGTTATTGTTAAATAAAACTTAAACTATTACAAAACATTTTCGTTAATTGAAATAAAGCTGAAATCAAATATTTTCGATGATGAGAAAAAAACTTAAGTTGAAGTAATAAATAATGAAATAAGTTGAAGTACTAAAATTACAAACAAAAATAAAACAAAAATAAAAAAATAATAAAAATGACAAATGCACAAAATACAAAATAAATGAACTAAAATTGAAATGAAACTTGAATTGCAATAAATACTATAATATTATATAAATATCACATTTTCTTAGTCTATCAAAGAGTCTTGAATGACTGGAAGTATCGGGGAGTTTTAAAATGGTGATTTCCCTGTCCTTGAATTGTGATTGTCTAAAAAATGTACCGTATAATAAATAGAAAATAAATAAATATTTATATAATGCTAAATATATTTATAAAATTAATTGTTTTTATAATTATAAAATTCTAAGAATGACAATTACATTTTATATACTAACAATAACTGTTAGTATATAAAATCGAATTGTCATTCTTAGAATAAATTCTAAAATTCTAATTTTATAATTGTTACATTTTTATATTTAAATGTTGCTTTACTCTAAAAAAAAGTCTCATTAATTGATCTTCGGAAATTAATAGGGGCAGATATTAGTAAACTGAAATGTTTATCTTGCCTTTTAAGTTTTTCAACAAAAAACTGTTGTTGTTATTTAAGGCTTTTTAATTCCATAGTGCTGTCAGCCATACTGTCTGTCTCTAATTTTGATCAATGTCTCTTCTCAGCTGACTTTGGAGTGTCTGCAAAAAATACAAAGACCCTACAGAGAAGAGACTCGTTCATTGGAACGCCTTACTGGTTAGTCACTCAATTGAAGTCTTTGCTTTGAATCATGAGATCTGTCACCAAGTAAGAACAGAGCTGTGAATAAGGCACATAATACGGTTCTTTATTTGTCCGATTTAACAAAATCCCCTCCCTCCCCTTCTCTCTCTTAAATGCAAGGATGGCACCCGAGGTGGTGATGTGTGAGACGTCAAAGGACAGACCGTACGACTACAAAGCGGACATCTGGTCCCTGGGTGTGACTCTGATCGAGCTGGCACAGATCGAGCCGCCCAACCACGAGATGAACCCAATGAGAGTCCTGCTAAAAATAGCAAAGTCTGAGCCCCCCACACTCGCAGCTCCATCACGATGGTGAGAGTTATGACTCACAGTGCCATGATCTTCCACATGTGTCATGAAGTCAAATGTGATAAGTGATTAGTGAGAAGCAATATTGTTTCTGAGGACAGGTTATTTCAATAAAAAAAAGATTTTTGGTCATATTTAGTAATATTTTGGGTGGTATGATAAATAACCTTCCAACTATGAAACTGGAGGCTATTGAGCTGATGAATCATATAAGCTGTCACCCTCCCAGAGTCCCAACACATGATTAGCCTGGAACTGGATAGCCTGTTGCTCAATAGTTATGACTGTAATACCCCAAACGAAGCCCTTTTACATTCAGCACATGGTTTATATTTGTTCCTCCGCTGTGTTAAACAGGTCTCCGGAGTTCAGTGATTTCCTGCGGAAAGCGCTGGATAAGAATGTAGACAATAGGTGGAGTGCATTGCAGCTCTTACAGGTTGGGTCGTCTTGTATTTCTTGATGCGGTTCCATTTGCATTTAATGTATTTAAAGGATGGAATTAAAATGCACATGTTAGTTATGAGCCATGGTCTGCTTTCAGCATCCATTTGTTTCAAATGTGGAGGATAGCAAACCACTGCGAGAGCTGATTGCTGAAGCTAAAGCCGAAGTGGTTGAGGAGATTGAAGAGGGAAAAGAGGAAGAAGGAAAAGAGGAAGAGGAGGAAGAAGAGCCCGAGCCCCAGCAGGTATGAACATCAACATTTTTACCACTTTCAGAACGTAGAAGCACATTCAGAGAATCTGAAATTGTGATGATAATATGATGGTGTTGTCTTCCATGCAGAGTTTATTAAGTATCTTCATGCACATCACATAGTTGTTTTTATTTGTTATATGTAGGCAGTGCATGGACACAAACGTGCATTATCGGACACCAGCGTTGGCAGTTCAGAGGATGAGAGGCAGAATCAGAGCACGCCAACTCTGGAGTCGGTCACAGAGAGGGCTGAACCTGAAAGAAAACCCAGTTCAGAGGATCAGGCTAGTGACAAGACCTCCGACATGCTGGTGGACACCAGCAAACCCAACCATGCTGAGGATGAGAAGATGAATGAGTTTAGTGTTTCAGACACCAGCAATGAGGAATCACGTTCTGGTGAGGAGGCTGTACCAAAACAAGAGGAATCTCCTACACCAGTGACCACAGAAGTGGAGATTTCTGATCAGCCAAACCCACCAGCATCAAATGACTCCGTCCTCCAAGAGATTGTGACCGTCAGTGAAGAAACTGGAGAGGAAGAAAAGAAAGAAATTAAGGTGGAAGAGACAACAGAGAAGAAAGAAGAATATAAAGAAATGCAGCAGCAAGCCAAAGCGCCAACCACCACAGATGAAGAAGAGGAACGTATCCTGCCTTCAGATGAAGCTGAACCAGTAAACACATCTGATGGTGTTACTGAAGAAGGCACTGAACCAGTTGTTACAGGAAAAACAGAAGACAAAATTGAGACTGAGGAAGAAAGTACTAAAAAGGATCTAGTGGAGGATGAGAGAACAGTAACCTCACCAGATATCCCTTCAGAAGAGGTAAAGAAGAACCAATTGGACATTTCACCTGATGCTTCTTCAGAAGTAAAGGAGGAGCAAATGGGAACTTCACCAGGTGTTTCTACAGAAGAGGTAAAGGAGGATCTTCCTCAAGTGGCAACAGAGGAACAAGATAAAGGTGGAGATGAAGCTGAGAGTTCAGAACCCAAAGAGGATCCTGCAACCAAGGGAGTAGATGTAGTAGAGGACACCTCTGTGAAGGAATTGCCTGTTTTTGTCATCAATGGTGTAAAAGAACAGGACGTCAGTGCAACAGAGAAACCTCAAGAAGCTAATGCAGACAGACCAGAGACCCAGGAACCACCTACCATGCTTGAGAATGACCAGAATGCAGCAGAGGTGGTGAAACCAGATGTTGAAAAAGAGAAAGACTCTGACTCGGGCAGCAGTTCTGCTGCAGACACTAACAGCATTGACATTAACCTGTCAATCTCCAGCTTCCTCTCCAAAAGCAAAGGATCTGTTTCAATACAGGTATCTATAACTCACATGTGTCAAACTCCTGTCCTGGACCACTGTCCTGCAGAGTTTAGCTCCAATCAGCTCCAAAACACCTGCCTGGAAGTTTCTAGTAATCCTGAAGACCTTGATTAGCTGGATCAGGTGTGTTTAATTAGTGTTGAAGCTAAACTCTGCAGGGTTTTGGGCCTCCAGGAACTGAGTTTGACACCCCTGCTATAACTGCACCAGATGTCCTTGAAATTAAGGTTCTGGAAGTAAATATTAATTCAACTGTATTCACTCCCACAGGACAGCAAGCGCCAAAAGAAAACCCTGAAAAAGACCCGTAAGTTTATGGTCGATGGGGTGGAAGTCAGTGTCACCACATCTAAGATTGTCACCGACAATGATACCAAGAGTGAGGAACTGAGATTTTTGAGGTATCTAAGCTGACATCAGTTACTGTTACTAGTTGCGACTGGCAAATGATAATGTATATATGATAATGCTTAAATTTTTTAAGTCACCAGAAAAAGTGTGTGAAGTGTGTTTATTTTGTAGGCGTCAGGAGCTTCGAGAACTAAGGCTGCTGCAAAAAGAGGAGCAAAGAGCTCAGCAGCAGCTCAGCAACAAACTGCAGCAGCAGAAAGAGCAGCTCTTCAGGCGCTTCGAGCAGGAAATGACGGTCAGCACCCTAATTTCCTCACTTTACTTGTTTACATCAAACATTGTAATCCACTGTTTATTGTACACTCTTTTGTTTTGTTCATAAACACTGAAAGAACTGTTTTAGTTTTCTTAAATGTAGATGTAGCATTATGGATAAGTTAAAAGTATCTAAACACAACAAGGTTGATTCACAAAACAGGAAGGCTGCAATAGACTGCCTCCTAACAGGGTCCGAAATTAACACCAGCCAAGCGCCAAATGCGGGTAGATTTTCCATTTGGCGAGTAAATCTCAAAAGGCTATCCGCCACACTGGCGGGTGAATGTTCATACCAAAATAGTAATGTAATAAAATGTTTGTCCCGCCATAGTCTTCTCTGATCGGTGAGTAGACGAACTGCTGCGCGTGTGACAGGGCGCATGTTTAACTGAAGAACGAACAGAGAGAGAGAGCGAGCCCCGGTCGCGCGCGCGCTCTCTCTCTCTCTCAGTGGAGCCAGGCGAAAGTATAAAGGCTTCACAGTCTCCTAAGCGCTGTCTTCAGGCATCCCGCAATCTTCAGCAAATTAACACCCGCCAAGCGCCAAATGCTGGTAGATTTTCCGTTTAGCGAGTAAATAATAAAATAAAATGTTCAGACACCCGGGAGGTCGTGAGATATTGCACACGTTACGAGTCAGTTAAACTGATAATCGCGTCAAAGCAGCTGGTACACGGCACGACTGTCCGGCGGCAATCACGCGAGCTTTCGCGCTAAAAACAAGAGACCGGAGTTTTCAATGTTGCAGCGGCAATAGCTTCAGATAGAAAATGACAGAAATGTGTGTGCAAATGAACAGTAGCCATTCCTTTCAACATAAGAAGAGAGAGAGAGAGAGAGAGAGAGAGAGAGAGTGTGTGTAAAAAAAAAATTTTTTTTTGTTATAGCCTACATTTCAAATTTTGCTCTGGACAATTTTTTATGTTCGTATTCAACATAATACCTTATTATCTCAATTAAATGTACTGAAATTAATGTATATGTGACACAAAAAGGCTGTTTATTATTTTGGCCGGTAAAAAATATGCTTGGCTGGTGGATTTTTTCATCTACCAGTCCCCGTGGCAGGTGACCCAAAAAGTTAATTTCGAAACCTTCCTCCTAACGATCTCTCTCATGTTCATTTGAGATTTTGCCACCGCTGTAACAAGCAGTGCTTTGGATTTATGATCTATTTTTGTAATGTTGTGATCTATAGTAGCTCCACCCACAGTCAGATCTCATTGGTCCAAAATCTGGCTTCACATAGCATTTTATTAAACATCATGTATGTTCTGATTGGCTGTCATTTTGCCACATTTAATGTTACCATCCAAAGTTTTGAATTCAATTTATGCGCAAAATTGGAAAATCCATCCAGTGAGCTTAAGAGTACAAAATTGTTACTGCCTGGTAAACTGGCGCTAAACATCATAAAGATGGAGAAGCCACTGTATATAATAATTTTCATATATAATAAATTACTTGTGACACAATAGACACATATTATCTTGCTTTCGGAGGCAGATGCCTGCTGTTTGGGAACATGGTTGTGTAAGAGATCATTAAATCGAACCACTTTGATAACAGACTTTGCTGAGGCAGAATGACCAAAACAGCATTTCAGATGCTGTTAAACGAGATCATCCGCTGGGTAGTCCAGTTATGCCGTCCCATTACATAGTCACGTCTTTGAATAATGCTCATCAATTCAATTTATTCTGTAAATGTTTTTCATCGTAATTTATGCTCATTTTCTTATCGGATAAAACATTTATCTGACTCAATTGAGCGCACAAGATTTTCAAGCACATTTTTAGAATTTATGTGCAACTTGCCATTTCATCCAGCGTTTTTTATTTTATTAAATTTTTTATGCGATTTACCAAAATGCACATAAAAATAGATGGATGGAGATATAGCTAATGACAGAAAAAATTTCTATAAACTCATAACATTTGATTTGGTCTCAATTGTAGCCATTGTTTAGTGTTTTTGTTGAACTGCTCTCTTTTAGTTCAGGTTTAAAAGCCTGATGAAGTCTCACAGGGGCACAAGCACACAATAAAATTGCTCAGTGCATTAGTGGTCGGTTACCGTAATTCAGTATTCCTCTTTCACACTCTCTCTCCACAGGGAAAGAAACGTCAGTATGACCAAGAGGTGGAGAACCTTGAGAAACAGCAAAAACAGACCATAGAGCGTCTGGAGCAGGACCACACCACCCGCCTGAGAGATGAGGCCAAGAGGATCAAAGCAGAGCAGGACAAGGAGCTCTCCAAGTTCCAGAACATGCTAAAGAACCGCAAAAAGGAGGTAACCGAGAAAGAGGGGCGCAGAGTTGAATGCACTGTATTTATGCATGTATTTGTTTATCAGGCCATGGCTTGTTGGTGCTAGGGATGAGCATTCAGAGTAATTTAACAGTTAAGTAAATAATGGATTACTTATAATTAAATTTAAGTAAAAAAATTGTTCAATTTCAAGTTTGACACTTTTGAGAAATTGAGTCTTATTCTCAAACATTAAACTATATCACACTTACAATGGTTTTGGAGGATTTTTTTTTTTTGACAACCTCTTTTGAAAGAATGAGAAGTATGCATTAATAAAAAGCAAAAAAAAAAGCTCTTATCTGGAGCTTGCATAGAAATCAGTTTGAAAAGTAGGCTGCCAGCATTAGTGTATTTTGCATACATAAAAATGCTGTCAACATATCACTTTCACTTTTTATAGCTTCACATTCTTATTTAAAAAAGGGCTGATACGTGTCCCTGCAACTTTTCATCCCTTTTTTTCTGAATAAGTGACTAGATAACATTTTCTTTACACAAATTTGAGTCTATGGCAGGTAAAGGCACAAAGGAGTCGGACAATCTATTTGTGATTAGTCGTTACTTGTCAACTAGTTTGCAGAATGAGTATTTGTCTGTTGGATTGCTCATGTTCATCCCTATTTGGTATGCTTTTAGTAGCTTTTTCATTCTTGTTTTCTGGGGATGCAAAACCCAAACAGACACTCTTGCGTTTGACTAATTTACTTTAGCAGCTTTGCTTCTGAATCACAATGCAGCTGCAAATGGAATTGATTTCCTCATCTGTCCCTATAGACACATCTCAGCTGTGTCTCTTGCTTTGTGTTCAGACTTGTAAATGCAAAGCAGTTCTTTTCTTATCATGTTATGTTTGCTTAACAAAACTCTGGCTTTCACATTCAATTACCTCCATCCTCTGAGAGGCCACAGAGATGGCTTTAAAGGTTAATTGGGTGCTAAGCAATGGCTTGGGAACAATATAAAGGTTCTCTTCATTTCATCTCTTCCTCCTGCTGGTGTTTTCAAGTGTTGCTCATGAATGAAGGGATTTCCGTACAATCATGCATGGCTTCATGGAAATGGGGTCTGTGTGGTGTGGGTTTGTCACTATTCTTATTTCCTTTTAGGTATTGATGCATGGTGCATTTGCTTTCATGGTCAGTAACATGATCATAATAGAGCACATTTCAGCTGTGTGGTCTCTCATTGCATGATACATGCTCACAGCTATGGTCAAACTGTGTATTAGAACCACTAGATTCTCTCTTATTTTGGTTTTTCTGTGGCACTTGTACTAGACAGCTTGCTCCTCACTAATGCTGTCATATGCATGTGCCTAAGAGTGCCTTAATGGATTCAGATACGGCAATGTCTTGTTTTCTCTCTCTTTCTCCCACTCATGATACCCTGTTCAAATACATCTTGAGATTGAAATTTATAAATGTTTCCTAAAGTATTAACATTATTTTTCAGAATAAGTATGTAAAATAACTGTTTTCACACATTGTTTTATGATGTTATGCTTTTCTAAATGTCACTAATTATGTTGCTGTGTGAGTGTGTAATGAGTGGAGATCAGTGCTGTGGTGTAGGGCCTCTTCTCTTGATGGAAACAGTTTTCATATACTAATATTTACTAGACATTAAGTTTCCTTTCATTTAAAAAATACTGTTAAAAGTGACCTTCATTGCAAGATGCACATTTCAGTTTTCTATATTGCTGAGCAGCAGATAAAGTAATATACACTACCCTACCATTTAAAAGTTTGGAGTCAGTAGGATTTATTTTTAAATTACTAGGCCTACTTTTATTTATCAAGGATGCTGTGATCAAAAGGTACAGTAAAGACCTTTATAATATTACAAAATATTTCAAATAAATGCTGTTCTTTTGAGTAAGCAGCACAACTGTTTTCAACATTGATAATAATAACAAATTTCTTGAGCACCAAATCAGCATATCACAATGATTTCTGAAGGATCATGTGACATTCTAATATATTAAATTTGAAAACAGTTGTTTTGAGCTTTATTAATATTTCGATTTAAAACTCTATTTTTGATCAAATAAATACAGCATAAGAGACTTCTTCCTAAATATTAACACAAACTTACAGATGATAATGCATATGATTTTATTATGGCAGAGATACTGTTCATTCAAAATCAAATTGAACAATTTTGTCTATGTAATATTTATTAATTGGACAATCCAAATAATTTCAGATGATTAATCAAACTGGGTTAAGGCCCGTTCACATCAAGAACGAAAACTATAAAGATAAAAGTACCGATAAGTTTTAATATTTTCAGTTGGACAGTGACTGGCATTTCTGAGAACGAGGATAATCTAGGGTCAGCAAAACGTCTTTCTTTCCTGATCAAACTGACAATTTGACATTTTGGCACTTGACTTCTCTTGCTGTTGGAAAAAAATGTCCCGCTGACACAGCTTCCTTTACAGAAGAACAAACGTCAGCAATATAGAAGTGTGCATCTTTTAGAGATTACTTTAAAGGGATCTATACTCTGATGGCTGTAATGGTTGTAGAGGTGAAGGAAGGATCTATGTTAGCTGCTGTTAGTGGGATTTTTCTCTGTTCTTCAGCTTCTGAACAACTCTTTAACGGCAGTAGCTGATCATGGGCTATTGGAATCATCTTTATATTAACTGCTAACCCAGTTGGAAATCATCAGTGGCTTGGAGATGATCATCTTTCAAATACTAAAGCGTTCATCATCATAGATTAACCCTTCATGGCAGATTTTGCATGACTTTCTCCGACTAATGATTTACACCGTCAGTCCCTACGCAAGTAAAGCCTTCATTCCCAACAGTCTGCATGCTCACACTGTAGGTCAAACAAGAGGTCGAACAGTCCCCCAAACGCATGAGAAAAGAGCTCATGAAACGCTTAAAGGAAGACCTAGCAGTCATTCAACATGAAGAGGTAATTTAGACACCGGCTTTCCCCATACACACACTTCCACTTCTCTTTTCTACCACTCTGATCTTGAATTGTAGGATTGACAATAATTAAGGTTATTCCTAAAGAAACTGCCATTGGCATTAATGAAGAGTTTGTCCTCCCTTTGCTGCCAGATCAGCTTCCACTTTTCTGGAAAGACTTTCCACTAGATAATAGAACATGGATGCAGGGATTTGATCTAGTCCAGACACAAACGCATTAAGGAGATTAGGCGATGACATCTGGCGCCTGCATTCCAATTAATCACAGTCCTATTTTAGGGCTGCGCGATAATATTATATTTATTATTATTAACTAAAATAATAAACAAAGCAAGAAATATTACTGATATATTTTACTTTAAAATAAAAATAGGAAAGAAATTAAGGAAAGAAATATAATAGTATTGTAATTTTACAGTTGTACAGTAAAATAAAATTATTCATATCTTTATTTCATTTTGAAACATTAAACCTCAAAGCTAAGTGTTTATAAGCTCTACTGAGCTTTATCTACATTGATGGCTCATTAACTTTTTCAATGTTCCAACCGAGTCGCCCAGAGACACTGAAAACACTGGGTCAACATAGTCTGCGCTTCTCTGCGCATATATTTATATAATTAAATCGTACCCTTTCACTTTTATTTTGGTTTATCATGCATCCCTACCCTATTCCACTGCAAATGTTTGTCTGTACAGTTGGCATGGCTGTTTACTTGATGTTATGCACCTGTTAGAAATGTGTGTAGCTGAAGTTGCAAAACCGGTTAGAAAGGGGTATTCCCATACTTTTAGCCCTGTAGGATGTTCTGTCAACTCCAAAAAGAGAGGAGTATAACAGACTAATGATGACTGCTGCATCTCATCATGCATGTCAAGGATGACAGCCTTCAGACTCACCAGCTGCTAAACCCGCTCTCTGTCCATCATCTGGATCACTGCTCGCGGGTCTTCGCTCAGGACCCAGGACACTAACAGATTATTGCAATGAGGAGACTAGATGATATTGTGAGATGTGTGTATGGTTTGCGTGTGATGCGCTTGAGTGCTGGTGTGTGTCCCCTGTTCCTGACGTGGTGGAGTTGGCTGTGCTTTGCTCCACAGGGTGTGGCCCAGGTTATGATACAGTCTTTTCAGTTGTCCTCATGTGCTCTGTTCAACGCTCAGATGCAGGATGTAAGTCTCTTCTCTCCTCGTGACTCAACCCTCTCACATGTGCCCGACCGTCACACAAGTTACAGAGCAGATGCATACAAATTCACAACAGCTGTAATAGTTTAGCTAACTTTTTTAAATAACTAAAAGTAATGGAAAACAGATCAGCTTACACATTTTAAAACTAGAGAGAATAGACCATAAAAAATAGAATCCAGTACAAATGCAAAATGCATGTTTTCAGCACATCTCCTCGCCCCAGTACTTTGAAATGTCTCTTCCCTACTGCAGAAGTTCATGTGAGCCTCACTGGAATCATTGCACTGTTGTCACTCCTGAACTATATATTTGTTGAGTGACACTAGCAGAACTGATTTGATTGTTCAACACGATTCTACTGAAGCATGCCCCTTCTTAACGGTGCAGTAGTGTTTGAACGTGATGTTGACGGCACATGCGGGCAGGAAGGTGCTCTGTTGTGTTGGAGTGCTGTTGCTGCACTGTCTCAGTATCTCTTCTATCCATTCACTCTCTCATACTGTTACTGAAACTTTAGTCAAGTTTCTGTGCGTCACCTGTGCTGCTTTTTTTCTGTCTGCCACTGAAGGCCAAGTTCAAAGGAGTCGAACATCAGGATCACCTTAAGATGACTTGAGATTTTTTTATTATTATTGGTAGACAGTAGTATATTAATGCATTAGCTTATATATATATACATGTACATGTATCGCCTGTATTGCTTTAGTTGAGTAATTTGTCTGTTACGCATGTCTTTGGCAAGCCCAAATGGATCTGAAATGATTGTCAGGAAGGTTTCCGCAGAATTTGAACATTTATTAAATTATACAAATACATACACTACCATTGAAAAGTTTGTGGTCAGTAAGATGTTTTTTGTTTTGTTTTTACTTTCTATTCATCAAAGAATACAGAGAATCTATCATGGTTTCCACAAAAATATTAAGTATTGAAAATACAGCTTATCATATCTAAATATCACAGGAATAAATTACATTTTAAAATCTATTAAAATAGAAAAACAATATTTTACATTGGAATATTTCACCAAATTGACGTTTTTACTGAATTTATTTAATAAATGCAGCCTTGATAAGCATGAGACTTTTACCGAACAAACCTTTGAACGGTAGTGTACTTTTTTGCGTTTATCAAATTTCATTAAGCTTTCAGGAACCAACTAATTTTAATACACATTTTATTGTGTTTAATCCATCCCATCTTTTTCCCCCCCTTTAATCAAAATATGAAAAAAGTCAGTCTGGGCTTACCTTAAGATGGTTATTGCTGTACTGTGACTTTGTATGTATTGTTAATCTATTCTCTAGATCATTCCTTTCTTAAATCTTTATCCATTTATCATGAATTTATAACTGTTTTATCTCTGTTAAATGGTTTAAGTGTGTGACCTTCCTCTTAATGCTGTGGTATCAGTGCTGTGTTAGTGCTCCTGTGGAATTTGTCTGCTTCACCTTGGAGCATGATCATGTACAGATACTAATTTACAACACCCCTGTTGTTTCTGTACCCGATTCCCTTCTTCTTCTCGCTCCACCTTCGCTTCTCTTAGGAGCAAGAGTTTCTCCAGAGGCAGCAGCAGGAGCTGGATGGAGCTCTGAAGAAGATCATCCAGCAGCACAAACTAGAGATTGCCACTATAGAGAGAGACTGTCTCAACCACAAGCAGCAGCTCATGAGAGGTCAGACACTTAACAGAGAGGCTTCTGTAAATATTCTTACATTGAATTGAATTTTGTTTTTGTTTTTTTTGCCTGCAGTATATTTTCATATAGTTGCACAAACTTGCTGAATAAAAATATTACTTTATCTCAGAAAAATCGTACTGTCCCCAAACAGTAGTGTGTGTGTGTAAATATATCTATTTACAGAGAGGCCTCTGTGAATATTCTTGCATTAATGATAATAATAGAAAGCATTTTAAAAGCATTGTTTTTGTTTTTTGGTGTTAACATTTTTGTTTACTTGCAGTATATTCTCAAATAGTGTTCATCAAACTTCACTGAGTGATTTTATGAGAGAGTCCAGTAGACTTTTGTGGTTATGTTCATTACAAATATATCAGCTGCACATATTTGGTGATATTTTTCTAGGTCACGCTTTCAACTCCAACCACAACGGAAACAAGTTACCTGCTTCTACTGACAGTAAAGCTGAAATGGAGCTAAACTTTGTTATTTTCAGACAGGGGCCAATTATAAAGGCCAGCCGTATGCCTCTTGTGGTGTGGCCCAGATCTCATTTGATTAGATGTGTGTGTGTGTGAAAATTTTTCCATACAGACCATTTTGAGATTTGCCATCTATGATGTGTAATTAATTTTGAATTTGTGTCTGCAAACATGTCTAAACATGCATGGAGTCAAATGGTCTGGTTCTAACGGCTGAGAATTGCTCTATTTCCTCTCTTCTTTGGCTCACAAACCAACAGCTCGGGAGGCAGCCATGTGGGAGCTGGAGGAGCGCCACCTGCAGGAGAAACACCAGTTGCTGAAGCAGCAGCTGAAGGATCAATACTTCATGCAGAGACATCAGCTCCTCAAGAGGCATGACAAGGTGAGACCTGGCTGTCAATTTATACAACAAACCAAATACTGCCATGTTTTGTAGCCACTTTGACTGTTTATTTCTACTTGGCTGGTCATCAGGAGATGGAGCAGATGCAGGGTTATAACCAGCGGTTGATCGAGGAGATGAAGAACAGGCAGACACAGGAAAGAGCTCGGCTGCCAAAGATCCAGCGCAGTGAGGCGAAGACTCGCATGGCAATGTTTAAAAAGAGCCTGCGGATCACTGGCACAGGAACTCCAGAGCAGGACAGAGAGAAGATCAAACAGGTCAGACCCTCTATCAGGAATACCTTTGTCAAGATCAGAGGAATCAGGATTGTGTTAAGTCCTTTTTAAACCTTTTTCAACTTTATTTTCGAGCAGTTTGCTGCTCAAGAGGACAAGAGACAGAAGAACGAGAGACTTCATCAGCATCAGAAACATGAGAACCAGATGAGAGACTTGCAGCTGCAGTGTGACTCCAACATCAGAGAACTTCAACAGATGCAGGTCTGTAACACACAGACATACATTCCTTCCATCTTCCTCTGTCCTTTGTGCCTGCATATTTGATTGTGTTTATGCTCTGTTCTGTTGAGTCTTTTAAATTAAACTAGTTGCCCTCTATCTTTGGTTGTAACACCTGGTTCATTGTCTTATTGCCAACAGAATGAGAAATGCCACCTTCTGATTGAGCATGAGACTCAGAAGCTGAAGGAGCTGGATGAGGAGCACAGTCAGGAGCTGAAAGACTGGAGGGAGAAGCTTCGTCCCAGGAAGAAGGTATTCAGTATATCATTAACATTATTTGCATTTTCATTGGATCCAGTTAAACGTGATAATTTCAAGTGGATCATGGTGCTCTTTCTCCCATGTCAAAGATTGTGGTTTTCCAAACAAGTTGTTAAGAAAATATATGAAATGGAAAAATGTATTTAACATGATTATATAATTATTAATAACTTTTATATGCACACTACTACTGATTAATGTTTTTGAGAGTCTTTTGTTCACCAAGGCTGCAATTATTTGATCAAAAATACAGTGAAAATACATACAAGTAATATTGTAATATATATTACAATTTAAATCATTGTTTTCTCTTTGGCAAAGCCAAGTCTTTAGTTGTGCTGCTTATTATATTTATGAAAACTCTGATGAATAGAAAGCTCAAAAGAACAGCATTCATTTGAAATAAAAAATCTGGTAATACTTCAAATAAGGTTCATTAGTTAATGTATTAATTACCATGAACTAACACAATGAGCAATACATTTGTTACAGTATTTATTATAATCAAAATACTGAAATAATATTAACTAAGGTAGTTAACTAATGAACCATATTGAAAAGTGTTACCGGTGTTTATAAAAGTCTTCACTTTCGGTCAGTTTCATGCAGCCTTGCTGAGTAGAAGTATTCATCCCCCCCCCCCCCCCCCCCCCCCCAAAAAAATCTTACTGACCCTGAACTTTTGAACGTGTGTGTGTAACCCTATATACCCTAATATTATCATAAAATCTAAGAAAATATTAGAATAAAGTCTGAGGTCATAGTATTTTGTAAAGATAATATGCATGTCTATTTTGCGTAGGACTGTTCTTTGTAAGTACACATACTATGTCTCTCTCCTGCTCTCTCTCAGGCTCTGGAGGAAGAGTTCACACGTAAACTGCAAGAACAGGAAGTCTTCTTTAAAATGAGTGGAGAGTCTGAATGCCTCAATCCCACCACCCAGAGCAGAGTTTCTAAATTCTACCCTATTCCCAGTGTCCACTCCTCCGGCTCTTAACCTCCACCACTGAGCTTTATTTAAAGCGAGGAAGTGCTGTTCTAGTCATGTGTCCATTGGCCTTTCAAAGGTATGAGATCAGAATAGATGCATGGGTTTGAAATGACATTTCTGAGAGTTAGAAAGCTAACAATAATGAAGGACAAACCTTATGCATTACCTTGACATGCTTTTTTCCACATTGAATCCAATGGATTAACATTTTAGTTTCCTGTATCTTGTCTTCTGGTCATGTTAATTTGTGCTTAAAACATTAGCGCAAATTAACCGTGAATACACTCAGGCAATATCATCTTGTCTTTGTGGAATACATTCATGAAACAGCCTTAATAAGGGTCACATGATGAAAAGCCCATAACAAACATAAAATCACAGACAGAGTATTTAACTTAAGTGGTGAGAGATCACATTTAAACACTCGAGTCACTGGTACACAAGCTTCAGTTCTGTTATGGTTTTGTATCAGCTGTTATATGTTGTATTTTTGTATCCTCTGAGTTTTGCCTATTCTGTTTTTAATCTCCATGCAAAGTTGCTTTTAAAACGTACTACTCTATTTAACTTTTACTCTTTGCTTTATGGTTAAAGATATTTGCAGTCAAGGAATGTAACCCATAAGTTGACATTGCACACTTAAAAACAAATTGAACATATGCAGTAGTGATCTCTTTAATGCATTAGGAAGGAAATTGTGCCCAAATATTTGTATACGATGATGTCATTTCTCATTTGGCATGTCACTTTGTGGTCCAGAGTAGCCGAGTTTATTTTTTTTTTATGAGCAAATTAATTTCACGTATTTGAAGGAGAGTAGGGCAGTCTTTGCCGCCTTGAATGTTTCATATATGGTGGTAAAAGGTTATTTATGGATTTAACTGAAGTTGAACGTTTTTATTGTTCGTTCTTTTTCCTGTTTCATCAAAATATGAGGGGAATATGAACTTGCACGTTACATTGTTTATTTTAATTTTAGGTTTTCTTTTTATTGAAGGACACATACTTTTGATAGTCAAATGTAGAGCAGAATGTTGAATGGCCCATTGCAGTCTGCAAAAGTTGAATTGGGAAGACATGAACATTTCTCACCGTTACTGAGGACTTTTCATCTGATTTAAGCTTTATTTTTGATAACCTGTTTTGTGTAAGAAATCACACATCTGTATCTTAGCCATATTATGACATGCTGTTGCTCATATACTTTTTGCATGCTGAGAGAAATCCCAAATGCTGTACTTTACCAGAGACATGAACTCTTTGAACAGGTTTTAAAAGTTGGCATTTGCACAAACAGGATATTTGTCCAGAGATATCCCAGTGTCATACTGCTGAACAGTGACCTTAACCTCTCGCAGCACTTTGATGGAATATCTGATGCATTTTTGAGGTCAATTTATGTATCGAAACGCTTGTCCATTGATATACTGTAAATAAAACTCATTGTATTTTCTTTGATTTATTGGTGTTTATTTTCTAAACATGGTGCAGTTTGGTTCATTTCAAATCATACTCTTTGTTAAAGATTCAGTGGCTCTTGTAAAGTGAGTCATGTTACATCACATGGTCTATCTCAGGCGCTTAAGATACTTATTTGTTTGGCGTATCATCAGTTACATTCTGATTTGATTTTTGTGTGTTTGCATTGCAAGACTTCACCATATAGACACATTTATATAATACAATAATACAAAAATTAAATCATAAAATAAAGGCAATTACAAAGTCCACAATTGGATAAAGAAAGTACATTTTAAGTGCTAAATGCATAATAATGAAGACTAAAACTGATGTCTTAAACCCATGCTAGTAAAGCTGAAAATTTTGAATGTATGAATTAAAATATTGCATGCATTGGTTTGAATATAAAACTGTATATAGTGTGATAAAAATAGGAACCAAACAAGCCTCTAAACTGTGTTACTTCATAAGGAGAGGCTAGTTTATGGATTTATCTTTTTAAAGATTTGTTTTCGCTGTCAGTGCATCCACGAAAGTGTGCTGCTGCAAAAGCCCTTACACACCAGTGGTCCGTACCCATCTCCCAGTCTGGATATCACCTGTTCAACATGGAGAGAGATGCATGTCAGAGGGACTGCTGGATCCAGTGCTGCCTTCAAATACGTCATTGAGGATTTTTAGATGCTGGTTGATGTGACGTAATAACTTTTAATATATTGAATGTATAGTTGTAACATCATGCTAGGATATATGATGAGTATACTATTCTAACCTTTTTCACCCTTTTCTTCCCTCGGTCTCTCCAGTCCTCTTTGTCCCGGGAGGCCTGGTATCCCTGAGCTCCCGGTTTCCCCTGTAGATCACATACAAACCATACAGCTTAATATTCACAGCTCTTCACTTTCATGTTTAATCGGGCAGCCCTTTAGCTGGCTTCCTGTTTGATTTAGTCCAGAATGGCTAAATCAATGACTGGTACCTTTGTCTCCTTTAGGTCCTGGGTATCCTCTGTCCCCTTTGTGTCCTGGCCTGCCAGGAGGCCCTGGGATGGTCCCATATGCTAAAAAGATAATGTTTAGGCAAAAATAAATAATAATACAAGCCAAATGCTGTAACAAAATATATAATCGGCATATGTGAGTAAAAGTAGACACTGACTTCTAAAGAAGTCCATGAGGTCTGCAGTCACGTTCCCATAGGCACCAATCACACGGCTGTACCCGGGTGGGCCAGGAGGACCAGGAGGCCCGGCGGGTCCTTGGATCCTTCCTGCTTGTGTTCTCCAGTATCCCTCTGTCAGGTCCTGTAGTAGACCTTGATCTAATGGAAAAGAGTGACATGGGTTTGCTTATTATCCCTGTGATGGACTGGCCATCAGTTCACGGTGTTTCCCTGACCAGGGCCCAAAAAGCTGGGATTAACTCCAGCATCCCTGCAAACACTACTTAGGACAAGCGGTTTGGAAAAATGGACGGATTTGCTTTTTATCTCAGTGCTTCGTTAAACTCTTTTCTTTTTTTTCTTTTTTTTTTTTTTTTAGACACACCATCGCCAGATACTCGTAGTACCAAACTAAGCCAACACATAGTAGTGGAGTTTTTGAATGAATCATAGGGATGAAAAATAGGGACAAGCACAACGCTTGTAATTCATAATTGAATGTGACGGGGCAACAAAAACATTCACAGAGCTTTTTAAGGCATATTAGGCAAACAATTACAAGTCAAATGTGTGCATATTTTAAAAATATTTGCATTGTTAAAATGGATTACTTTAAAATAAATGTATTTTTATATTTTTGCCTTTAAATTCTTTACTTGTTTAATTTCCTTAAATAAAAGTCCCTTACACCCATTATCATTACCCTCCTCCTAAACACTGGTTTGTTCCTCCCCACTGTTCAAGACATGGGGCTTCATTTATAAAATGTTGCGTAGAAACCGTCCTACATTTGACCTTACGATCATTTCTCAAATGTGAGTATGTGTGATTCGGAGAACGAACGTACACACACACAAAAAAAAACGTTTGTACGTCTCTCTTCCAAATGTGAAATATTGACACAACTGACACTGGTAGGTCACATGACAATGACAACACAACAAATATAGAAGATTTGAATTACATTCATACTAAATAGAACATAATTTTTAAAAAGTTGTGAATTAATTATGTAGAAGAAGTACTAATGGAATAGAACAAATCACCTAAATGAATGATGCAATGGCTTACTTGAAAGACAGTCACTTGTTTTGGACTAAATATCAGCACTTGTGACAAAACGCTTACTTAAAATGATTACTCTATTCTTTTGCTGCATTGTATGTGTGGATATTTCTTTCAGAAATACAAATTTAAGTTACTTTTACAGCTTTATTTTGAATATAACTGTGGTGCATAGGACTTGAACGATGCTGTACTCACTTTTAATGTAATCAGTTACTTTTATTGCAACATTGGAGTAGTCCACTGGTTCACTGATCTCAGTGCCAAAGCGGTGTTGGCTTCTGGCATTCTGATAACTGTGTCCGGGGTCACCACGTTCACCCTTCTGACCAGGGGGACCGGGAGGCCCAGGGGGACTGTGAACATAGCGCCTCATAGTGTCACCTGAAAAAAATTAAATGATTTATTGATGTGGTAAAAGTGTTTTCAGAAACTGATGAGACAAATCTGGGAGATCAACAAGTCATGCATTCAACTTTCAGAATCTAGAATGGAGTGAGATCAATTGTTAAATCAGTCAGACATCCGCCAAGTGAATGTGTCCAATGTAAAGTTACACTGAGGTGTCAGTTTCTGGATTAGAGCATGTGGTGAGTGACACTCACTGTTCAAGTAATCCTGCAGCTCAGCACGGATCTGTTCTCGCGCAGAAGATCCTGTATATGATACCAGGCCCCTAGTGTCACCTGGAGGACCCTGGGGTCCTGGTGGACCTGGAGGTCCCCTAAAACCAGACTCTAAATACCACAGAATCACATAATGATTTTTTGTAACATTGCAGGTAAGGCCCTATTTACACCTGGCATTAAGCTGGGTTTTTGTCTATCCATTTACAAGTGGACAGCATTAAACACAAGTGTAAACATGGTCAAAAACAATTTGAGCTTGTCCACTTTCAACTGCTTCCAAAGTATAGTCAAAAACGTATGCGACTGGACCGCTTTCATAGTGTAGTAGATGCTCAATGTGTTCGCCAAACAGCCAAAAAGACTGCCTGCTCTCCACCCACTGACCTAACTTGTGAGAGTCATAACACAAGTGTGACGGGATAATGGTGGAAGGTCCACACAAAGAGGTCACAGGAGACTTATTTAAAATGCATGTTAAGCAGTAATTAATGTAAACGATAATGCATCTCGGTTGACCACTTGTGGTTGGAGAACTGAAAACACATCCTGATACCAGGGGTAAAACGGGCCTCAGACAGTAGAATAAAACTCATCGGACAACTCACTCTGCAGGTAGAGCTGGATGTCCTCCAGTTTGTAACCCGAGATTGCAGAGGAGCTGCCTCCGGTGGCACCAGGCGGACCAGGGGGTCCCTGTATTCCTTGAGGACCAGGGGGCCCTGGACGTCCAACGCCTCCCCCGAGCCCTGACCCTTCAAAGGGGACACATTCAAGGGGAATATAAGAAAAGGAAACCCTTCGCAAGTGCATGCACTGTTATAAACACATAATGAAAAATTATTTTGAAAAATGAAAAAGGGCATTTTAAAAAGAATCACATACTCTGAATAAGAGCTGTTATGTCGCTGTAGGTAGCACCTGCTTGGCCAGGTGGGCCAGGAGGGCCTGGTGGTCCAGGTCTGCTTGTCATCCCCTGCTCTAAAAACAAATTCACAAATGACATTGGACTTACCCCAGACAACAAAATAGTGTCGGCCCAGATCTGGCCCACATCTGGTACATGTTGATTCCACGTGTACCGGATCTGGGCCGACACTATGTTGCTGTCTGGGACAAAATCTCAATCTATTGAAGCTTTAACATAGAATTCGGGTTGAAGACACACCATTCATTATTCTGATTGCATAGTTTGCCACTTCCTGTGCATTAAAGGTGCTAGCACTAATCCCCGGTGAACCCGATGGTCCTGGAGGGCCAACCACATAACGCCTCACGTCTTCTCCTGAGCACAAGAAAGTCACTGGGTCAGTTCTCAGATTCAAGACTCAAAAGGCTGTTTATACATAAGTGGATCTGATATGGTTTACTCACTCTGTAAAAGGGAAATGATGTAGTCAGCAGTTAAACTTCCAGGTGGGCCAGGGGGGCCAGGAAGTCCTGGAGGACCTTGAGCACCTTGGCTAATAATGCTACCACTGATTCCAGAGCCTGAAACAAAAGTATATATTTTACTACGAATGCAGCAGGAGAAACAGAAATACATTTGAAACGGCGCAGATTACATCTTAACTTACGCTGAATGTAAGCGATAACCCGAGATGAAATGTCCTCTACAGACATTGAAGCTCCAGGTGGACCTGGTGGACCTCGTGGGCCCTGAATACTAGACAAATGCTGCCTCATGCTGTCACCTGTGGAAAGAACGTCTCGGTTACGGATGTAACCCTCGTTCCCTGAGTAGGGAACGGAGACGTTACGTCGAAATGACGACGAATGGGGTTCGCTTAGAAGCCTATCCTCTTCGAATATTAATAAAACGAGCCAATGGCAAGCAAATGCCATGGGTCTGCTGAATTTGCATAGCGTAACTCCGCCCCACAGTGTGGGTATATAAGGAAGTGAGCCGGCAACATGCAGATATGTTTCTTCGCTGAAGGAGCCAAGCTGAACTCAGGCTGTTCCAGCGGTACAGCGGAAGTGGCAGGAAGACGTAACGTCTCCGTTCCCTACTCAGGGAACGAGGGTTACATCCGTAACCGAGACGTTCCCTTTCGTAGTCACTTCGAGTTACGTCGAAATGACGACGAATGGGGTTCCCAGTCCAATCACGCCACCTCGGCTGTCTTCCAGTGCCCTGCGTAAGTCTGAGCTCCCTGTCGTGAGACTAGCACGGACGAAGGACTCCTACTTAACACAGGAATACCAAGGTACACTGGGAAGCATATCACAGTGGAAATATGCAATCAGTGCCCGCCCGAAGGGGGGGGACTTAAGAAAACACATATGACCCGGAGGGGGGTGCATACGGATAACACTGGGGTGTCCAGCCCGTAGGGTGGAGTATTTCAACCCCAGGGGTGGCAGACTGGCTTGCCAAGGGAAAGACACATGCTCGAAGGAGGCTTACAGTGGAAATACACACGTGGGGGTCGCCCAGCGGGGGAACCATGCACATGGTGGCACCTAGCCAACGCGAAAGCTGCCGGAGGCATAACTCTGGCGTTGACGTCAACAGCGCTGGAGGAACTCAGGGCTTATCAGGCTCACCTGAGGAGAATATCGCACGTATCCAGTCCGTGGAGTGGAATGGCGAGCAAGCGAAGACACCTGAGCGGGTCCTAGCACCGGCTGGTTGAAGCGAGTACTCGGGAGGACACTGGCTCCACTCGGAGATTGTAGAATCTGGCGAATGTGTTGGGTGTCGCCCAGCCTGCAGCTCTGCAGATGTCTGTTAGCGAGGCGCCATGCGCTAGAGCCCAAGAGGAGGCCACACTCCGGGTGGAGTGGGCCGTCACACCAAGGGGGCACGGTCGACCTTGCTGCTGGTAAGCCAAAGCAATGGCGTCCACTATCCAGTGAGACAACCTTTGCTTGGAGAGAGCCCTTCCCTTCAGCTTCCCACCATAACAGACAAAGAGCTGGTCTGAGGTCCTGAAACATTGCGTTCTGTCTACGTAAGCACGGAGGGCGCGTACTGGACAGAGCAATGCCAAGGCTGGGTCTGCCTCCTCCAGGGGCAGCGCTTGCAGGTTCACCACCTGGTCCCGGAAGGGAGTGGTGGGAACCTTGGGCACATATCCAGGCCGGGGTCTCAGGATCACGTGAGAAAAGGCCGGCCCGAATTCCAGGCACGCTTCGTCTACAGAAAATGCGTGCAGGTCCCCTACCCTCTTGATGGAGGCCAGAGCAACCAGGAGCGCTGTCTTAATTGACAGGAACTTAAGCTCCACTGATTGCAGAGGCTCAAAGGGAGCACTCTGCAGGGCAGTTAGTACCACTGAGAGGTCCCAAGAGGGAACGAGAGGAGGGCGAGGAGGCTGTAGTCTCCTCGCTCCTCTCAGGAACCTGATGACCAGGTCGTGCTTTCCCACGGACTTACCATCAACTGCGTCGTGATGTGCGGCGATAGCGGCAACATATACTTTCAGGGTGGAGGGAGACAGCCTTCGCTCCAACCCATCCTGCAGGAAGGAAAGCACGACACTGATCGGGCATGATCTGGGGTCTTCTGAGTGAGAAGAGCACCAAGAGACGAAGAGGTTCCACTTCAACGCGTAGGCATGTCTAGTGGACGACGCTCTAGCGGAAGTGATGGTAGCCACCACCGCTGGTGGTAGGGTACTCAAACCTGCCTCGTCCCGTCCAGGAGCCACACGTGGAGGTTCCAGAGATCGGGACGAGGGTGCCAAAGGGTGCCCCGTCCCTGAGAAAGGAGGTCCTTCCTCAGAGGAATTGGCCAGGGAGGTGCTGTCGCGAGGAGTACAAGTTCGGAGAACCAGGTTCGGGTGGGCCAGTGCGGCGCAACCAATATGACCTGCTCCTCGTCCTCCCTGATCTTGCACAGGGTCTGTGCAAGAAGGCTCACTGGGGGAAACGCATATTTGCGGAGGCCCCGGGGCCAGCTGTGCGCCAGAGCGTCCGTGCCGAGCGTGCCCTCGGTCAGGGAGTAAAACTGGGCGCAGTGGGACGAGTCGTGGGAGGCAAACAGGTCTACCTGTGCGTCCCCGAACTGATCCCAAATCAGCTGGACCGCCTGGGGATGGAGTCTCCATTCTCCAGGAAGAGGCTGAAGCCGTGAGAGCTCGTCGGCTGCACAGTTCAGGTCTCCCGGAATATAAATGGCTCGAAGCGACCTCAGATGCTTCTGACTCCATAAGAGGAGGTGGCGGGCGAGTTGCGACATACGGCGGGAGCGTAGACCACCTTGTCGGTTGATGTACGCTACTGTCGCGGTATTGTCTGATCGGACTAGTACGTGCTGGTTCTTGAGCAGCGCCCGGAAGCGGTGCAGAGCGAGACGTACTGCCAGCAACTCGAGGCAATTGACATGCCATAGGCGGTGGGGTCCTGTCCAGGAGCCCGCGGCAGCATGTCCATTGCACATGGCACCCCAGCCCGTGGAGGAGGCATCCGTTGACACAACAACATGCCTGGAAACTCGTTCTAAGGGCACTCCGGCCCGTAGAAAGCTGAGGTTCGTCCACGGGGAGAAGGTCTGACGGCAGGTCGGAGTAACTGGTACTCGGAGCTTGCCCTGGTGCCATGCCCACCTCGGGACTCGATCGTGAAGCCAGTGCTGAAGCGGTCTCATATGAAGCAATCCGAGCGGCGTTACCGCGGCTGCAGATGCCATATGCCCCAGGAGCCTCTGAAAAAGTTTCAGTGGAACCGCACTCTTGCTCTGGATTTGTCTCAGGCAAGTCAGCAGTGACTGCGCGCGCTCGCTCGTAAGCTGCGCGCACATGGCGACCGAGTCGATTTCCATACCGAGAAAAGAGATCCTCTGCACGGGGCAAAGTTTGCTCTTCTCCCAGTTGACCCGAAGGCCCAGACGGACTAGGTGCCGGAGCACTAGGTCCCTGTGTTCGCAAACCTGGTCCCGAGAGTGAGCTAGGATTAGCCAGTCGTCGAGATAATTCAGGATGCGAACCCCGTGTTGCCGTAGCGGCACAAGGGCTGCCTCGACGACCTTCGTGAAGACGCGAGGAGACAGGGCCAGCCCGAATGGGAGGACCGCGTACTGGTATGCCTGCCCCTCGAAAGCAAACCGTAGAAACGGCCTGTGTCGAGGAAGAATGGAGACATGAAAGTAGGCGTCCTTCAGGTCGATCGCTGCAAACCAATCCTGTGGCTGCACACATTCGAAAATGCGCTTGGCCGTGAGCATCTTGAACGGAAGCCTGTGAAGGGAACGGTTCAAGACGCGCAGATCCAGGATTGGTCGTAACCCACCGGTTTTCTTGGGGACAATGAAGTAGGGGCTGTAGAAGCCGGACCTCATTGCGGCTGGAGGGACAGTCTCGATCGCACCCTTCGCCAGCAGGGTGGCGACCTCCGCTCTCATGACAGGGGCATTGCCACCGACCATAGTGAAGCGGACTCCCCTGAAGCGGGGAGGAGACCGCGCGAACTGAATCGCATAGCCGAGCCTGATGGTCCGCGCGAGCCAGCGGGACAGGTTGGGAAGCTCTAACCAGGCTCCCAAGGACTGTGCCAGCGGGGTCATGCGGACGACAGACGTCCCCGCGGGGGTGCAGCGAAGCGGAATGACCGGCCCGGACGTGGGTGGCATAGCGGCCCGGTGTGGGGGCACGGTCATTAGCCGCGTCCTGCCAGAGGGAGCCAGGGAAGGACCAGCGTTCCACGGGGGCGTGCTCTGGCAGGGGTCTGGCGACAGAAGGGGATGAGAGCGGCGGGGCCCGTGGGCGGCGCGCACTGTCATTCCCTTCTGGGGGCTCAGAGATGGGGATATCAGTTCTTTCTTTAACCACATTAGGGTGCTGCCCACCCGTGGGTGAGCAGCGGGGAGTGGAGAACAAAGGATTCTCCCCCGGCCCTCCACCGGGGGAAGGAGTGGTCCTGCTACCATCTCCTGAGAAGAACTGATGGCCATCTCTGAGCAGCCCGTCTCAGGAGCGCCGCTTGGCCTGGCGTTTAGCGGGGCGCGGGGCTGGAGAGGGCTGGGGCGCCTGCCTGCGGCGTCCTCCACGACGCGGCCCGGGTGAAGGCTGCTGCTGGGGCCGTGCGGGAGGGGCGGGAGCCGCGGGAGGGCGCCCTCGGCGGCGAGCAGGCTGAGGCGTCTGAACCGACGGCTGGGTGGAGGCAGCAGCGGGCCGTCGGGGCAGAATATGACGAATAGCCTCAGTCTGCTTCTGGGCGGTTGAAAACTGTTGGGCAAAATCTTCAACCGCTCCGCCGAAGAGGCCAGCCTGGGATATGGGGGCGTCAAGCAGACGAGTCCGCTCAGCGTCCCTCATATCGGCCAGGTTGAGCCAGAGGTGTCTCTCCTGGACCACACTAGTGGACATCACCTGGCCCAGGGAGCGTGCGGTCACTTTCGTCGCCCGGAGAGCGAGGTCAGTGGCGGCACGCAGCTCATTGAAGAGCCCTGGGTCAGTCCTCCCCTCGTGCATGTCCCTGAGCATCTGGGCCTGGTAGACCTGCAGAGTGGCCATGGCATGCAATGAGGCGGCTGCCTGCCCCGCAGCTCTATAGGTCTTCGCCACCAGGGTCGACGAAAACCTACAGGCCTTGGAGGGGTGCTTAGGATCACCACGGGAAGAAGCACTCTGTGGACACAGTTGCATCGCAACAGAGCGTTCAACCATAGGCACCCCAGTGTACCCGTAAACAGCCGCCTGATCGAGAGGAGGAAAGGCGGAGGAGGTCGCCGAGCGATCACGGGAAGACAAGGGTGTCTTCCAGGACCTCGAGACCTCCTCATGCACATCCGGGAAGAAAGGCATTGGGGTTGGACGCCGACGTGAATCGGCGGCCGCGCCCAAAAACCAATCGTCCAGACGCGAGCGCTCGGGGCAGGGTGGCGGACTGCACTCTAACCCGATGCTCGCGGCTGCCCGGGAAAGCATGGCCGTCAGCTCGGGATCAGGATCGGGCAATGCTGACGCGCCCGGAGGCGGCAGCACAGCCGACCCCTCATCTCCCGAGGACTCCTGCCCACCTTGTGATGCTGTGATCGACATAGCATCGTCATTAGGAGCGCCAGACGGCGCACTCGGTCCGCCGCCGACCGTTGGCCGGGACTGATCGAGCGCATCATCTGGTCGGCTCGCGGGTTGCGGCACTTGAGAGGGGGATGTGGCCCGAGGACGAATCGTCGGTTGTTGTTGCCACACCGTCACCCTCAGGTCACCCTGGCCACCAGCCGAAGTACCAGCTCTATTACTAGAGGGGGTAGATCGGGGTGTGGATGAGGGGACTCTCACTCTTTCGAGATCACTGAGTCTCGACCGTAGTGTCGCGATGGTCATGTTTCCGCAATGAAAACATGAGTCATCCACAAGCGCTGCTTTGGCGTGCTCTAAGCCCAAACACGCAAAACAGCGATTGTGCCCATCTAAATCAGACAGCCAGTGACCACAACCAGAAGGGCACGGGCGATGCATCTTTAAAAAGACGTGCCACGCGCTTTGCTCTTTTAGAGAGAAGGAGAAATCCCCGCAGATGCTGAAGCGACCAGGGAGAGAACACACACACACTGGCAGATCACTGCTCAGATCGCAGGGAATGTGCACTCGCTGGAACTCGCTGTCACACCAACACCTGGAGGGAAGCTCGTCTCGAAGAGGAATAGAGATGATACTCAGGATGGCTTGTGGAGTGAAGGATAAACTTGGCTCCGAAAGCGAAAACATATCTGCATGTTGCCGGCTCACTTCCTTATATACCCACACTGTGGGGCGGAGTTACGCTATGCAAATTCAGCAGACCCATGGCATTTGCTTGCCATTGGCTCGTTTTATTAATATTCGAAGAGGATAGGCTTCTAAGCGAACCCCATTCGTCGTCATTTCGACGTAACTCGAAGTGACTACGAAAGGGAACATGACACATTCATGAGGAAATGACCTTCAGGAGAAGGAATGTGATCCTCCAAATAAACAGGTACTCACTTTGCATATACTCCATGATGTAACGCTGATAGTCTGAAGCAGAATGAGATCCACTGGAATGACCTGTAGCACCAGGTGGACCAGGAGGTCCTGGAGGACCAGGCCGCCCCTGGGGCCCGACTGCAACTGCTCCTGATCCAGAGACTGATGACAATGTGATACAGAGAGTTACGCCATTGTTTTGCTTTGGAAAACTCATCTACTAATCTATTAATGGTGCAACTGGAGGTCAGTGTTATTCCCAAACAGCTCTAGTGGGTCCATTATATTTTTCCAAAATGAGGTATCCCACACTGAGGTATCCAACTTTTTAAAGTTTATATTATTGAATATGGTTTTATTTTCGGTGACAGCTAACAAAATGCTCAGTTTTAAAAAAAATCACTAAAGAGGTAAAGACAAGTCAATAGCTTAAAGGGTTAGTTCACCCAAAAAGAAAAAAAATATCCTAATTTGTGTTTTGAAGATGAATAAACGTTTATGGGTTTGTCATGACATGAGGGTGAGTAATTGATGACAACATTTAAATTTGGGGGTGAACTATTCCTTTAATACATATCCAGTACATCATCCTAAGATTTACCTCTTGACTCTCCTTGTGATGCTGAAAAACCTGGTACTCCAGGATCCCCTGAAAAATTATAAAAAAAATGATTGTACTGTAGATAATAATATACCTGAATACAATGTATCATCTTTAAAGTTATTTACCTTTACGGCCCTCTCGTCCAGGCAGTCCAGGAGGCCCTGGAGGACCAGGTGGCCCTTGAGCGACACCGTACTCCGAGACTAAAGAGTAAAATAAAGATTGATTCAATATTTATTATAGCTTTTATGAACACTTAAAAACTGTTCCTCTTTGTGCCAGATGTTTTATAATCTATTTACAATATTTCAATGAACAGCAAATTAAAAGTTGTAGAGGCTAAGTGCCATAAACCAACTAAACACAGGCACACAAAATATAATTAAAACTGACTCATTATTGACTAAATATGTTGTTTTGAGTTTTAATGTTAATGAATCTGTCAACAGAAGAAAAAAATAACTTACTAACTCTACCAGGACTCCCTGGAAGGCCAGGCTGACCTGATTCCCCTAAAAAAGAATATCACTATTATAAGGCATGTGGTGATCCATCTGAGTATTTGATGTGTTTTACGGTTCATTTTAATTCTTGTGACCCAAATTCAGAATTAGTTGGAGAAGAAACCCTTACCTTGATATCCTCTCTGACCTTGGGCACCTGAAGTTTACATATATAGCATTATATATCTGATAATAGTTAAACTACTCTCTGACATCACATTTCACATTCATGGTGTTTTCACTGACGATAGGTTGGAAGAAAGGTACTAAGAATCAACAAAACTCCAGTTGTAGGTAAGACTCACCTGTCGCTCCTTTAGGCCCTGTGGGTCCTGGCGGCCCAGGTGGTCCCGCAAAAAATGTTCCTGTGTAGGCAGCATTTGTAAATCTGTGAGCCTTCAAAAACCACAAAACCATTACAATAATGTATAATACCAGGCATATGCTGTAATCCAACCTGAATTAGGCACAAAGTTTCCTGGATCTCCCTTGTCTCCTTTAGGACCAGGTCTGCCATATCCTATTACACAGTAACAGAAGCGTTGAGAAAAGTATGCCATTATAGAGTATGAGTTAGTAGTAGAGTGAGATGTACAATTGGCCAAAAAATTAAAGATGTCATATTTTGTGTAAAGTACTGCTTTACGTCATCTTACCTGCTGAGCCTGGCAAACCTGGTGGTCCCTGTGGACCTGCTCTGGAATCTCCTATTGGAGATTAAAAATTAACATCTAAAATTGTTTTTTAATATCCATAACTTTAACAGTTCATGAGCTTCAAAAAGACTAAATGTGGCAACAACAAAAAAACTTGTTTCATGGATAATGTTACTTTACCTGCACGTCCAGGAGGCCCTGGGGGACCAGGAGGACCTGGTGGTCCAGTAACAGCAACATTTCCAGCCCCATACTGTCCTAAAAATTACAGACATACAAGCATTATGTTAATGCATTCTATAAGCTCCTAATGTTTAAGTTAGATTGTTCAAATAAAGACTTACTTTCTGCACGCGTTGAAACCAAAGTCTCACCAGTGTTCACAACAATACCCGCTTCTCCTTGATCTCCCTTATCACCTTTAAGACCTGCACAAAAATCGAGGTGGATGCATGGATGCATGGAAAGTCATTTGATAATAATTAATATTTTACTCATATTATAGCAATAATAAATAGCAACACCGGATACAAAATGCAATTTTACCAGGCTGACCAGGATGTCCAGCAGGGCCAACGGGACCTAGCATTACAAAACAGACGTGTCATAAAGTCACATTATAAATATATAGTTGTATCTAAACGGTGTAAATAGTTTAAGTAGGCTATGTCATTCAGTGTATTTTTTTAAATTAAATATTCACACATTTATGTAGACAGGCAAGTTGTCATTATTAATAATAATGTGTTTAATCAACAAACTTGTAAAATCAACACTCCTGGTACAATGAGTTTACTGGTTAACAGGAGGAATGTATTTTGATTTGGTTGAATTTTTTATCAGGGTTTTGTTTGGTTGTTTTTAACAGTTTATGATTATGAGCATACCTGAGAGTCCTGGAAAGCCAGTTGGGCCAGGAGGACCAGGGATTCCAGGCGGTCCTGGGATTGCCACTGAGCTAGAACCTGCTGCAAAATCAAGCAGTTTTGCACTTCAGTTTTACTCACAATTCACATTCACAACACTTCACTTGCTTCACTTAATCTTACCTGCATTGATCACTCTTCCAGCCGCACCAGTCTCACCTGTCAACGTTTTAAGATTATTTATCAGGACATTGATATGCATAGTTCTAATGGTAATGTCCAATAATAAAACAAAATATGCAGCTAAAAATAGAAGACTTCAAAAAGCAGCTAAACATTGATCCTATATTCTATTTCACTAATACTGATGTTCTCACTCAAGCACCTTTAGCTCCAGGTTGACCGGGATTGCCAGGTAGGCCTATGACAAAAGAAAACAAACAATGATCACCATTATAGCTTCATACATAGTTGAGAAATATTAAAACAATCTTAATTGCACAAAAATAAAACGCATAACTTGGGTAGAGAATATAATGAAGTTTAATTGACAGGTTACCTGGAGGTCCTTGAATCCCTGGAGTTCCTGATTCAAAGAGAACAGAAGAAAAAGATAGAGAATCAAACTCAATGCACTATCAAATTTGAGTTTATATTAACATTATCACATGGTGAATGTTGGGAACTGTGCTATAACCATGCAGCTCCAGATCATTTTCTAAGAATGAGGATCCTGTTTTTCTACATGCTTTTATACCTGGCTGCCCAGAATCAGCAAGTGGCCCAGGTGGTCCTCTGATTCCTGGCAAGCCAATTGAGCCTGACTCACCTAGATATTAACAAAATGATACACAATACAGATTTGCAGATTGAAAAGCATTCTTTAGTTTGAAATCATCAAATTCTGACAATGCCACTCACCTCTTTGGCCCTTTTCACCATCAGCTCCTTGAGCCCCTATATGAAATGACAGAATTACTATCTGGGGACTTATTTTACACCAATACAAGATTAGCATTACAGAGGTCCAGGTAATAATGGAGCTTTAATCTGTGCCACGCAACTGAGTGTAAATATACAATTTATTGATATTATATAGGCTATATTTAGTGATATTATTTGGGGGGAAATCGCTTTAGATAACAAAAAATCACAAACAATTTCTGGAGATTTTTCATGGATTTCCTTTCCTAACTATTCGAGACAGACTTTATTTACACTATCGTATAAATAAATGTTTGGGGTTGGTACGATTTTGGTATCTTATGTAAAATAAAGTAGCACAAACCCCAAACTTTTGAACGGTAGTGTGATTTCTAAAGCTTGCACTCTCACTTGCACCCACATAATGAAAATACAATAATATTTTTAGAGATTTGACGATTCGAAATCCCATGTATGCTTATATATATATACAGGCAATCCATGAAAAACATTTTTACTCTGACAATCCCAATCCACACTTTTCTTCCTATCACTCCTATGGCTGTTCTTTAGGTGTTCTAATAATAAAATGGCAAAAGAAGAATTACCTGCTGCTCCTTTAGCTCCTTTCTCACCAGCTGGTCCCTGTCGTCCTGCAGCACCGGGAATACCTGATGAAGGGTACAGTGATTTAACCCTGAATCAAATATTTGTGAACATGGCTCAACTGAATCAAGTTCTTTGATACGGCTCAGTCTAAACATACCTGGCAATCCATTAACTCCTATATCACCATGATCACCTGATACAAAACACACATAATTTTACTTGAATTCACATTGACTTCATTAATGTTAGGCTGATATATAATTGGTTACAAACCTTTACTTCCAGGTGGACCAGAAAGTCCTCTATCACCTGTAAATGCAAAAAAAATTTTTTTATCTGTAAACATTACGATTTTATGTAGGCTTTGTAAAAATGCACCAAGTTTACACCGGGCTACACACCTTTAGGTCCGACAGTGCCAGGTTCCCCTCTAAAGCCTTGAGGGCCTTGTTCACCTGCACAAAAAGTGTTTTTCACATGTAATGTCATTATATGATGAAAACAAATACACAATGGCACTAAAATAGTTCAAAGAAAGAGTTGATTACCATGTAAACCACTAGCACCTGTTGAAAAACAGACAAAAAGAGAACAAAGATCAAACACATACTTATATTTCATTACTGCCTAATGATTATGTAGGCTAAACATTTATACATATGTGACCCTGGATCACAAAAGCAGTCACGAGTAGCACAGGTATATTTGTCGCAATAGCCAACAATATATTGTATGGGTCAAAATTATCGATTTTTCTTTTATGCCAAAAATCATTAGGTTATTAAGTAAAGATCATGTTCCATGAAGATATTTAGTAAATTTCCTACCGTAAATATATAAAACATTTATTTTTGTGAGTGAATGCAGCACAATCGCGAACATAAATGGACAACTTTAAAGGCGATTTTCTCAATGTTTAGATTTTTTTGCACCATCAGATTCCAGATTTTCTAATTGTTGTATCTCGGCCAAATATTGTCCTCCTAACAAACAATATATGGAAAGTTTATTTATTTAGCTTTCAGATGATGTATACATCTCAATTTCAAACAATTGACCCATGTGACTGGTTTTGTCAATCAGGGACATATATTATACATATTTATACATAAGTATATATTTTCATGCCAATGCATTTGCACAATGACTCACATCTTAAAACATACTGTATCCGCTTTATGACCCAAATGAAAACAACAACAATAACAATAATAATATAAATTGTGTTTTGTGTTGACCTTTAGGCCCAGGTGCGCCAGCTTGACCAGGAGAGCCAGGAATACCTAAAACGAACAGATACACAAACACATTGTAAATATGATCAAAACAGAAGCTTAAATCTCAAATTTATGTTGTGTATAAGAACTTAAATTGTGTGAATTAAGTAAGAATTAAATGCTAAGATCATGTTTCAAAAGCCAAATTCTCAAAACATTCAGTAGCTTACCCTTTTCACCCTTCTCTCCTGCTCCAGGAGGTCCTGGGTCTCCACGGGGTCCAGGTTGACCATCTCTTCCCCTGAATCCTGGAGGTCCTTCTGCACCATGTTCACCTGTCACATACATTCTAGTTTACAACTTTAGCATACAAGTTTCCATGAGGCAACATAGAAAAGGTTCATGCTTTTTTCAGAAAGAGTAAGAGCATTAACAGAACCGAGTCAAGTGTTCACAGTAGAAATGTGTCTTATATGCTTCCTAAATGTAGCAATGGACTATAGGCTGTAATCTGGAGTGTATGAATGGAGGAAATACAGGAGTGTGGGACTAACTGATTTGTTAGTGCTTCAGCAATAGCACCTGATAGCTTCAGCATTTATGGACTGCATCTAAATCTGATCCTCTAAGCCTTAACTTTTGGGATAATTGTAGATTTAAACAGAATGGATGATCGTGATTCCAGAAAATAAAAGCATTGTGTAACGTTTCAGGTACCTGCACTTCCTTTCCCCCCTTTTTGTCCTTCCCTTCCTGGATTTCCTGGCATACCTGGTGGACCTACAGATACAAAAAATATATATTTTTTGCTGCACAACTGTTAAGACTTTAGTTCTACAAGAGGACCAAGCATTGTTCTTACCTGGCAGCCCTGGAAAACCGTTGTCTCCTGAAAAACAGGTTAGAAAAAAATCATGTTTACAACTGTACGCATATCAATATAAACAGATAGAAAGTTAATTGAATTTACAGATAGCATAATTGATTTTAAAACTGTACAAACCCCTCGTTCCTGGAGATCCATTGTCACCTGAAAGTGGTGAAAAGAGTAAAGGTGTGGTTGTGATAGTGATAGGAAATCAGGTTGCTCTCTATTCAATCTGAATAGAAGTTATAAGTTCGGTTTGCTGTAATGTGTGCTCAGTAAAAACTGAATATCTGTACCTTTTGGGCCTGGAAGTCCTCTTTCAGCTTTACCTGAAGAAGCAAGTAAGGCTAGATACACACACAAAAAAATGTATAAGTATTGTGTTTGCATAATACATTTAATAATCAAAATAGATGCATTTCTATAAAATGTATGTTTCGATGTTTATGTGTGTTTGAGCAGAACTGTTTTCACTTGTACCTTTCATTGCTTCAGACTGCAGCTCTGCTCTCAGTATTTGCTGTACATTTCTCTGCAGTACAGAATTGTCCGAATAAACTGCAGAATCCAGTGAATTAACATATGCTGCTTTACTTCCAGCATCTTTATACATGTCAATGTCATCAATAGGAGCAGACAGACGACTTGTGCGGGCATTCATGGAGGAAGATATTCCCTCAAGAGCGCTGACACGAGACTTTAGTTTCTTTACCTCCTCAGCTTCAAGGAAAAGAGATTAGCAACAGATAAGAAGACTATATGCAACAGCACATATGTTTACTTAGCACATTTCTAATCTAGATATGTCAAAAACATATCAAATCTTACATAGAGCAATGAGTCCAAACAGAAGGCCGAGGAGCAGCAGGAGGCTGAGCAAAAAACCCAGCAGCCACTTCCACCAGGAACAGCAGTTTTGCCCACATCCACAGAAACCCCCTCCACACTTACAGTCATCCTCATCCTCAAACTTAGCCTTATGGATCTCTGACAGAACGCAAATATCAAGAGACAGGTGAGTCCAAGTTTTATACAGTGTGACTCTATACTGTATTATGTGCAATAGTTTCTCAAATAAAAAGTTTTACCTGCATAAGTAGCTTTATCTTTTGTTGACACTGACGTACACCCATCTTTGGAGGGATAATAAAAAAAAAATCACATTAATTAATTTAAAATCACATAATTCATTTTATATTAAACAATATAATGATATATGAAAATTAAGTCCCTTACAATGTGTGCCAGACTTCACAGGAACACTTTCAGAATAGCTGGTCATCATAGTTTCCTTCTTCACTGAAACATCTGAATATGACCCTTTAAAATCAATCAAGTTATTTAATATGTAGTGTTAGAGTAGGTCAAAAGTAAACATCAATCATTTTGTATTTTAAATCAGTTTAAAGGGATAGTTCCCCCAAAAATTTAAATTTTGTCATCATTTACTCACCCTCATGTTGTTCCAAACATGTATAAGTTTCTTTCTACTGTTGAACCCAAAATACAATATTTTAATGAATGTCAGACAGTTGCCATTGACTTCCATAGTAGGAATAAAAATACTATGGAAGTCAATGGGTGCCGTCAATCTGGTTCTGGTTCCCAACATTCTTTAAAATAAGTTATTTTGTGTTTAACAGGAGAAATTTTCTTTTTTTTGGGTGAACTATCAATCTCTAAAACACCGAATACAACATTCAATCCTGTGTTTACCTGCTGTCCCATTGGGGGCGCTGTTGGTAAAGTGCTTGCCACTGTCTTTGGTCAGGATAAGTTCCTCAGTGTCTCTCTTCACTGGAATGTTCTCCTTCTCCAGCGTCAGGTATCTCTTTGACACATTCTCATTAAGGGTCCTTGTACCAGTTCCTAAATGTGACACCAAGTCTTCTTGTTTATTATGTGACAATCGTTACGTCTTTTGAGAACTACAGTGTAACAATAAATCCTTTACTGAGTGACTATAACAAACACCTGCTGTGGAGACGCCTGTGCTAACAGCAAGAGTGCTGTTGGGACCCGAGGAATAATTCTTCTGCACACCATATCCTAGAAATACACACATAAACAAATAAATAATCATGTTTAAATGTCAAGTAGGCTATCTCTTTGACATATTCTCATTAAGGGTCCTTGTACCAGTTCCTAAATGTGACACCAAGTCTTCTTGTTTATTATGTGACAATCGCTACGTCTTTTGAGAACTACAGTGTAACAATAAATCCTTTGTGACTCAAACAAACACCTGCAGTGGAGACGCCTGTGCTAACAGCAAGAGTGCTGTTGGGACCCGAGGAATAATTCTTCTGCACACCATATCCTAGAAATACACACATAAACAAATAAATAATCATGTTTAAATGTCAAGTCTCTCTTTGCCACCTCTTTTAAAAGGACACAGTGACCCTGTTTAAACAATGATTACAAGCAATGATTTTTACGTGTCCTGATTAAATTAAAACATATTGTTAAATTGATAAAAAGTTAAGGTAAAAACTTTTACATAGTTGAAAGTTTCTTTTGAACTTTAGATTTTTTTTTCATGATATCTGAAGGATCCTGTGACTCTGAAGACTGGAGTAATGGTCGCTGAAAATTCAGCTTTGCCATCACATGAATAAATTACATTCATAAAACAGTTAATTTAAATTGTGATAATATTTCAAAATATTACTGTTTTACTGTATTTTTACCACATTTTTTAATGGCAGCCTAGTGTATGTTTATATCAATTATATTTATAAATTTCATAAAATGTTAGGATTTCTTTACCCAAAATAATTCATTTCAAAACAAATCATATGTGAGGCTTCGGCTTTGGGAAAAATATCTTTAAATTATCCAACTAAACTTTATAAACACTTTTGTTTATAAAAAAAAAAAAATTGTGAAAAACACAGTGACAATCCAGCATTGGCCCGACAGAGCAATTGACGATTCAATAATCTATCCCAAAACTGTCTCACATTGACCCTGGGCCATTCTTATTATTGAGCCCTGTTGTACAGAATATAAATATAACAAACACCTGCAGTGGAGACGCCTGTGCTAACAGCAAAAGTGCTGTTGGGACTTGTTGAATAATTATTCTGCACTCCATATCCTAAAGATACACACATAAACAAAGAAACATGCTTACAAGGATTGTTATTGTCTCAATGTCATTACAATTATTTAATATTATATGCCTCAGAGGATACCTGAGACTGTGTTAACTCCACTCGAAGTTAGAACTCCACTAGCAGGAGCTAAATTGTTGTGGAAGCCATACACTGTAAATCAAGAAGAAGAAGAAACATGTATTTGTAGATGTATATAAAAAAATACCATTGTATGTCTGTTAGAGGACTGTGTTTTCAATTGAATGTTTTGATGTGTTTTGATCAACACATTCTTGATGTAAATTCTTGATTTGAAAATAATAATTTCCAAAGTGTGATATTGAGGGATTTACATATTTATGTTCAAAGTTTGCCTCAATCAATTACTAGATTAATGACTTGCTCAATTCTCTGTATTGTCAGGTCAACAGTGATCAGCGATGCAGACCTGATAAGGAGGATGGTGATGTGCTGCTGACAAGCGAAGCTCCCGTTGACTTGTTGTTGGTGTTGCTGTGTAAGCCGTAAGCAGCACCAGCTCCTGTGGAAACTGTAGAGGGCAGTGTGGAGGAGTTCCATGTAGACGAGGCAAGGTCAGCGTCAAGAATAGTGCTGTCATATTGCTCGACTGAGAAAATTGAAAGGAGGTCTTAACGCTTTGGCAATGAGCAAAAGATCTCTATGCACAAGATGAACTGGGGAATTTGGGTTTTGAAAATAAATGGGCTCTGCACACCATAGGTCTGGTAGGAGTGTTAAATACAATGATATCTTGCAGTTTAATCAAGCTTTACTATCTGTCATCAGCCTGAGCTTTCCATACCTTGCTTGGTGGAGATCTTGGTGTCTAAGGTGGTGGCCTTGCGAGGTATAGGAAGAGGAGGGGAGGAGGAGGGAGAGCGTGTGGGGCTGACGCTGGCGGAGCGCGATCCCTTCAACAGCTTCTTCACATCATCCAGCTCAGTCCCTATAGCAATAGCACTGTATTAGTCACAAACTTCATGACTAAACATGCCTTTTACTTTCACTCTTTCAGGTGTTGAACAAAACTAAATATGTTCTGAGCTTTTTCCTTGAGCATCTGGGAAAAACATGTTAAATTAATTTGTAAACTTCCCAAGTTAAAAATGTATTACATATTTGTTTAATTTCACTTTTTGTTTTTTAATGCAGTTTAATTATCGTTGAGTGTTACATCTCTATTTATTTATTTAATAGAGAAATAGACAACATACATCTAGCTGAGGGAGATGCACTTTGCAGTCGGGTCCTGATTTCCGTCTCTAAAACAGACACAGAAAGAGAGATAATAATAGTGATAGAGAGAAAACAGTTTGAATTTTGAACATGATTGTCTTGTCATTATTTCAACACTAACACATACATTTAGCACATACTGTATATTTAATATATGGAACTGATCAGTAATGTCCCACGAACCAAGTGTTGAGACACATTGAACATCGTGCTGGTGTCCTTTAGTGTTTATTTTATGATAATGACGCCTGAAAATTACATTATAAAGCTTATTAGACTGCTACTTTTCAAATGAATAAATACACCGTCATGGCCAAAAGTATTGGCAGTGACATAAATTTTGTGTTTTGAAAAATGATATTTGAATTTTGAAAAATTTTGAAAAATGAAAAATGATCTCGAGCCACTTCATTATCACTCTCGCATTGTGACATGGTGCTCCGTCATGCTGGAAAATGCACGGATCACCAGCAAATTGTTGAATTGGAGAAGTTGCTCTTGCAGGACGTTTTGATACCGTTCTTTATTCACAGCAGTGTTTTTGGGCAGAATTGTGAAAGAGCCCACTCGTTTGGATAAAAAGCACCCATGGATGGTCTCAGGATGCTTCACTATTGGCACAACACAGGACACGTGGTAGCGTCCACCGTTTCTTCTCTGGACAATTGATTTTCCAGATGTCCCAAACAGTCAGAAGGGGGCTTCATAAGAGAAAATAACAATAATAAATAAACAATAATAAATAAAAGTCTTCTTGCACCAGTCCTCAGCTTCTTCCTGCATAATTTCAGTCTATCCTTTATGTATTTCTAGGAGAGAAGTGGCTTCTTTGCTGCCCTTCTTGACACCAGGCCGTTGTCCAAAAGTCTTGGCGTCACTGTGAGATGCACTCATACCCATCTGCTGCCAATATTGAGCAAGCTCTACACTGTTGGTGACACAATTCCGTAGCCAACTCCTCAGGAGGAGACGATCCTGGCACTTGCTGGACACTCTGGGATGTCTCTGGACACACAGTTGAAACTCTCTTTTTGATGTTTTGATGATCTGGTAATTGGTTCTTTCAGGTGCAATATTCTTTGCAGAAATGTCCTTGTATGTGAGGCTATTTAAAGGCAAAGCGATGATGGCTGCATGCCTTTCTTTGGAGGTAACCATTGTTAACACAAGAACACAATGATTGGAAGCACTTCTTCTCTCATTTTATAGCAAGTCTGCTCTTATCATACAATCATTTTGTAAACCAAGAGTGATTTTTTCTGACTAGTACTTGTTCAAACTTTCCCATGTGCTGATGATATGATTTGTAAAATTATGTTAACTGGCCGTTTTGGGCCAGTGCCAAAAAAAAAAAAAAAACTGAAATATGGGTTTTTGTGTTTATTTTTTGGCCAATTAAGCTTTTTGATATTTAAAATGCATCTGATCGGTCTGCACAATAATCTAGAAGCAATGTGAATCAACACCTCAACAACTAAAGCAGCTGACTTTATGAATATGAAACACAAAATATAAGTCAATGCCAATACTTAGTTCTAGCCACAGCTGTACATAGACATAGGATATTGATTTGAATGAACAAAGTTTCATCATGGACAATAGTAATTTTTCTGAAATATTCGACAGCTGAATGCTTCAATTGACGAATCAGAATCGGTTGTGTAATACATCATTGATAATGAAAGAATCAGGCCTAAATTAAAGATGTGTTTGGTAATTCAATGAATGAACTGTCCCTACTTCCTGACTGGGGAGTGGCCCACCATTTTTAGCCAATCAGAAACACTCCCTGTGAATTATGTCTGTGGTGGGCAGGGTTTTATACTTTTGGCCTTTTAAAAGTAAAAATGTTATAGGATAATAGTACTTGATTGGATGACCTATGCAAAGTAATTTAAATATTTGTATTAGTGTAAATAATCTCACCCCTGCTTTGACTCCTTCCTCTAGCTGAACCTGGAAATGAAACAAAAGCTGATATTTCTAGTCTCAACCACATCCTGTTAATCCTTTTAATGTCACTTACCAATGAGGGTCTTACCATAGTCTTTTCTTTTGATCTCTGGGGATGAGTTTTCACTTGAGCTTCCTGAAGTTTAAAAAAGGATTACATGCTGGTATAATGAAGGACTAACAAAAATGATTTAGTTTATTTATTTAAGGTTTCTCAGCTGTGACTAACCATCATAACGACGTGAATGAGTGCTTTTGCTTTTCCTCTCCAGAAACAAAGGGGAGTCTTGTGTTCTTCTCATGCCATCAGTGGAGCTGGATCTGACCCCCGACCCTGATCCAGATCCTGATCCTGATCCTGATCCTGATCCAGACCCAGATCCAGAGAAACTCTCAAATCCTCCAGAAGCACCACCTGCCTTCTTACTCTTACTCACAGATGACTCCTCTACCAGATATTCCCTTGATCCAGAGCCTAACCCTCCTGCACTCACCCCCACAGATGCTGAGTCACAGAAGCAGGGACAATTTTAGCCATTTACAAATTCTTAGAACATCTATAAGTTTATTCTGTCTTTGGTTATTTGAAATATCAAACTTTTGGCTTACAGAATGAGAAAAAAGAACTGCTGTTGTTTTGAGTCAAAATGTTCTTCTCCAGGCCAGGAGGACTGGAGGTGCTTGACATGCCCTTGTTGGCGGATGCACTGAAGCCTCCTGAGGGTAAAAAACAATAAACTGCAGCAATGTCCACTTTTACCTCAAATTAAAAAGATGCTCGTTACATTCACAGTATGACAAATAGGAAATTTAGGCATTGAATGTGAATAAAACACAACGAGAACACATAAAATACACATGGGAGGGGATAACTTACGTGGAGGTAAAGCTGTAATTCTTGTAGTAGAGATTGTTTCAGTGATGCCTGTGTTTTCAAAATACATGTCTTATAAATGTGAACAGTTCTTACTTTGACAGTCAAAAATATATAGCAGTATAAATACCACTGAATAAAACAGCCACTTCATTAGTCATCAGTGTAATAATCAAGCTTCTCAGTAACATTACAGAACCACTAGATGGCAGTGTTCTGAATTTAAAGATCTTCACAGACTATTTTGTTGCAGATTCACAGCAATTAAATACCATACTTTCTATGTTAAATACAGTCAAACTCGGGGCTAGAACTAAAGTGAGTGATCTGATCAAGCATCTTTACCTCTGTCTCCTGAACTTCCTCCTGGATAGTTTCTTTGCTGCCTTAAATCATCCATTCCATGCTAAATAAATATAGCAAAACGGTACAGATCATTAGGACAAGTTCGGTATTTTACACTTAAAGCCCTGTTTTCAGATCGTTTCTGATGAAATAAAACGGTTAAGATTTAAATTTGGACACATGCTGCTGGCCCGAGAATTTTCGGTTTCTGTGGTAGCACCCCCCTCCAGGTGCACTGGAACAATCCTTCCTAAAATACATTAAACTTTCGTTTACAAAGACGTGAAACTCACCAAGTGGTCAGGGGTGATCTTTGTAAACGAAAGTTTAATGCGTTTTAGGGAGGATTATTTTCATTGTAAAAAAAAAAGTTGTATTTCAAATGAATGGAGCTTCAAGATGTTTTTTTTTTTTTATCACAGATGAACTGTAGGATATAGCCTACTGTATCAAAAGAACTGCAAAACATATATTCCCAACTTAAATATTTCCCAACCTTAAATGTTAACATAGTATTAATCAATTAAACTTAATTTAGTGCAATGACAGAATCATTTGCATTTACATAATGATAAGAGTTTTATTGTATATGACTGAATGTCCTTCAAAATAAGTTTTAACAAGAAATGTAAAATGTGTGCACACTGATAAACGAAAGGATTTTGTTCTCTTTCTTGGCATATTCTTCTCAGATTTCAAGAATGGAAGACTATTCCAGACCATAGCCTATCCAAAAAGTGATTAAATGGCACATCCCCGTATTTAACTTTAATGTAGGCTATTTAACTGGAAAAAAACTGCCTACGGGACAATTACTGTACTTGTTCCAACAAAAGACTTGCAAGTACTAGTCTCATATTTACAGTGGAGAAAGTAAAGCAATTCATCACCACCCCACCCTCCTTACATCTTCAGTTTCAAATGCAAGAGCTAGTGTTTCCGTGCAAACCACAATACATGAAAAAGCTGAACACAGTGAATGGGCCCCCATAGACAAATAATGCCTTTATGTGTCCATGCGGTTCAGAACTCGATTCAGAATCAGCTAAGGGTTTAGCCTAACTTCTTTCCCACATACTGTGAAGTTTAGAATAAAACAAATAAACATTTACAAATATAATTAATAAAATGGCCCCTTATTTATCATTAAAACCATAAAGGTGTTTTGCTTTTAACTGTTTTAATCTGGTTTCCAGTTTCAAGTCAGGTGCGACCAAACCAAGATACAAAGAATTCTGATTGTTCACATCAGGATTTATAAATAAACAAGTATTTCTGGAGAGCAACAGATGGTTAGAATATAAGAAAACAATAATTTTAGAATCTTTAGAAATAATAATTACAGATCAATATGTAAATGTGTTTTACCTTCGATCCTTGAGAATCTGAAGAGAAAACTGTTTGCTGTCTGATGTTATAAAGTAAGTCCACTTAAGAGCTGTCTGTGAACTTCACTTGTGCAGTATGAATGTTGCTACCTGATTTCTAACGCTTTATTTCTGATTTTCTCTCTACTTTGATAGGCAAGCCTGCACATGACTCCTGGGTAGGATTTTATATGGAGCCACTCCCCTATCTTTTGGCATGTACACACAGACAGACTTTTAAAGAAGACAATACCCTCCGGAATCACAATTTTCATAATGTTCCTGCAAACTAAAGCTTTAGGACATGTTCAGGTGAACGCAGGTGTGGCTGGATGCGTTTTCTGTGCGTCAGTAACTTCACCTAAAAAACAACAACAACTAAGTTTTGTCTGTTGGCATAACAGTGTAACCCTAACAGAAAATGCATTGCATTAAGCATTAAACATCTGACAGACATTTTTTTCAACATACACTGCATTCAATGATCAACTCATGCATTTCCTGGGAATCAAAACATGCTTATACTTTTCAAACACCTCAAAGGAAGCATTGGTCTTCAATGAAACGGCAGGAACATGACTAGAATAATTTTACTGTGAATTTGTCAACTGCTACAATCTGAAAATTTGAAGTGGGGTCAGATGAGGATGTTGGCATTCATTTCCAGCAAGAGTTTAACTCCCTCAGATGTACACGTGTTAGTGCATACCATTTTAGCCAATCCTATACAATAATAGGAAGGTTTTTTTTTTTTACAGATATGATTTAATGCTTTAATAAATATTATGTAAATGTATTACTCATTATTATTATTATCAGTGAATCATCTGAGGAGGTGGATCAAAGAACAATGCAAGCTTCCCAAGGGAAAAGGGTGTTGCTTCTCTTGAGATGAACCTTTTTCTATTGATGTGTTTTCCCCACTGACCACACCCTGACAAAATGCACATGAGTCACAAAAGCTTTGACTCCACCCCATAATAGATGTCTCTCTCTCTCTGACCAGTGTATTAGACCCCATACAAATATGGAAAATGTGAGAGTGCATGAATCTACAGCTATTAAACAATTAGGATTTCACAAGTTGTAACAAGACAGAAAATATTTCCAGTAGAGGCAGAACAGCCATGGGGTTGAATAAAACACATGAATGAGCTGAACAACAAATGTGATCATCTTCATTTGCAATTAGATGTTTTTCTTTGTAAATGTGTTCCTTAAATACCTTTTTTCCCCCAATGATTCTTTGAATCCATGATATTTACCTAATGTTTTTGTGTGCAAAATGCAGTTTGTTATATAAACTATATAATTACTTGGATTCATGAGTTTGACTAATTGATTTCAACATCCTTCTTTTTGACTTTATGGGTTCAGTCAAACTGTCAACAAGTTCACCTCTGATTCATCTCTGGAATCCTTTAATCCCTTTAACCTGCTTGAGGCATGTTTAGATCTACCATGTGTTACTTTTCTTTATGTACTTTATGTATACAGATATATATATCTGACAACAGCTGGTATATGATCATCGCGGAGGTCAGATCTTTCATCGGGTCAGTCTGCATCACATGAAGAAACTGAAAAACTGAGACAGAATAAATCCAGAAGAACTGGCAACGTCTGAAGAAACCTGCCTGCAAAGCTGCATACTGTGAAAAGTTTTAGGCACTTGTGTAAAAATGCTGTTAATGAGAATGCTTTCAAAAATAATGTCATAAATTGATTTTATTTATCAATTAAGTTTTATCAGTTAACTACTATCTGTTAACTGTTATTAACTTTTAACAATTAACTAAATCAAATCAATAGGTGTGACCAACTGTTTGTGTTTAAAACAGCTTTTGTCCAGCTACACTTGCACATAAATAGTTTTTAGTTTTGCAGGTAGGTTTTTTCAAGCGTCTTGGAAACGTTGTCGTAGTTCTTCTGGATTTAGTCTCAGTTTTTGGACTCGATGATGGTGAGATCAGATCTCCGTGTGGAGCATCGGCTGTTGTCAGAATCCTTGTGCATACAAAAATTTCACTGGATTATTACAATTAATGCCAAAATTTATATCTGGAAATGTAAACTGATATTTCCTACTGAGACACTAAAGAAAAATATATAAATAACTGTCTTAAAACCATTTCTTTGGGGTGAAAATACTAGTGTGGCGACCAGTGTGCACAGACCTCCTCAGGGGCAGAGGTGGAGGGACCAAACAGGGCACTAAAAAATATATATTATTTCAAATAACAATCAAATGTATTTTTTACAGAATTTAAATGCAATTATGTATTAAATAAATTACCATCAAAGAGTTGATTTTTTTCTTTCCTTGGCATTCTAAGAAAATATGATGATACAATTAGAATACATAACACATCAAATGAAAATAGGGAAATTATGATAATATTACTAAATATTATTTACTTTACCAAACAAAACAGTGAGAATCAAGAAGGTAATTATGGAAAATTCATTTTTAGTTTTGTTGATGTTGTAAATTTAATATTATATGTATGAAAGTGTTAGCTATCATGAATCAGTAACACTTTACAATAAGGTTTCATTAGTTAAATTAGTTAACATTAACTAATGAACTGCACTTCTACAGCATTTATTAATCTTAGTTCATATTAATTTCAGCATTTACTAAAACATTAAAATCAAAAGTTGCATTTGTTATCAAGTTAATGCACTGACTGTGACATAACATGAATAAACATTTAACAGTTGTATTATCAACTAAGATGAACAAATAAAGTAATGTGTTGCTCATGGTTAGTTCATACACGAATAATGAACAAATGAACCTTATTGTAAAGTGTTACTATGAAATCAAAGATATAAATTCCTTACAATTTAGACTTGGACATGGACTTAAGATTTAATTTAACTAGATGTAGCCTATTTCCCAAAGCTAATAACACTTGCTATGGCCTTGGATAAAAACCATAGACTGTAAAAAGATAAAAACGAATGACATTGTCAGACTCAGAATAACAGGGGCTACACATAATAGGCTACACTTCTCCGCCAAATGCTTCCGCCAATTTTTTTTATTTTTATTATAATATTTGTTTGTATTATTATTGTTAGTGGCAATGGTGTGTAAGTGTATTGTTATTTATTATAATATTTATAATAATAACAATTATTATTTACCCCCACGCCACTGGTGCCGACTTTTGCACAGTAGGTCAACTGTAGGCTATGTACACCTATTTTCTGTTATTTTGTGAATTAAAAATAATAAATGAAAAATAAGGTGCTGGATTCTAACAATTATTTATTATACTAAAAGAAAAGACTAGAAATGTAATAATTGCATATTTCTTCCATTTATGTAGCTTATTACTAACTTTTATAAAACAGTTCTTTAGACTACATTTCCCATGATTCTTGATAATGACAATGACGTATAGACGGCCCGGAAATGACAACGAAGTAAATGGAACTCGCACCAATTTCAAAACATCTGCCTACTGATCACTTTACAGATGAAAAATCAGATTTACACAGTGTTGCTTCCGACTGAATTTTTACACCAGCAACACGGTTATATGATTTTGTCATTGTAGAGTTATGTAGCCGTTTTCTCCTTTTCATAGCGATTTCACATGGTGTGAATCATGGAGACAACCCCGATAAAACTGACACCAGCTAATGAAACTACACCGAATACAGCCCACTCTTCTTCAAGTTGGTCCAGCGCAAACACGGTAAGTTACAGCTTATTGGCTTTTTGAGTTGTCTAATGTCTAATATTTGGTTTCAGACGAAGCTAACATTAGCAAAAAATGTTAGCTTGTACACCATTGTTATTTTTCCACACACAAAATCACGGTGTAAGTTACTGTACTTCACAATCACTGACTGTACTGCGTCAAGACGTACTTGTATTTGTGATTATTGGTGATACTTTGTTGACATTATTATTTTTTTGCTTCAGTTCATGAGTGCCTCACTGAGGGAGAAGTTAAAAAGAACACGACACTCATTCAGATCCCCCCTCAGTGTGGTTAAACGCCTTAAAATTGAAGATGACAATCAACCACAGACTTCACAACCTGGAGACACAAAGCACAGCGTGACTGAGGAAAGAGAGACTGATACTGATGTCAATCAGAATGATATGAGGGAGCAAAGAGACTGTTCACACGATCACACAGCTGAGACTGCACCAAACGACTCGATTCGGCAATGTGAAGAGCTAAGAAAAGCATTGAAGGAGAGATCAGAAACCTTGAGAAGATTAAAGATGGTCCAGATGTACAGAAACAAGGTAAACGTCTAACTGAAGTATTGGCATTAAAGGGATAGTTCACTTTAAAATTAAAATTCTGTCATCATTTACTCACCCTCAAGTTGTTTCAAACCTGTATTCATTTATTTATTCTGCTGAACACAAAGAAAGATATTTTGCAGAATGTCAGTAACCAAACAGTAGTCTGTACCCATTGACTTCCATAGTATATTTTTTTTCCTACTATGGAACTCAATGGGTACAGACTACTGTTTGGTTACTGACATTCTTCAAAATATCTTTGTGTTCAGCAGAAGAAATAAATTAATACAGGTTTGAAACAACTTGAGGGTGAGTAAATGATGACAGAATTTTAATTTTAAAGTGAACTATCCCTTTAACTTATAAGCAAATGATGGTGTTGTTTAAGTTTTTCTCTTTGCTCTGTCTTTCCCCATAGAATGACCTGACCCGGCTGCAGATGCTCATAAACAAATGGAGATCCTGTGTTCAGTCTGTGCTGTATGAATTACAAAGTGAATTACCCACAGAGGGAAAACAAACTAGTCTGTCTCAGCTTATAGACAACTTTGGGTTAGATGACAAGTTACTGCACTTTGATAGGACAGAGGAAGAATTCACAGACTAACCTGAAAGTCATTATATTCATTTTATTCACACTGTTAAACCGGTTGTAACATGCCATTTCAGACCATTGAGCATTGAGGAAATATTCAGATTATATGTGGAATTGATATGACATTTTGATAGGTTTATTAAACTATATTGTAATTTATTACACTTTTTTTTGTGTTGTCATGTCTGTCTATTGAAAATTTTATTTTTCAACCAAAAGCTGAAATAATAAATCTGTTTGTATCCTGAATCAGTTGTAGTGTAGTTGAGAAAGAGATGGGAAGTTCTTCATACGCAGTTTCTCGACCTCTGCTCTCAGTACGAGAATCTCTTCAGATTGTGCTCCGACTATGTTCAGCAGCTTCTTTCTCAAGATGATATCTTGGTAGTTCTTCTCTGCCTCTGTCTTCTTGTTATCTCCCATTGCTGGTTAACATATAACAAAATGTTGAGATATTTTGACTCAAAACTCAAAGTTATTGGGCCTTATTCATTGACCACGAACAGAATGTACAAATCATGCATCTTTAAAAAAAAAAAAAAATAAATAAATAAATTCAATAGGTTAATTTACACTACTGTTCAAACATTTCTGGTCAGTAATTTTGTAATGCCTTTGAAATAAGTCTCTTGCTAATGCTCACCCAGGCTGCATTTGTTTGATAAAAAAACACAGTAAAAACAGTAATATTAAGAAATATATGTTACAATTTCAAATAACTTTTCTATTTTAATATATCTAAAATGTAATTTATTCCTGTGATGACAGCTGAATTTTCAGCATCATTACTCCAGTCTTCAGTGTCACATGATCCTTCCGAAATCATTATAATATGCTGATTTGGTGCTCAAAAAAATTTCTTATTATTTACATTTCTCAGGATTATTTGGTGAATAGAAAGTTCAAAAGAACAACATTAATTTTAAATATAAATCTTTTGTAAAATTATAGTTGTCTTTACTTTTGATACAATTTAATGTGTCCTTCTTAACCTGTTAAAAGTATTAATTTCTTCTTCAAAAAAACCCCCCAAACTTTTGAATGGTACCAAGTAATCTATTTGTGCTAAAAACTAATTGTTACTTTCTTTAATGTAGCAAGATATAAAGTAATTTACCAACAGCCTCGACAATATTTCTTCTCTCTGCAACAGTTATCTCCATGTCAGCCATTCTTAAGTCGAGGGCTGCATTCTTCTCTTGCATTTGTGCATCTTGTCTGTTCAGGTGCTTTATCTGTTTCTTGCAAGTCTCAATTTTCTTTTGATGAGTCTAGGTCAAGAGTGAAAAAAACACACAAAAAACATTTATATCAGCCTCTGAATTTGATTAATGTAATCATCCAGACTGAATTTACCACTGGGGAATGCATGTGCTGAGAAATAAGCATCTGGCTAAGTTACTCTATGATTATTATCTTTGCAAAGCGCTTGAAAAGTAATGAGCGAGCTTACCGTTTCCTGTAAATCTATGGTCCTCTCCAGAGTTGTGAGATGCTTTGACACCATGTTGTCATTACTTGTTTCAGTCAGGTACTGACATGAGAAAAATACAAAGAAACAAATATTTGTAATTGTAATATAATATCATTAAAGTTTCACAGACAAAGGTAGTCCTGAGCCATAGTGTCTTAGATCTGTTAAATCATATTCCTCTTCAATTTTTTTAAAATCAAGATTACATCAAATGAAAGACTAAAGATTAAATCCATACGTCTTGAATCTCTTGAGTGATGCGCAGGGTCTGTATGTCTCTGGCTTTGTTGCTGAGATCTTCCAGCTCCATTCTCATTCTCCTGTGATCCCACTCCTGCTGTATGATTCCTTTGCGGAAGTCTTTACACTCCACCATGCTGGCAATCTTCTGATCTCCTACAGCCTGATTGATAAATCAGTTTACAAGTTATTAATGAATGAATGAAGAAATGTGTGAATAGTTGCTGTGAATTTATCAGACAATGTTCCCTTAGTTATTATTTTGATGAGTAGTTCTCTTTACCCTGATGGTGCTGTTCAGGTCCTCAATTACTCCGCGATGGATCAGCAGAGCATCGGTATAGTCAGCAATGAACTCTCCAGCCTCCACTTCCACCTGGCCTTGCTGTAGAAGGATCTGCACCATGCTGTCCAGTCGAAACCTCATCTTCTCTTCACAAAGGCTAAGACAATATTAGGTGTGACATTATTTGCTCAGATTCTCAATAACATCTTATTTCCAGTGATATCCTTAATTTATATAATGAACTGTTCTTCTCACCCATTAAGTTCATCAATGAGATTTTTGATTTCAAGTTGAGCATTCTCGTCCTCATCTGTTCTCCTCTGAAAAAAAGCCTGCATCTCCGCCAGGGTCAATGCCTTTAGTTTGACCTACAGGAGTCAATGTAAAACCCTTCTCAGACAGTTTTTGATTACGAATTATGAGGAACTCTTTTTACGATTTGGGGGACTTTTAGCTTCTTTGCGTCATGTCTACCCATTCTCACCTTTTGTTCACTTTCCACTTTGGCCCGTCTGGCCAGGCAAAACCTTTCCCAAATGACTGGATCTAATCCTTCCGGCATGTTCTCTGGAACGTCCAACTCTTCCATGGCTTTCATCATCAGAGAGAGTCCATCAGATGGTGCTGTTCCTAACAGCGCCCCCTCTTTAAACGGGTTGTTTTCAGTCTGAGTTTTTATCTTCTGAACCCTATCAAACAACGCTTTTTTTACTCTTTTCAAAGGTGATTAATACTGGACAAACACTTATGCATATGCGTGATTGAAGTTGCAACTTCTCTGAAATAATACCTGGGTCTGCGTTTGTAAAGCTTATAGAGCTGGTCGATTATATGTCCAGGGATGTCATAAAACTCTTTGCGAAATCCTTTGTCGAGAAGCTTTTAAAAAAGGAAAAGGGTTTATAAAATAAGACTTTCTTGATGAGAACATTATGGACATGCATATGCATGATATTTTCATAATCTTACTTTGTCCTCAGCGACTGTGTTATCATACACCTCTCTAAACTCATCAACGGTCTCCCTGTGTTTTTTCAGTTCTTCCCCAATTTCATTCTGTCAGGAAAGAGAGGTGACTCACACATTAGAAAATGTGCAAAACAGTCTCACAGGAACGGATTACAGTGCCACACAAGTTTGTTCTTGCCTGAAATGTTTGTCTCATCATCAGGAACATTATAATTGTCTAATAACAAATAATAACTGCCAATTTCTGACATGGTTATAGAGTTGCTGTAAACAGACAACAGCACGGTTGAATAAATTACAGAATATCTACATACAAACGAAGATCACCTTTATAATTCGTGCCTTCTCAAGTTTAAGGCTCAACTGTTTCTCTCTGCAAAGGATCTCTTCTTCGGTTTGAATGGAGTGAACCAGATTTGCAATCTTGAGCTCCTCCTGAAGGATAAAAAAATCATAATCTATAGTAGTAGATTAGTAGTTACTGTTACATGACTACATTGTTAGCAGGTCATGTTATTTGTACACAGTACGCCCCTGAAAAGATGACATACAAAAATGTAATGATGCATTGTATCATCTTACTTGGTATATGACCATCTCTGATTTCACCTTCCTTTCAAACAGCTTTGCGAGTCTTTCGTCAAACATCTGGGTAGCCTCTTTAATAGATGTCAGCAGTTTCTTCATTTCTGTCTCCAGTGTCTAGGGAAACAGTGACTTTGAGATTTGAAATGTAAGGGAGATTTGACACCAATGATGCCAAATGACCATTGGTTTTTGCATATACTGTGATGGATTTTGAAGCAGCAACTTCAATATACTTGACTGCAAATAAGGTTTTGTGATGTCTGTTCCTCACAAAAAAAGTTATTGTATGGCCTCAGATGATCTGTAATATAGTATAAGCATTGTATGGATACATTTTATGATACTTCTATGGTAGTTTAAAAAAAAATCATTTTCAAAGCCTGACAGTACAAATACAGAATTTGTGTGAACGATCCCTTTAAGTGTAATGTGATCAAAGTCATACTTTTCTGTATTTCTCCTGCTCCTCTCTGAGCTCCTTTGCTTTTTTCTCAAACTCTTTGAAGCTCTTTCTCTCTTCTTCTGTCCACTGTATTTCAGGTTTAGACATGAACTCAGGCTGAGGTACTTCCTATGAAATAAGCATATCTTAAATGTTATTTCCCCTTGCCTTGGTGTAGTTTTTGATAAATAAGTTTATACATTCCAATAAGAATATTTCTGCCATCTCACCGTCTTCAACACATCCTCTTTTTTAAGCTCCAGAACTCCACCCATCATTACATTGAGCGCTTGATCTCTCATTTTGTCCGACTGCAATGGAAATGCAGAACAAAAAATAGCATCTAATATACTGAAATATCCAAGTAACACACTGTATCGTTACACTATCTGTAAATATAAGACCATTTTCATATGGCAGCCTAATGTTTTATACTATTTATAAGTTTGGGGTCGGTATGATTGTTTTTTTAAAAGTCTCTTATGCTCACCTGCATTTATTTAATCAAAAATAAAGTAAAAGGAATATTGTGAAATAATACAATAAAATGACTTTTTTTTTACAAATATAAAATGTATTTCTGTGACTCCAGTCTTCAGTGTCACATGACCCTTCAGAAATCATTCTAATATGCTGATTTGCTTCTCAAGAAACATTTATTTATTACTATCAGTGTTGCTGCTTAATATTTTTGTGGAAACCACAATACATATTTTTAGGATTTTTTGATCACTAGAAAGTTCGAAAGATAATTTTTTGTCACTTTTGATCAATGTAACACATCTTTACTGAATAAATGTGTTAATTTGTTTGTTTAAAAAAAAAAAGAAATCGTACTGAACGGTAGTGTATAAATTGAATTTTTATATGAATATATAATGAATAGATTAAAAACTGATGACTGCATAGATTATTAAATTATATGACTAAAATGAAATTGAACGGTTGTGTTAAGCATGCGTTATAAGGTTAAAATAAATAGTTTAACTGTTAAAAGCACACCTGTTGTGAGGTACAGTAATGTTATACCTTGGCTGCAAGCATGTTCCGTTTGTCTTCTTCTCTTAGATTTTCTTCTTTTTCTTTCTGCTCGGGGGTGAGGTATTTCTCAACCTTGATCTAGAAACACACGCATGAATTCGCCTGTCAGGCTCACTGTCCACAATAATAAATCAGTGTTTCCCATGTTTTACATTATTTAAACGATATAAAGTATATGATATAAGTATTTCAATTTGAAAGATATAAAATGGGTCTACTGTATATCAGACTTGTTAGACAATGCATCTGGTGACTTGGACCAATAAAGGTAAGATAAATCCTAGATTAACCCTAGAATTATTTCAAATCTTCTATACAGACTGCTTGAGTTACCTCTGAGTCGGTCACAGTAAGAGCTCTCTCAGGACACTCATTATCGGTGAGATGAGGCTCCCACAGGGTCTCACTTAGGTCCAGCTCAGTCATAATCTCAGAGATACGCTTCTTCTTCTCTCTGACACGGTTGATTTCCTGCTCCTTCTGCTTGTAAATTGCCTCAAATTCTTTGTTGAATGTGCTCTTCACTTTGTAGATAACATCCTTCATAAAACAACCATGAAATATAGCAAATTAATTGGAGTTCAGACCCATACGAACCCTTTTTTTTTACTCTTTAGACATTTTCTGTACTTAAAACAGGATTTGTCCTGACTCTAGTTGTTTATCAAGACAACAAGAAAAGTAATCACCTTTAGCAAGGTGATTTGGTTGATTTTCTGCTCTCTGACGTGTAAGTTAAACTGGTTGTAGAGATAAGGGTTGATGCCTCCATAAAGAGCACTCAGACCGCCAGTCAGAGCAGGACTGTCCTCTGCTGCCGTCTCCTCCCTTTTCTCTCCAGAGATTGTGTCTAAAATCTCCTCTTGAAGCTATGAAGAATATTCATATTATTTGTGTCAGGTTTTATGAATCTAACATCTGTCCAAACAAACACTGTGCATCCAGCGTCAAGGTACATTATGTTCAGTATCATGTGAGGCTTTGGTTGCTATGGAGGAATCCATTCCAACAGCTGACTCATTATTGTTTGAGTAATAAACTCTACATTTACTTGTGAATCTTCCTGTTCAATCTGCCTCGTGGTCTCGACCCTATGAAGCTCTTCAAGTTCCTTTTCAGTGCGTTCCTTCATGGGGTAATTCTTCACCTCATTTTCTGAATGAAAGGCCTGGGGGCAATGAAGAACACACAAAGACACTGACAGGTGGCAGCTGTATAGTATTTCTAGTAGTTGCAGGTAAGCCAGGTGAAATTGATGGATGTGTATATTGTTACAAAGTTTTTTCCCCCACATAAAATCTACCAGATACCTTAATGGCTTTCCCTTTGACTTGCATGGAATCCCAAAATTCTCTCTTCAGGACCTCCCTCTGATAGCACTTAGCCAGATTCTCCATCTCAATCTCCTTCCTCACCTTAAAACACACACACACACACACAAAAAAACGTTGAGATTTATATTTAGTTTTTACATAAATATCTGATGATGTATCAACAGTCAAAACATAAGATATTATTGTTGAACTATAGGGGAAAGAAATTCTATATAAACTGAAAAGCTTGTTTGTACAAAAGTGACGTGACATGTAGCCAAGTATGGTGTCCTTTACTCAAAATTTGTGTTCTCCATTTCACCCATCCAATTACACACACACACACACACACACACACACACACACACACACACACACACACACACACACACACACACACACCGCAAACACACATCCGGAGTGGGCAGTCATTTTTGCTGCGGCGCCCAGGGAGGAATTGGAGTTTAGGTGCCTTGCTCGAGGGCACCTGAGTTGTGGGTAATGAGAGAGGAAGAGAGTGCTGTTTATTCACTCGCAGCACCTTTCCTGCTGGTACTGAGACTCGAACCCGCAACTTCCGGGTTACAAGTCTAGCTCTCTAACTAACTATTAGGCCACAACTGTTTCCAAAAAGATGTCTATATAAGTAATCTGCTCTTAATCATCTGTAAACAGACATGTTTACCCTGGTAACCTCCTGCTTTCCCTCCAGCTGCAGTCTCTGTTGCTCCTCCACATCCAGGTTAAATTCCTGTTGCTCCAGTTTCTCCATGTTTGCCAGACTCTCATTCTCCTCCATCATAGCTTTGATCTGGAGTGAGCCAGAAACAATTAGGATGAACCTTTCAACTTCAAATGTGTGTATGGAAACAATCAAATGAAATTATAATTTTGTTAAAATATATACATTAATAATAGAAGTGGGGGATTCTTTTTCTTACTTTATCACGAAGAACCTTAATGTTTCTTCTTAGGTTCTTCTTTGTCTCTGCATACTGCTGGATCTCTTCTTGGAGAACCTGGTGAGATACCACTAGAGTCATAACCTTAGTTTTAATGGATTATCTTTCAGTTATTCTATTTCTTATGCAACTTCCTTGATGTTTGTGGAAACCAGTATAATAAATATACACTGCCATTCAAAATATTTTTATTTATTTATTAAGTCTTTAGGCTGTATTTGCTTGATCAAAAATATAGTACAAATATAGTGAAATACTATTACAATTTAAAATAACTGTTTTCTATTTTACAATTAAGAACAATAAACACAGTGAATTTATATTTTTTTAATTAAATGAGACACAACAACACATAAATAAATTCAGAGACAAGCACTAACCGCATCAAATTTTCCATCAAGCCATGTAGAACTAGTTGGGGATGCAAAATAGTTTTCCTCTTGTTCAGCGTCATGACTCATCTTTTCATTAAAATTGACCTGCAGGGAGAATTTTGTGACAGTTTATATTGTGTATCTCAAGGAACATCTCCCCAGTTAAACGGCTAAACCAGATACAATATTGTGCCTATTATTATAACATTAGAAAATGCTGTGTTTCTATACCTGTTCTGTATGAAATGAGGCACATCTGGTAAAGGATTGTGTCTGTGAATCCCAGTCAGTCATTTTGGTGAGGACAGTGTTCTCCGAGGATACTACTGACTCAAAAGAATCAGCAATTGATTGACCGTACTGGGTAGCTGCAGCTGCTTTGCCAGCCCCAGAAAGCTTTAGCCTGTTAAATTTGAAAGCATTGTAAAAACAAAAATGCTTCAGGTCCAGCTTCAAGGGCATTTTAAAATGACCAGAGAGAGAAAATATTGCTATAGATCAAAGTTCTATAGTAATATTGTCTGTTTGATGTTTTTTGAGACCCCGAGCTCACCTTAGCCTGCTGCAGACAAGCGAGCCGTCCCTCAGGCCAGTGGTGATGAGGGTCTGACTGTCTGGGGTGAAACAAACAGATCCGACTCCATCCTGCCAACATGAGTGGCACTGCAGATGCACACACCTGTCCTGTATGTCAAAGGCATACTCTTACATACTCTTCAGATATTTGGGCATTTTCTGAGAAACATGTTGCTCCTAGCCCAGTGCTCATAAACATGGATGGACTTGTAGAGTGGTTTTAACAGACAATACCATTGTTGAAATCTCACAGATGCGCAGCAGTCCATCCCTGCCAACTGTTGCCAGCCAGCCTTGATGTGGAGAGAGCTGTAGAAATGCAGGGCTCAGAAAATGGCCCGCTGCCTCCTCCTCTGGTATAAGTTGAACTGGTTCCTGCACATTAGAGGGCTTTTCACCACTCTGTATAACACATGAGAAGCAGTTAGGAGCACTGCCAAAAAACAAAATAAAACTGTCATCAAGCTGTGAGTGTCTGTTCTTATTGCACCTCGGGGATACTGAATCTTTGCAAGACTTTTCTCTGTTGGCAGTAACCAAATATCTTGTTTGTGGCCAGGACACAAGAACAAAGTGTGTGAGGGAGCTCGTACAAACAGCTGTGAAGGACATCTTTAAGCAGACGGCCGTGGACATCCACACAACTTGTTGAGTCTGGAGGAGGCACAACATTATAAGGAGAGCTGGAGTGATGTACTTTGAATGTCTATCATTTGTTCTCCTATTTTTTCAGCAAAGCCAGGCTTCTATGCCAGCCTCAATTATGACAATATTTCTTTCCCCCATGTACCTGTAAGCTGTTGCACAAACAACGTCAGTAGCAGAAGTACATTTCCCTCATTGATTTCTCTCCCTGTCTTGCTGCATAGCACCAGCACTTTAACCTGTCCGCTTTCCTTTTGGTACTGAGTGGAAAGGCTTACAATGGCACCTGGAGCCTCTGAAAAAACATGTAAAACAACTTGTTAGAAATAACTTCAAACTTTAGGCAAAAAAAGTTAATACACTGCCATTCAACGTTGGGGTCAAGTAGGTTTTATTTTTATTTATTTCATGTTTTTGAAAGAAGTCTGTTATGCTTACCAATGATGCATTTGAACAAATATACAGCAATATTATAAAATATTATTAAAATAACTGCTTTATTTAACTATATCTCAAAAAGTAATTTATTTCTGTGATGGACGGATCCTTCAGAAATCATTGTAATATGCTGATTTTTATTACAATCAATGTTGATGAATTTGTCTTTGATGAATAGAAAGTAAAAAAGAACAGCATTTACTAGAAATAGAACGCTTTTATTATAACTATAAATGCATTTAGTTTTTTTCCAATCAATTTAATGCTCCCTGAATAAAATGAATAATTTCTTTCAAAATAAATCTTACTGACCGAAACTTGAATGACAGTGTACGTTCTCCTAAAAATTACCAATCCATCCAATAACTTCAAATCCTTTTGATGGCCTTGCATTCAGCACAAACATGCGTGAGTCTGATGCTCCTGTGATTAAGAAATTGCCACCTTGATCAAACCTGTTGAACAAATATATATTATACAGTATGCTCAACATTCAGTTCACATCCCAGACAGCAACGTAGCGTCGGCCCATATCCGGCACACATCTGGTACACGTAGATTCCACACGTACAGTACCACATGTTGCTGTCTGGGATTCCTCCAATTCTAAAGAAATACGAGAGCAAATAACGCTGGAGCTGAGAAACTCACACTAAATGGTCTACAGGGACATGGTAGAAATGAACTCTGTGAACTAGTCTGGGCTTCTGTTTTGTAGTCATCTCCACAAACAGGACATCTCCAGTGGCTGTCCCTATAACAACATACTGCGCTACGAGGCAGCATGCCATACTGGTCACCTGAAGTAAAGTCACATCAAATAGTTATACACAGATTTGTGTATTTATGATTTGGGAAAATAAGTACTGTGTGATTCTTATATAACCTGTAATTATAGCACTAACATGTGTTTTCAGAGAGATAGAGCCCATGCATTGTCCATCATCCAGAACCCACAGCTGTACGTCTCCTGCTTCTCTGACTGACTGCAACAATGGAGATGCAGATGCTATTGTCCAATAATATTTTATTTCTATTTTACTCACCCTCAAGTTGTTCCAAACCTGTATGTATTCCTTTCTTCTGTTGCTGAATACAAAAGGTATTTTATAGAATGTCAATAACCTAACAGTTGATGGGCCCCATTGACTTCCATTGTATTTAAAAAAATAAATAAAACATTTAAATCATTTTTATGGAAGTCAATGTTGCCCAGCAACTGTTTGGTTACCCATATTCTTCAAAATATATGTTCAGCAGAAGAAAGAAATTCATACAGGTTTGGAGCAACTTGGGTGACTAAATGATGACAGAATTTACATTGTTTGATGAACTATCCCTTTACCCTCCTGACACTGCAAAGGTATTTTACCAAACAAATGCTTCTATCAGTGTAGATTGGAGCAACAGCCACAAAATCTCCACAGAGGACATCTAGGACTTTGACAATTTTATCCTTTAGAACTGGTTTGAATCTGTAAACACAGCCCTGTGAAGCAAAACCAAAATGTATTAACAATGTTTCTTACCAATGTCTTTAAATAATTTTAGTTTTTTTTATAATTTGCATTGCATTCTGTCATAAATATAAGGCTATGATGAGTTTTTGATCAAATATATTGTACATTATAATAAAACTGTTTTTACACTTTTTTTTTTTACAATAATATTTCTGTGGCATGAATCATAAAAATACACTGGTTTTATAGTAAATTATAATAACACTTACTGTGTTAGAAGTTAGCAGCAGTGTCTCACCGTCAGGGGAAAAGCATATAGCTGAGGCTGCCTCATCCAAAGCCCAAGACTCCACTACCTCTAATTTGTTTCCTTTCATTTGTATTTTTCGTAAAATACCTTCCTGTAGTGGTTTTGGAAATGCTCTTGAATCAGATTGAAATTATGTCTCACTTGAAAAGAGATAGTGTTTATTTTTAGGGCTATTATTAGGGTGAAGATAAATAACATTTCTTACAATTCCTGCAGCAAAGAGATTACAGTCCTGCAGTGTTAAGCTCTGGAAACTGCCCTCCTGTAGCGACCTTTCACTGTCATCTGTGATGTAAAATTACAATAAAATGCAATTAAAATAAGATCTAAAAAAACAAGGAACTGAATAAGTCTAAAATTCCTACTAGTTACAAAAATGTCAATAGTGAAATCAATAATGTTCTAATTTGATATGTATCAAGTATAAGTTTACCTGTGCTGGTTACTTCAGTTTGGGGTTTATACAGGACAGAGACAAACAAAGTGTCAGGATTCACACAAAGCAGGAAACCTTCCTTGCAACCAACATACAGGTCAGAAGAAGTTGACCAGCAGATGGCACTTGGACACAGTTTTGTTTTTATTCGTTTCAAAGGCTGTTGGGACAAAGACAAATATTTTGCTGTTACACAAGTGAACTTTTTGATTTTGATGATCTTTCCCATAGAAAAGCAGTAAACCAATGTATGTACTTTTGTTTTGATCGAATTGATTTTTGATTTGATTTTTTTGTTTTAGATTAATTCAGCACTAATAAAAATCTATCTACAGGATAACTACTGGTTTATGAGAACACACTTCTAACTAAAGACACAACCCATACCACAAAGTTGTCAGCTTTCTCCCCACTCAGTCCAGCGACAGCTGAAGTGGGCATCTGAGGACTGAAGTGGGTCAGCTTTCCACTGAGCATTTGAGACGGGTTTGCATCACAATCAATAGCTGAACCATCAGTGGCGGGTAGATCGACAGCACTGCCAAGCAAACATAAAGAAGATATAATAAGTACAATAAACTATTTCTGTGCATTGATCCCATCGGCATATGAAATACATGTGCAAATAACAGTGACATCTGCTGGAGACACACTATACCTAGGATTCATCAAATGATAGTCGCCACATCTTTCAACATTCCAGATGGTAAGGGCTTTAGATTTTACAGCACAAATTTGACACCAGTTCATGGGGTTGAAAACCAGTGCTGTGATGTCCTCTCCACAAATTGGATGGCTACAAAGTTGACTCATAGTCTCCCAGTTCCTAAAAAGATATGAATTAATAATATTAAAACTGTAATGCAAAACATAACTTCTGTAGCAAATCTTAGACTAATGTAAATACAATTATTGTATTTGTATTATATGAAGACTTCTGATGCAAAAGCCTCTAAGTCCGTCTAACATTTTTCTTAAATATATATATATTTTTTATCAGGCTCCTATGTATAGGTTTCTACCTAAGTACCGACATTTCTGAATGGGCTGAGGCTGGGATTTAGAGAGTTTGAAGTGAAAGTATTTGATGAATGTATCCTATGTGCGGAGAGCATTCACTTATCTCTTTTTTTGACATAGGTGGCTTTTAGAGGCTTTTGCATCGGAGGTCTTCATATTATATATATATATGAATTTTACCATAACGTGATGGTGTGATCAGGTATGGAGGAAGAACTGACTAAATAAGGGCCAGTATCACACAGTGCCAAAGCTGTATAGCCCAGTTTAGTTGTACCTAAAAACAAAACAAAAGGGAAAACGTTTTAGGCCTACATGATACAAACAGTTTTACATGTTTACAAAATGTTGAGTGTCCTAAAACAGCTATAGGAGTTTGTTGTTTAAGGTGCAACTCAAAAATAGCAGACCTTTCAGTTCACACATTAGCTCAAGCTCTGGATAGTTGTAGATAAAGATGGAAGGATTCAGTCTGAGGTCAGAGAAAGCAAGACACCTGCGATGTCCACTTGCTGTAAAGGCCCCAATACCAGAAGCAGGACTCTGCAGAGTCTTCCTCGTTTTAGTTTCCACATTGAGGAAAACAAGGAAATTTCCACAGGTGTAGCATGCTGTTTTCTTGTCGACAAATTGAAATGTGCCATTGGTGAATCCTTGCACCCACCTTATACATGGCAATAAACATAAAAGGAGCATTATTTACATATATTTTGTTTGTATCATTGCAATGAATACTACAAAGTTTGTACATATTTTATTAGACTTTTATTGTTTGTGTTTAGTTTTTTTTCCAGATTGTAAGAGTAACCCAGCAAACACAGAACGTTGGCACAACGTAGCCTACCCAACAGGACTACATATGGACAACCACTGGACTACATATGTAGCCTACTCGTCACTGAAGCGCGAAAATCAGCCTTTTAAATTTCAACCAACCGCGCTGGGCCGTCTCATGCAACATCAAGCAAGGATACGTGAGAATTGCGTTTAATTTACCTCAGCTAAATAAGATATGGAATTATACAAACACAACCTACAACTTCCTTGCCTAATGTGACATTTATTTGAACATCTTCTGGTCAGGTATGACAAATATTTAACTTTATGCCAAAAGTTATAAGCCATAATGAAGCCAAAATTACTTTAATGATGAGTTTAATGATGAGTATTGATTTCAGCACTCCTTGAACAGGCAGCGACTAGAGCGCATACTTGTTGCAAGTAATGTTTTTTTCTTCCTTTTTTTTTGGAAAAGAACAGAGAAAAAAAAATGTTTGTAACTGCTCGCACACCTGTTTATTTTTCCTTTGATTTGTCGTCTCATTAATTTCTTTGCTAGATTTTCGCATGTCTGCTCATGCTAGTTAACGTTAGTCACTCCCAGTCCCTGTATATAACGTTAAGGTTTTTCTCTCTCGCACAAATGTATGACTTTTGGAAATGCAATTTGATTACCATATGCAGTTTTAATAAAGTTGAATTAGCTAACCTTCTATGTCATTTTTACTCTTCAAAGTGAACACTTGCAGGTTTAGATTATAATTAATTTACTGTTAGGCCCATAAATAATAAAAAAGATAAACAATATTTAAAAAAAAAAACGTATATAATTATCTAACATATGACTAATTAAAAATGAACCACAAAACATAACATGCTAAATGGGGGATATCTATATCTAGCATATAAAAAATAATAATTGTCAGAACGTCGTCTCTCAGTTGCTGAATGTCGCGCAACAACGTTGCTACAGCCCTGTTGCGTCTACAATTCTACGTTGTGTTACAATGTTACGAGCACGTAGACAGCGACGTTGCCATAGTATAAATGCACATAAAAGACGTTGCCACAACGTAAATATGTTTGCTGGGAAGTTAGTGCGTTGATTTTAGTGTATTTTAGTTTACTTTATATCATAACAAAATATTTCCAGTGTGTGCTGTGATATATTCGAGCATGTTTTCTGCTCAATGCTAGTGACGTTAACGGTTAACTTTAGCTAACTAGGATACTGATGCAAAAATTTGTTATCCAGACAGGATAACTTTACAAGCTAAAAATGCATTATCTGCTACGGAAACAATGTTAAAGACTATCCAAATTTTCCTGAACTCACCGAACTTCCAAGTTTCCCAGTACATCCATTTTCAATCCGTAAGCAGCTCACCCTCTGAGTGTGTGCGTCTGTTTCCATAGCAACCCAATAGCACACAGAAGCTAGTCAACCGAAGTCAACATGGACAGGTCGGACTTCATAACATTTTATTTTTTTATTTAAATTAATTTAATTTTAAGATTATAATATATATATGAAACATAATATAATATTATGCGTACTTTGTATGGTCTTGTAACACACTTGCTTGAACGTTAACAAAAGATTACCTTTGACTTCAAAGTGTTACGTTAACTTAACGTTAACGTTAGCCCTTTTGCTTTTCACCATTAACAGCTTCTGATTACTGGCTAAAAAAAAATTATATAACACTTCTAATTATATGTATAATGATTTTTAAAAATTGTGTAATTAAGCAGTGTCAATATTAGCGATTAGATTAGAACGTAAATATCGTGTAAATGGCGTTTCAATCAACAAATAGAATGTAATAAGAATTAACTGTTATTAAGTTACGGTTTTAACCCAGAAATAAAGGGATTGTTCACCCAAAAAGGAAAATTCTGTCATCACTCACCCTCACATTGTTGTTACAAACCTGTAACGTTATGAGTTCCTAAAAAGATATACAAATGACCTTTCTGAATCCTGTGTATTTTGTAAAGGATCTTTTCTTTGAATGTATGTATGTGAAATTCTTTTGGATTGATGTGGAATATTTATTTAATATGTTAAGTGGAATTAAAATTCTCATAGAGAAAAGGGATGTTGTTTTTTTATTATGACAAAAAAAAGATATGGACAAGAGTCACGTTTTTATGTTAAATCTTATCTTATTACTTGGTAAGTTTTACATACATAAATGTAAATGGTCTGATAGGATACCCAACATCTACCATTTTAAGGCCGACATGAAGATTTACTTTGAAACACTGCAAGGACTTTCAAACCGCAAAGCAACCAGAACTATGGACATCTACAAAGAATTAAATTCCTCTTACTTACTTTAATTATACACGTATACCTCGTTTCTTTTATTCTTTTCTTTTTCTTTTTTTCTTTAATATGTAAATCGAATGTTCTGTAATATCTTTGATATGATTGTGACTTTGATGTTCTTGCATCTTGTGATGCTTTGGAATCATTTGGAACATTATATGTGAAACATTTGTATCTACTGTTTTTTTCATGTGTAATTCTGAAGAAGAAGAAGAAGAAGAAAAAACCTGTATGAGTTTATTTCTTCTGTTGATCACAAAATAATATATTTTAAAGAATGTTGGTAATTAAACAGTTGACAGTAGCCATTGACTTCCATTGTATTTTTTTTCCCCTACAATGTAGCCTAAGTCAATGGGGTCCATCCATTGTCTGGTTACCAACATTCTTCAAAATATATTATTTTGTGTTTAACAGCAGAAAGAAACTCATAAAGGTTTGTAACAACAACGTGAGGGTGAGTGATGACAACATTTTCATGTTTGGGTGAACTATCCCTTTAACTCAACTGTTTTTCTGTTGCTGAATTGAAATCGTACTGGTGACTCTTATTTTGAAGGTGTGCTTGAAGCAGATTTTGAAAAGGAAATCAGTATCGGATTCACAAAGCGTTTCAGTTGGGAACCTTCCATCCTACAATGTTGGACACGGCGTTGTGAGTAATAAAGTAATGTCCTGCGAAAGTGACAGGACAGCATCGTCCATTATATAAACGAATGATCGGTAAATGATTACTGTCGCTATTATTAGCACATCGTTTAAGGAGTTTAACTTGACAGAATGTCGTTTTGCTTGCATTTCAAATAATTAGCTTAACGTTAGTTAGCCAGCCGTGGGCGTGGGTTAGCTTAAATGTAACGTTAGTCATGTGTGAGTGGTGTGGTGGCTTCTACAATATCTAGATCACATGAATGACTGTAACGGTTGTTTTAGCATATGTACCGACAGATTAACTTACGCGCATTCATATCAGTTCGTGCCGTGTACTGTAGTACGGTCGAGTCAGCACTTCATTTGAGGAAATAACCTTAGCTAGCCTGCGTAGCCAGGACAAGTAATGGAGACGCTATGTTTTAAAAATATACCGAGTTGCCTTCCTAGACACCATCATAGGCGCATTCGAACAAAAAACTGCACCTCTGCACTAGCTGTCTAGGTAGGCAACTCACTAAGTGTTGAAACTGCAATTCCTAGTCACTGACAGCCTTATGATTGACACTCGTTTTCCTAAAATAGCTGTGAGAGTTATGCAGCTCTTACTTTCACTTAGGGCAGGCCGTGGCCATAAGAATGTATTTGTATATATTTGCATTTGGAATACTTCCGCGTATGGGAGCTGTGTGTGGGTCTAATGGACTTTGAAAACCTGTTATCTCGGTTTGCTGTGTGCAGCTCTACAGAGATTATTGTGTGCTCGGCTCAGTGGAGGGAGGTTCTGCAGCATAGGCTGATCTACTTACATGTTTGCAACCAGGGCCCTAGCTTGTGTTAAAAGCTGAACTTTTGTCACCTAAATTGAGTGTTTATCATAAGTGTCAACTCGGATTTCCTTTTTACAAACTTGTCTTTTGGCAGTTGAGTGCTGGCTAAATGACGATGGCACATGTTGGGGCTGTAGTTGCAGCAATGGCTGGTGTGATGTCCATTCTGCTTCATTCTTCCATACACAAAATTGAGGAAGGACATTTAGCTGTGTATTACAGGTGAGTTTAAGGAAGTTGCATTGCAAATATCCAGGGTTTTATGCTGCTTATGTTAATCATTTATAAAATACCTGTGATATAGGCCTAATTGTAGGTTGGGGAAAGGCTTGATCAGTTAACTTTGTTTCAGTCGTTCAAAATGAAAATTGTCATTTTGACCTTCACGTGGTTTCAAACCTGTATGACTTTTATTTTCTGTTTGACATAAAATAAAATATTTTGAGTAAATGAAAATGGTAGTGGAAATGTTATTTATCATTTATATTAGGTAATGTGTTTTACCATTTATTTTTCAGAGGAGGAGCTTTGTTGACATCTCCTAATGGCCCAGGTTACCATATCATGCTGCCTTTTATCACTTCATACAGATCAGTGCAGGTACAAATGTTTTTTGTTTTTTTTACAACTGGCCTAATAACAAATTAATATTGTTCTTAATACAGACATAATAATTTTATTTGACTTCTGTAACAAGGGTGGGTTTTTGAGGTTCTTGAGCATTTTGTTGAAAATGCTAATTGTTTTTTCTCATGTTTGCATCATGTTTATAGACAACTTTGCAAACTGATGAAATAAAAAATGTGCCTTGTGGAACCAGGTAAACCTTCCTTTTGTTGATGTTCTGTTATAATAAATGTTTAATAAAGGTGTATAATAAATAGCCATCTTTATTTTGTGTAGTATATTTCCTGTGGCTCTTGAATAAAAATAATAATTTCTTTGTCTTCCACAGTGGGGGTGTTATGATCTATTTTGACAGAATTGAAGTGGTCAACATGCTGGTTCCATCAGCTGGTAAGAGCCTTAAAGTTCCCGTGAACCGGAAGTTGGAACCGACTTTACTTCCCTGTTGTGGTGTATTTCCAAGTGCAGGGGTGTGATTCTTCCGGATAAATCTGGAAATCCGGCTTTTTCCGACCTGAAAATTATGCTCTCGTAATTCATGCAAATCAAGCATTCTATAATCTTTGGTTCTTACCATGATTTCTATTTCTATGAGAAAAGAAAAAAAATTGGTGGCCGCCAAAGCCTTATTTGATCGGTGAGTGATGTAGACTGCTGCGCCAATTGTGACAGGCGCCCGTGCATGTTACTGAGAGAAAGAGCAGAGAGAAAGCCCCCCCTCCTCACCATCTTCAAAATGTCTTGCTCTCCCTTGCGCATATTAATCAAAATCAATTGAGAATTAACACGATGGTAATAGGTCGGAAGACTGAAGTTTCATGTGAAGCATTCATAGATTTTTTTCCCTGAATTACCGCTGGGTGTGAATTGTACTAAAATAACGTTGCCTTATCTTCTCTGAAAAGCGCTCCGCACATTCAGCTGACATAAACCACACTTTAAATAAACGAACAAAACCTATCCAGTGATGAAATGTTTTGTGTTGACAAATCTTGTGCGATGTCCTAACTACTGGGATAATCACACGTGCTGTCGCCGCCATGGTAGGTGCGCCCATAGATATACACAATAAAGGCTAGATGTCTCGTCCGCGCTGCTGGCCAATGGAGGTCGACGTCCGCACCTGGCGGCCATCTTGTCACAGTCAGCTCGCTCACTCGTAACATTGTGTTTTAATGGTGCATGTACTTTTTAAATAACCACAACTTGCTCAATTTTCTACCGATTTTAAAACGGGGTTGTTTGTTATAAACGTCAGAGATGTAGTTATGACACTGCATACTTATAAATAATTATAATATTATATATTTCAACATGTTCAAGCATTCAGAAATATAGCCACATTAATTTCTTTGTAAGAAACCAAACCGTTTGTAAATCCGTCAAGATTTCAGCGAGATAAGAGTATTTGTGTTCGTGCAAATCACTCGCCTTACATCAGGTACCACAGAGCCCGCCAGAAAGTTTGCCTGTGACAAGATGGCCACCGGGTGATGACTTTGAGACTTCGCCATAAGACATCTAGCCTTTATTATGTATATCTATGGGTGCACCGTATATTTTCCTTTGCCAATCACACCTATGCAAGTGAAACGGAGGGTGGGGTTTTACTTTAGCGCACCTCCTCTTCATCCCTTGCTCATAGCGCACTGACTTTTGGAGGGGAGTGGTTAAGGACATTTTCAGATTTTGATTAGCTAAAGTTAACCATGACAAAACAGTTTTTCTTCCGTGTATTAACTTGCACAGATTAATTGTTCACCACAAGACTAGTAATGTGCACTTACAAAGTAAATGGGGTCAATTTTGATTTCATGACGACTTTAAAAAGAGTTGTTCACCCAAAAATGTAACAATTTTCTCATCATTTACTCAACCTCAATCCTCTTTCAAACCTGTATTACTATCTTCTGTGGAAGACAGAAATAATGCTGTTGTTCTTTTTCTCCACAGTGCTGGAGATAGTGAAGAACTACACTGCAGACTATGACAAGACACTAATCTTCAACAAAATTCACCATGAGTTAAACCAGTTCTGCAGTGTGCACACACTACAGGAAGTCTATATAGAGCTGTTCGGTGAGTGTGAGTCACTTATGTCAAACAGTTTATTCTGCCAAGCATAATGTGAACTTTTAGTTGTTTATAGGAGCACTGAAGTTTCTGCTGTGTCATAAGTTTCGTCTTTGTCAGAGACTTGCATTTGTGTCGTTTTTGTTTGACAGACATAATTGATGAGAACTTAAAGACTGCACTGCAGAAGGACTTGAATTCTATGGCTCCTGGTCTCACTATTCAGGTATGGTTTTTACTCCACTGTTTTTTTTTTCTCTGGGGTTTCAGCTTTGACTACAGCAGAATTACACACTTACATGATGTATTGCAGGCTGTGCGAGTCACCAAACCTAAAATTCCAGAGTCAATCAGAAGAAACTATGAGCTAATGTGAGTGAATATTTATTTATTTAATTTTTTTTATATTTCGTATATTATTCTGTGCAGTTTGATTGGATGTCGAATTAAGGTATCTCCATATTGTGTGCTTTTAAAATGTGCACACAGAGTGACTTTCTATTGCATGTGAAAAGATGGATGCTAAAGTTTGAGCTGACTCACAAATGTGCTCTTATACAACAACTTTTCCTCTTCTCAACATGGACTGCGTGTTCCCGGGGGCGGGGTTTATGTACATTTTAGGGTTGGTGATGTCACTAACCTGGGAAGAATGTTGTTTGTTGTAGTCCTTTTCTTTAAAAGCAAATATCTTCCTTTGCTTTGAACTTTGAGCATTGTACCTTTGCAGATGTTGTTTATGCTCAAACAGCAACATTTCACACTAACTAAAGTTAGGGTGTATTCACACCTGCCTTGTTTGGTTCGATTGAATCGAACTCTAGTTCGTTTCCCCCCTTGGTGCGGACCTTTTGGGCAGGTGTGAATACAGCAATCGAACTCTGGTGCGGACCAAACAATCGAACCGAGACCCAGCTGAAGAGGTGGTCTCGGTACGGTTCCAAACGAACTCTGGTACGGTTCGTTTACGATGTGAACATGAACCGACCCAATATCGGCCCAATATCAATATCGACCCAATATTGTTCATTCAAGTGCGAAAGAGAATTCCATTCCGGCGCGCTGTCTGGCCACACAATACTGTTGCGCGTCATTCTGCGCGTCGTGTGTGCATCATTGGCAGTGTTGTGCATGAACGTGTTCACTGAACGCGTTCATATTTTCGCCGAACGCTGAACGAATCACTTTTAATACAATGAACGTGAACGAGAGATTTTTCGAGAGAACTCATCTGATTTTTTTGTACATATTTGCCTATTTGTTAGGATTTTAGTATCATAATGATTAGGCTAATAAATGCACGCACAATTATCCGTGAACTTGATTTGAACAAATGCCTTTCAACTTGTGTGTGCAAAATTCAGAATTAAATTAATGTGCAGAAATTTGTACAAATAGAGAGTAGGATATGTAGGCCTAATATACTGTTGTAGCCATTTAAAAAAGCGCGTTTCATATTTGTTAATTTATGTTGATTTATGAAAAGTGAACAGCACGACCGAGATAGGATGCGCAATATGAGACATGGAGCGGGTCAGACATGATTTTGACCGTTGAAGTTGAAGTTGTTATAGAAAGCCTTTCTTTAAAGTGAATTTCGTTTTGTATAAATTGTATCTTAATTTTAATACATTTTTCATCAACCAATTGCCTGTATTTAATGAATAGGCCAACGAAACAAATATAACGGAGGCGCCCGCGCGCTCACTTGCATTGCACGTGAACTGAGCACATCCTAACTTAACGAAACTCAGTGTATGCCTCACACAGACATGACAAATACATCAAATACACAAAGCTTGAAATGTCTTTAAACGAAATAATTCAAAACAAAAAAAGAAAAAGGCTACTCTCTGATTATGTAATCCATTATTAGGCTTAGCCTATTTATGTGCATTTCTCTCTATAAGCGCGTTCACACGGAGATGGCGATCGTCAACTTCATCTTTGCAGCCGAGTCGACACTTTTAGAGAAAACACTTGTTTATTAATAAAAATCAATACACGCGTCATTTACAGATGCACGCACACATATTATTTCGAAATAACGAGACAGTAAAAGAACAAATATTGCAGTAGCCTACGAAATATCTCCAAATTTATTTTTAATTTATTTTTATATTTTTTATATCTCCGAGCCTTTTTTTTGTTGCACTTCCTGATTTCCCTACTTGAGAATCCTTGTCCAATGAATGGACGACCTTAGCACACGTGTGGTTTTGTTTACACATTTTGGTTCACTTGCAAAAAGAGCAGTGTGAAAGCGAACCGTACCAAACAAAAAAACAAAAAAAATTATTTGGTCCGGACCAAAGCAAGTGAACTATCGGACTTTCCTGGTGTGAATACACCCTTAGAAAAGTGAAATCATACTCAACCATCTCTTTAATGTATGTTAAAAAATATCTGTCATGAAAATTACAGCAACTGTGTAAATTATTATATTTTAATAATAAATTAGAGTATAAACATGTTAATGTAAAAACTGCCTTATGTGCAATTTGTTATTTGAGTGTTGATTTGATTATTATTATATCTAAAAAATAAATAGCAACTGAATTTAGGCTAAAAGTCTAGGCTCTGTTGTTAAAGGATAATTCCGGTGTTTAACACTTTGAGTGTATTTTGTAGTTTGTTTTGGATGAACAAGAGTGGTGGACAAAGAAATTTTGACTGGTTCCTGTCTCGACTTTTTGACTATTTTAGAATTGCCCATGAAATAGATTCAAAGTGTTAAATACCGGAATTATCCTTTAAGCTTTAATGTTATAGTAATGTGCAAGTAAGGGCTCCTATATAGTTTACTTTACAGCATTAGCAGATCATTTTTTTATCCTTGCGAAACGTTTACTTGTAATTTGAATTTAAAGACAATTACAATTAAAGCACTGTTTAATAAAAAAAGTAACTTTAGCTTTCTAAACCCCCACCGAACCGAGACGTCAAAACTGTGGGACGTACTGAACTGTCAGTTTTGTGTATCGTTACACCCCTAATGATTACACATGCTATCGCTTGTTTCTGCGGCTTAGGCCCCATTTACACGACAGTGAATAATAATAATAATAATAATAATAATAAGTTTATTTTCTATAGCGCCTTTCAAGAACTCAAGGTCGCTTTACAATGTTATACAGATAACAAATAAACAGCAAGCAAACAGGTACAAAGGCCATCTGCTTATAACAAACAAACAATTGACATGAATCAAAGAAAAGATATTGTACTATCAGAGCTTATAATTACGACATTGTAAGTAGATAGGGCTGAGAAAGTGGGGAACAGGGAAAATGTGTCGAGGATACTTATTTATTGGGCGAACTTGAAAATATGAGGATGCAGGGTACTTACGAGGATACTTATTTATTGGGCAAGCTGGAAGATATGAGTTTTAAGTTGTTTTTTGAAAGACCGGATGTTGTCAGTCGCACGAAGATTCGGGGGCAGCTTATTCCAAAGCTTAGGGCCAACAACACTAAAGGCCCTACCGCCCACCGTAGAGAGTCTGACCCAAGGTTCCACGAGTAGGTTTTCAGTGCTGGACCTAAGGACCCGAGTTGGAACATATGGTTGTACCAAATCAACAAGGTATTTGGGTGCCGGGCCATGCAAGGCTTTATATACTAGGACCAACAGTTTGAACTGGATGCGATTTATGACAGGGAGCCAGTGCAGTTGGTGAAGGATCGGAGTGATATGAGCAGATTTTTTTATTGTATGTGAGGGCTCGTGCAGCAGAGTTTTGTACCATTTGAAGGCGGTGTATTTCTTTGGCAGGTAGTCCGCTGTATAATGAACTACAGAAGTCCAATCTCGAAGTGATGAAAGCGATGTGATGAAAGTGAAGGCACCGATCTGCTCACGGTGCAATCTCGAAGTGATGAAAGTGAAGGCACCGATCTGCTCACGGTGGCGCTCGTCGCGTACGCGTTTACGTCACAGGCATGCGCTAGTACAGGAAAATAACAAAACATTATCAAACTAAAATATAGTATTAATTTCATTGACAAAAAAAAAAAAATCTGTCATTTTTGAGTGACACGTGAAGAGCACTGAAGGTTAAAGCAGCAGCTTTACCGTATTAAACATGAAAAACAATGTCAGCGTCTCTTTCACTTTCAGTGCTTCACATTGCCACCTAGCCGCCTGGATATACTACAATACTACATCGAATTTCACACACTTTTGCTTCACCATATGCACGCAAATACCCCCCCCCCCCCCCCCCCCCCCCCATAACCGTCGTCTAAATGCAGAATAAAAAGTGACTGATAACGCAATGCCACTTTTGCGTTTTCTCTTCAGATCGTTTCTGTGTAAACATAGCCTTATTTGCATGCGTTTTGATCTGGAGATTCTGTACTCTTTAAGAAGATGTGCCATAGTGCCCCCTACCGTATAATAGTGAAAACACGGAAAGCTGGAAAATTCCGTCAAAGGCGGGAAAGCGTTTTCTCCCAAATTACGGAAATTTCCGTCAATGGAAATAGGATTTACTGAGATTTACCGTTCACACTTTTAAGGTCTGTAAGATCCTACAAGATGAACTTTTACAAGATGTAAAAATGTTTGAGTCTTATGCTTACCAAAGCTGCATTAATTTGATTTAAAAAAAAAAAACTGAAATATTATTACAATTTAACAACTATTCTATTTTAATATATTTTAAAATGCAATTCATACCTGTGATGGCACAGCTGAATTTTCAGCATCATTACTCCAGTCTGCAGTGTCACATGATCAATCATTCTAACATTCTGATTTGGTGCTCAAAGAAATGTTGAAAACATTGTTGCCTAATATTTTTGTGGAAACATGATATAAAAATTTTTGTAGTATTCTTTGATGAATAGAAATTTCAAAAGAGCAGCAGGAAACCTTCATAACATTTAAATCAATTTAATGCATCCTCCTTGCTGAATGAAAGTATTGATTTCTTTAAAAAAAACTTTTGATTGGTAGTATACTGAAAATCATCAGGCATCTTGATTTATTGTCCTTGAATGCATGCATCTATTGTTTTACTAAAATTGTTACTAAATAGTTTCCCCTGTCTTTTATGATGTGTAGGGAAGCAGAGAAGACAAGGCTGCTTATCACCGTTCAGACGCAGAAAGTTGTGGAGAAAGAGGCTGAAACTGAGAGAAAGAAGGCCATCATAGGTGAGTCCAAACTTACAAATATAATGCTGATCATGTACAGGATCAGGGTTCTGCCCCAATTCATCTTGTGTGTTGCTCTCATTACAGAGGCTGAGAAAATGGCTCAGGTGGCAGGGATTCACTTCCAACAAAAAGTGATGGAGAAGGAAACAGAGAAAAAGATCTCCGAAATTGAAGGTCTGGTTTATCAACAGAGCATTTTCACAGCATGTGTCACACAGAGTATGTTGCTCATCAGACCCATTTTTTGATTGTAACAGATGCTGCTTTCCTGGCAAGAGAGAAGGCAAGAGCAGATGCAGAATATTACACTGCTGCAAAATTTGCTGAAGCCAACAGGGTAAAAAACAAAACAAAAATTATATTCTTTTGTTACATTTTTGTGTATTGCTCAATGTTTTTTTTTTTTTTTTTTTTAACCATTTAATTTATTTAAGAAAATGTGAAATTGGTGCCCTTTACACGTGAACATTCAGGGCTGTATTGCCATAATTATTTTGAGAAATCCTTGGAAGATCCAGTTTATTAGCTTTCAAAGATGTTTTAAAATGTTATTAAGTGTATTTGTTTAATCTGTAACACTTTACAATAAGGTTTAATTTGTTAACATTAGTTAACAAAATTAGCTAAAATTAATTAGGAATAAACTTACTTCCAAAGCATTTATTAAACTAAGTTAGTTGATTGCTACATTTACTAATACATTTTTAAAATCAAAAGTTGAGTGATACTGATGTACATCCAACCGGTTGTTATCACAGAATAAACCCTGACGGTGATCAGGACCTACTGAAGGGGTTTATTCTGTGATAACAACCGGTTGGATGTACATTATCCCATTTATTACATGGCTTCTTGCCACATAAATAAGTAATTAGACATGAAATATTGAACATTTAAAAAATATTTATTAGCTCTTTAAACGCAAAGCTTCCGCAGAGAGAACAAGAGCAGAGTTCAAACTAGACGGACATTTAAGGGATTCGGTACGGTCATACCTCTTATTACACAGTGTTTCACATAGATAACTATGGGGATAAGATATATTGATTTGAGATGAAACTCAAATGTTTTTTTCTTATTTTCATTAGAGCTGCGTTTGTATGAAACAAGAGAGGGTGAGTCCGTGATACCGGATGACATACTAATTAAATACCTATACACAAAATATTGATTTGAGTTTTAACATTTTAATAGCTCACCAAACGTAAACCTTGCACGAGGAAAAAAACGTTCCCAGTGTAAAGCGCCGTCTTCAGTGACAGTAACCCAGATGAGCCTGCGTTATCAGTTTTTAGTGGTTGTTGTCGGAGTAATAGTCAAGTATTCCACAGAGCTGTGTAATAACATTAGTTAATGCACTGTGTATTAACATTAAAAAAACTATGAACGACTATTTTTATTAACTAACATTAACAGAACATTTGGTGTAACGGTAAGTTTGTTCACTTTTAGTGAGTAAACTATCAGTCTAGTCTGCAAAAAGACTTAATCTAGTAGATTGTGTGAAGGAGTTTCACTCTCTTTCAGTTTATACAAAGCTCAAATATCCTTCAACCTAGCTATATTAAGAGAGCACATGTAGGAGGCTGTAGCTGATTTCATATTGGTGCTAGTGTCCACTCTGAACACATGGAGGCACGTTCACGCATTCCTTCAGTACAGTTGATTCCACAGGAAATGCTCAGATCATTTATCAGACTACTGTCTCCCTCCTCCACAGCTGAAGCTTACACCAGAGTACCTGGAACTGATGAAATTCCAGGCCATAGCCTCAAACAGCAAGATCTACTTCGGTCAGGAAATCCCAAACATGTTTGTAGACAACAGTGCCTCCCGTCCAGCCGTGGGCCAGGGTGCGGCAGATTTGATGGAGCAGCTGGAGTCCTTGACTATGAAAGAGAGTCTTAAGAAAGCGTCCAAGCCCAAAGCCACAGAAGGCCACTGAGGGGCCTGAGAGCTGTCCACCCCCTCTTCCTCTGCAATTTCTCTCTCTCTCTCTTTCTCTCTCTCTCTCGCTCGCGCTCTCTCTCTTTCTCTCTTTGTGGAGCATGGGTGCTTGTGAGGCATGCTGACATGGATGCTTTTCACTCTTCTACTGCAGTGGGGTTGGGTGCTTGGCTAGCTGTGCTGTGAGTCAGTAAGCTGCAGAGACTGTCACACAGAGCCTGTGGTTTTCCAGCAGCCAATTGAAAACTAAAAAGAAATGTCTAAGAACTGTGCCACTGAATATTGCCAGGTTGAATTGTGGCGATTCAAATCTAAAAAAAATCCCTCCAATGTCCCTAACTCGCATCAGCATGCTTCTCCCCTTTTTTTGCTCTCAACTTTTGATTCTCTTTTACAAATCCATGCTAATTATTTTTTAGATGCAGATGCAACTGCAATGTGAAGTATGTGAACATTTCGAGGTTTACCTTTGTGTTGTCTTTAACATAACTGGAATTATAAGGCATCACACTAATTGAGATCAAAGGCAGTGGCTTTATTAGCTACAATATGATGAGACTCATTTTGTAGCCAACATTTGTCATCTTTTCTTTAATATATATTTGAGGGATATTTAACCCTAAAATGTATATTGTCATCATTTGTTCACCCTCGCATCTTTCTAAACTTGTAAGTCGATCTTGTGTGGAACGAGGATATTTAAAAAATAAATAAATAATAAAAGGTGTTTTTCTATCTTTATTTTTTTTGTCCATGCAGTGAATGTTGTTGAGGTCCAATATTGTACCTTACTTGGACCCCATTGACTTTCATTGTATGGACAAAAACAGTTTTAAACAATCTTTTAGAATATCTATCTTTTGTGTTCCTCAGAAGAAATAAAGTCCAACTGGTTTAGGATGATGAGAGGATGAGTAAATAACAGAATAATGTTAATTTTTTTGGTGATCTTTTAGAAAAGTCTTCATTTTCATTGTCACTAACTTCATTATAGTTAAAATCTTAATTTAGTTCAGCCACAGCTGCAGATATCAGTGGCTTTTACATGTGTATGTAAGATCGATCTTGTTTTAAAATTATCCCTGCTTGATTTTTGTTGATCTTTATGAAGACTTTTTCTACGACCTTGAGACCTGAATACTTGGTGTGAATTAAATTTCATGTAATGTCAGAAATAGTGGGTTTGGTATAGTATTGTGTAGCTTGTTAGTTTGTGGGTGCTCTGTGGATGATATTGAATTGTTGGTTTATAGAAAGGGTGACTGAGCATGGGTTTCATAAGATGTTAATGTTTTGTTCCGGGGCTCCTGCCTTTGAAAAGCTATGAGATGAACAGCTGTTTGGTTATAGTCGGTTCCTTTATGACTGAAAATGCCTATATGCCTTTAGTTGAGCTTGCTCGTTTTGTCATTACTGGAAGGAGTTTATTTAAAAGAGAATTCAGTTACAATAAGGGCTGCAGTATTATTAGGCACTATCAAAGAAATTTAGCATTATGCTGGATGAATGCATTCATGATCAGACATTGTAACAACATATTAATGCATTTTGGGAGCCAGGTGATGTTTTTCACTGGTTGCCCTGAAGCCTCAAAAGCTTCATCAGAATTTCACCACTAGAGGAAGCCAGTGATCTTCAGGAATCTAAAGACTGGACTACAAAGAGTTAAACGAATCAAAAAAACTGCTTCTCTTAACTGCGTCTGCCTAAGTTGCTTTCATATGCCAATATTTACAATTAATTAAATCAAACCATCCAAACTAGGTTTTAAATAGTGTCTACTAGTGCTATCTCTCAGGAAAAGAGACCTGTGTGCTAACTTGAATGACCAGCTTTTTTGGTATCTTACATTTAAACTGACCACTTCACAAACAGATGTAGGGTCGTGTGTTGTCTGTGTGAATCTCACACACCACATCGTTTTTCCATCCTCTTCATACTTATCGATTAAAGAGACAAACATTCAATGTTTAGTTTGATTGTTCCTTCTACAAACAGTGGCTTCTCCCATTTTCCTCTTAAATTGACTTGTCATTCAATGTTTTCCTTTAGGTGTAAGATGAATTGTCTCAAATGATCTTTCTGTCCATATGATCTCTGTGATTCTTATGGTTGATTAAATGAGAGAGGACAGAACTCGACTGCCCTGGAATTAAACTCACTCTGTGAATGTCACTTTTTTATGTCAGCATAATTTAAGCTCCTAATTTTAAAACATTTATATGCAAAATTTATAAAATTTTGACAATGTTTAATTCTGTGAAATAAAACCTATTTTGATACCATGAAATGACTTTTCTTGATGTTGTAATCACGTTTATATTCTTGTCTTGCACATTAAGGAGGAGTACATCATGTCCTACTAAGGGAGTGTTTTGCAACGGGTCAATGTCATAGATTGTGTCATGAATGTAGTGCTTTTAATATGAGCTGGATATGTTTTCAGAGAAAAAAGAGGAAAGGGAACTAGTTATTGCGTATGAAAGAACTTAATTCTAAAATGTACGTGCATACAAAACTGGCCACTGTGACGTCAGTGTTTCATGGTCGTTTAAGTGAAACGATCTCTTTTTCTCTAATATTCTGGTCTTCAGATGCGACTCTGGTTGCGACCGTAATGCATGTCTTTGGGATATTTTTCACCCATTTATACAGCAGAGCGAGTTACAAGTTGAAGTTTTATGTTATTCATCATCGGATATGTAGAGTTAGGTGTGCAACCTAAATGACAAAAAAACAATGTTGATATTTGACAGTCATTCCTCTTGTCTTCAATCTTACAACAACCTTTTCATGTTTTTCTAACTGTTTTGGGAATAATCTGATACAGTTATTATCTTAAAAATAACCACTTGATGAACAATCACAACAGGCAGTTATGGCCCATATATTTGTGTTTGCTTAGCAAATAAACCCAGAATGTCTCAGTCAGTGGTATTTGTCCAAATACAGGAAATGCCACGAAGTGTCATCTCCAAGTAACAAATGAGTTGGCTTGAACTTTTTGATGCAGGACTCAGACTTACTAACAGCACATGAGTAGAAGTAGGACAAAGGAAGGAAATAGTCACTCAAGGAAGTGGGCAAAAAAGGTCTGTCTCCAGCTGACCTTAAAGAGAGAACAGAAGGTTGAGCTCCCCCAGGACCTCCTGAGTAAATATCAACCATTTAGATCAGGTCCCCAGACTGACTCAATCCCAAGGCATAAAGAATGTTTCCTGTTCCTGATGGTGAATAAGGGTGAAATTAAAATGTTATATTGGATGAAAATTAAATTTAATTAAAGTGTCTCATTTAGAAGATGAATTTGTATGTTAAGTTAAAATGTGCTTGTTAAAAATGCAGTGTCCAGGGTGCTCCACATATTTCCTTCCTGCACGACTCATCAGTGATATAAAGGAAATGGCTCCACCTAGACTATAGTTGAGGAGGTGAAGAGACCAAGGCCGCGCCAGAAATCCCATATTGTCTTGAGTAGATACTTCTTTTGAATGAGAAATCACTTAACGACTGCTGAAAAAAAGTATGTTATAGTATGAATGTAATCAGGAAGTACTACTTTTGCCATGTTGCCCTCATCACGTAACCTACTAGCGTCAGTTGCATCCATAGGTTGCATCGCGACCTTGAAAGGGACGTTGGTCGCGTCACTGCCATTCACAAATCCTATCCCGCTTCCCGTGGCCCTGGGATAGTGACATCGGAAGTATTAATCCGGGTACTTTTTGCCTACTCTTTTATATGTAGCCTACTGTGAATTCGGACATCTTTTGTCACACTGTTTTTCGTCTACTATATAGTAGGAAAGTATGCGATTTCGATGCAGCCAAACAGTCTTATGTTGTGGTTGTTTTGTCAGGCCAACTTTATTGCAGATTCCATTAATAATCCTTAAGCCTTATTTGATTTAAATCTTTTTTTATTAACTAAACAGAACTGACTCTGAAGTCATGTTAAAACAAGTTCACTGTAGAGCAAGATTTGAATGACTCCCACATGATACAGGATACATCACTTGCACAGACTTACTCAGCACAGGGATGGTGGCCAACTTTTTTTTCCGTTGTTCATTGGAATGAAAAAAAAAGAAAAAGCAACATGTGAGCTGTTAGAACAATAAATATCCACAAATATATGTTTTTAATGTATCTTCAAAGAAAAGCCATCATCCAAGCAGGACATGCTAGTAGATTTTTTCTTTAGAACTAATGGTAAATCTGTGGCCTGCCTACAACCAGGAAGGGCAGTGCCCAGGTTTTGTAGTTGGTTGGAGGGACTCTAGCGTAAGAGACGGCATGTTCCCATGTCATGTTCCTATGACAACCATGATGAGATTTATGAATTACTGGCAACAGCCTGAACAATTGTGTTCTGTGTTCAGTCTGGCTCATCGCCCTGCTCCGTCCCCTGAAGCGCTGCCCTAATTTACCAGGGAGTCATGGGGCAGCTTCTGTAAGGACATGATAGATGAGAAGCCTGGCTTCTCTCAGCTCTGATTAGCACAATAATGCAGGCCAATCGAAGGGGATTTCTACATGCCTAAATCTGATTTTGTGACACATGACGTTGTAGTTTTAACAGAATAGATATAGCACATACTTCGGCTATACTGGTTGTGAAACAGAATTTTGCATTATACACACACACTAACGTTCCAAAGTTTGGGGTCAGTAAGATTTTTCTTATAGGGGTCATGACATGAAAAAACTAAATTTACTCAAACATTTGACATAAGAACAAATCAAAGCCCTTCAAGGCTTAAAACGACCTCCTTGTTATAAACAAAGCATGAAAAAAAAACATTGTTAAAAAACTATTTTTGTTTTTTAAATTTAATATTGTTTGTTATTTTATTAAAAAAGTTAAAGGCCTAGGATCCATAATAAGAAAAGCAATACAATCCCATTACAGTTCAAGTTATATGAATCAGGAGTGTTTCTCAAATTAGCTGATATTAGAATGACTTCAGAAAGATCCTGTTACACTGAAGACTGGAGTAATGACTAAGCTTTCACAGCCATCACAGGAATAAATTACACTTTAAAAAACAAATGGAAAACAGGTATTTTAAATTGTAATAATATTTGACAATATTATAGTTTCACTTTATTCCTGCTCAAATAAATCAGCCTTGATGCGTAACAGTATAGTGTGTGTGGTTCAGGTCAGGTGTACCCTGATGTCTCCACGGGGGCAATATACAAAATCTGAAGTCCCCATGAGGAAAAAAGCTTATAAATCATAGTATTTTTTTCTTCTAAATTGTAAAATTGGAGAAAGTTTTCTGTGATGGTTAGGGGATAGAATATAGTTTGCACAGTATAAAAATCATAATGTCTATTGTCCCCATAAAACATAAAAACCCACTTGTGTGTGTGTTTTATGTTTTTTTTTTTTTGTTGTTGCTTTGCTTGTATCTAGAGTTTTGGCGAATGTTATTGTGCATTATGTGTGTGGCTCTCTTATCTTGGCAAGGGAAGAACCGTTATCTTGCTGCTTGCACATCCACTTAATCATCCTGACTCAGTGCAGGTCTGTTTTTAAGGTTGTGAGATTTGAAAGCAATGCTTTGAGGTCTCATTTTACCCCTGGGTGTGTCACAGGGTTAGCATCTCTCCCTGATAACACCTGTCTGAAATCGGAGTTTATCGCTGACTCTGTTTTACACTCCAAGATTTTTCCCATAGTTGTCATCAGTTAACCCCTGAACTGGTTCACTTCAAAATTTGCACAATTTTAAAGGCTTTTAAGTTTAATGAAACTTAAATTAAGCCATGTTCAATCCTGGAATTGTCATGAACAGTAATCAGTAAAGTATTTGTCTTTATGTATTGGCCAGGATGTATCTCATTGTGACTAATAGATCTTCATTGATGGATCATGTCTCTGATGACAGCAGACAGCTTGTTTCCAGATTACACAGACAAAAAGTTCAACAGAGCACATAGATTCTGTTATGTGAACATCTGCAGTTATACAACAGAGATATTAAGGAAACATCCATGCAAAACTGTGTTTGTGGATCTCTTTCCCATCTTCAGTCATCCTGAGAAAAGAAGTGAATAGGAGGAAAACACAATAAACATGCCAATCACCTGGTATAAAAAGACATTTTTATTTGCAGAATGTTTTTCAGTCAGTTTGATTACCATGTGGTTTTCATTGCATTTCAAAATCCTCCTTCATTAATCTTCCAAGAGTCATTTAAACAACATAAAAGAAAGGAACGCTTCAGACAGTCATGTCTTCGTCTGAACAGAAACAGATGACTGGGATAGGAATCAAGGCTATCCCTTACATCTGAACTCTGTCACTGGAAGTGTACCATCAGATTTTTATGAATTTTCTATGCAGTGTCACGCCTTGAGTTTTGTTTGTTTTCACCGTGTCCAAAACAAAACAACACTATTGTCATGTCATTTTACACTTCTTTACTTGACCTGATGATCTCAACCTTTCAAATGTTGATAAATTGTCATAATGAATGCTTGGGTTGAATGTCTCGGCAGCTCAACTCTATACAGCAGTGGTGAGGACTTTCAGTTCGAGAATTACAGGAACTTTCAGTAAAAGGATTGCAGGCCTACCATTATCATTGCTCTAATGAATATTCTGAGTTCAATAGACAGCATTAGTGGCATCATTTTAATTACCACAAAAATTCATTTTTGATTTGTTCCTTATAACCTAAAAAATCTGGGATAAAGAGAGGCAAATCATAGAAGTGAATGGAAACGTTAAAATACCCACTGTTTCTATAACAATAATGCCTGTTAACGTGATTTTAGTTTTTGCTCACCAACTTTTTTACATAAAGTCATTTCTAGTTTTAAAACTTCTTTGCCATGATAACATAACGGCCTAAACCCTGTAATTCTGCAAAAACGTTGATTTAAAAAAACCTTAGATCTCAACACTTGAGTTTTAAGGAAAGAATTAATGTGCTTTCATACAACCTTCACATTTATGCCGTTTAACTCTTAAAACTGATTACTTACACTGTCTCACCATAACTTTGATTTTCACTCTTTTTTTTCTTTTTTTTTTTAAAGAAAAGGTTACAAAGATTCCATTTTTTAATCAACATTATGCCACAGTTGCAGTCGAATGAGCCCAACATGTAGGCCTACTGAACATGGAATATTCTGAATTATAATTAACTGGAAAAACATACATTGCCAAACCTGACATAGATTCTAAAACTAGCTGTGAAGAAACTAGAGCACTAAACATGCTCACTTGAAACTGACCAAAAAAAGTGGAAGAGTGAGCTCTTAAATTTGAACACTCCTGAAAAAGCACTCTGAAGGGGAGTTATTGCAGTACTTTATTTTACTTTTCCTCTATTGGATTGGACTCTTTTATACTCTGTCCTTTTGTGGATGGTCTTAAAAATTAGATATTGTGATAGACTAGAGGGAGTATCACTCTCATTCTCTCTTTATGAGAACAACTCCCGTTGCAGACGTTCTCACAGTGTGCTGTCTTCATATACCGTTTGCTGAGGGGCTCAGGCATCCATTTGACTGTAATTCAGTGTGACTCAGAGAGCTTTAATGCTGCTTTACCACCCAAAGATCCAACCCCCAAATTCCACCGGTCTTTCTCTGAGAGCCCAGCTTGAGTCACCAGGGAGCTCTGAGAACTTTATGGCACAGAGTATCAGCTTCTTATATGAAACATATATTTTTCAGAATATATCCAGCAGTATTCACTAAATTATAAGAAAGTATTTGTAATTCATAATAATCTCTCACATATAGCCATAAAGTTTTTTTTTCCACTCTCAACTTTGCTACAGAACTGTTTACATTTGGTCTGAGGTTTCCACATGGGGTTGATGTCAGTATAAACACATGCCTCATGAGAGAGACACAGAGTGATTGCAAATACTGTTTCAAAAGGATTGTGTGAACTCCTGGAGCCAAAAAGAGCAGAGAGAGGGTGAGTGGCTGCAACTCTGCTGGAGCCAAATCTGCATTGTTGAAGGAAACCCCCCAAATTACAGGTCTCCCATGATCTGATAACTTTATGATAAAGAATAGCCTGTGGTGAAAAGAGGGAGCTGTTGATGGCCCCCCAGGGAAACAGAATGTGATGTGTTGATATCTTTGCCCTCACTGGATAGACTCATGGAGGGAAGTTGCTGTATGGGCAACTGTGTCATGCTGACGCGCCTTCTTCACAGCCTATAAAAGCATTGTCAATAATAATAATAATAAACATATATAGGCCTAAGTTAAGAATCAATGTTTTCCTGCAGCCTATGAGTCAAATGAGGATATTCTTGAAGAAAGGAGAAGTGAAACTTGATAAAAATACTTTTACTTCTTGTAAATGTCATTGGATATTTTAGTGTATATGCAAAGTGGTTAAAGTCGGCATGAAATCAAAATTGACCCTATTTACTTAGCGGATATTACTAGTCTTGTGGTGAACAATTAATCCGTGCAAGTTAATACACAGAAAAAAATTGTTTGCCGTAGTTATCTTTAATCAAAGTCTGAAAAGTTACTTCCGATTCCGATTTTTTTCTGATGACGTAGGTTTGACGGCTTGGGTTGGTAAAACACTTAACCACTCCCCTCGAACCGTTACTCTGCTATGGCCGAGAGATGGAGAGGAGGAGCGCTAAAGTAAAACCCTGCCCTCTCTTCAATATTCCCTTTCACTCGGAAATGCGTCTTGAGAAAACACTTGAGAAAAGTCGTTTGCAACTTCCGGTTCACGCGGACTTTAACTCTTTCCCTGCCATTGACTTAATTTATAAGAAAACGTTTCCCTGCCATTGACGGAATTTTCTGGCTTTCCGGGAAGCGATATTACACGTCTTCTGAAAGAGCACAGAATCTCTGAATCAAAACCAGATAAAAAAAAAAAAAAAAAAAAAAGCAGAAACAAGATCTATTTTACAAAAGCAGATGCATATGTAAAATAACGCGATAATCAACATTACAAATACTTTAATTTCGACATCTAACAACAGCCACAAACATGGCAGACCGGTCTTATGACATGACGACTAATAATACTGTGAAGTCAGGTGTCTTACAAACAATGTAAAATGATAAGAAAAAATTCCAAAATACAGTAAAACCAAATTTAGAAATTAAATAATTAAACTGGGTATACTATGGAAAATCATTAAGATTTTGAAAATCACACAATTATAACATCAAAATAATTATATATACTAAATATAATGTTCAATAATTCCACATTAAATAAAACCACTATCACTGTATTTACTGTTGAGAGTAAGCTTTGTAAGATTATCACGATCAATGGTGATGGACAAAAATACAACGTAAATCCTAAAAATAAAAAGTATACTGATACTGGTGAATCATTCATTTGCAGAAGCATAAACTGCTGAAGATGGTCACTGCTGATGCTTGCCATCAGTGTTTCTGTGTGCCAACGACCACAGGTTAGGAAACGGGTATGGAAAAAAAAGATAATTCCACATGGACAACACACCAGCTTTTTATACGTTTACTAGGAGTGTTGAGTATGCATATAGTATGCACTTCCTTATGTTGGAAAAGTAAAGCAACAAAGAGATCATGAGTTGTGTGCCTTAGTGCTTTGTCAAGTCCTTAATGCGTAGGTCCTTAAGATGCAAAAGGTTCTCCAATCGGTTTACTTTAATCTGTAAAATCTGGAGGAAAGTAGAACATTTAGGTGATATTCAACAGTGGTTGTAGGTTTATGATCTGCAAAGCCAATGGCACAAAAGAACAAACAAACAAGTGTAATGTCAAAATCATTATGTATCATTTACATCCATATAAACTTTGATGACTTTTCAAATGACTGCAGAAGTTGATTTAAGGTGGACAAAGTTACTGAATTTCTTTTTCTTTCAATTGAAACGCAAACAGTTGCAATTTTCAAATATGAATGTTTTGAAATGGATGTTTTGCTCAAAGCCTAAAAATTGTCTTACTAATTGTCAGATGACAAATATCACATCTGCTCAACTCACAGTGACTCATTTAACAATCTTGCAATCTCTTACCACATTACCACAGCAGTGACAGGAAACATGTCAGTGTACATGAGACCTGTAGCCCTTGACAAAACACAGGAAGGACAAATTTCCTTTTGCGACACAAGAATCTGTCACCAGCTGGCATTGTATGCTAAAGGTGCTGAAACTAACTTTTTAGTTAGGTTTTGGGATTTGCAAGTCATAAGATTTAATATTTTTAAAGAATATCTGTAGGTCTCATGCAAGAAATAAAGATTTAAAGGGGCCCTTTTACGAAGTCTTGATTTTGTTTTTGGGGTGTGCTATGCTTTCATGCTTGATTGTTCAAAAAATTTTTTTTTCTGAAATACTAAATGTGCGGTTGGCTGTCCCAGTGTGTTGGCACCGTTTAGCGGAGAAGCACGCGTTCGGGAAATGTCACGCCCCTTAGCATAACAGCAAGCAGGCGAGCTGAGGCAAAGCTTTGCACTTTGTTTACATCGTAGCACCAACATAAAACTTATAATTGGAACTGTTAATAGAAAACGCAACTAGAAATGATAAGACATACTTACAAGATCATGATCCACAAACATGATCCACAAACAACAGATTGTCCCGACAAAGTGAAAACTGCTCCATTTCAGAAGAAGCTTTTGTGCTTAGCCTGCATTGTTTTATCTTAGTCTCTAGAAGCTGTCTTCGGTAAAATGTGCTGCGCACTTAAAAACGTTGGGGTTATAATGTTCAGAAACAGTGTTTAAAAGAAATTTGAACTACAAGTTTGTCAGCCTTAGGAAGGTCAAACAAATGAGTTTTGGAAACGTGGAAAAAACAGCGTCTCTTTGACACAGCGACAACACTGTCTTCTCTAGTGTAGCTCAGCCAGCAGAATAGGACCCCTTTAAAATGAATTATGCACATTAAATTTGTGTTGAAACATAAGTATTGATAGATTTTTTGGTGTAACAGATTATCAGAAAAATTATAAATGTAGGCCGGTGACATAGTTATATTAATGGTTGTTGATTAAACTTTGAAATGTGGGCATTGCACAGATGAATGTGACTTTAATTTAAGACTAAATGATTGACATAGTTTATCATTTCACTGGAAGATTGAAATACGTTATTTTTTATTTGAAAATTACCAAGTTAAAATGAATAAATAAATATAATGTAAATGGATGAATCATTTACAATAAGATCAATAACATGCATTTTGAAAATAGATTTTAATTTTCATTGATTGCTGAAGGTGCAGAGTGTGGTTTCTACACTACTAGTGGTACAAAACGAAATTGCAAACATAATGACTGTTTCGATGCAGGATTCCTAAACCTTCCCCCCATATTTGGTCAGCAGACAAACAGGCAGCTAAACCCTAATATTCATGCCTTTGGTTGAGCAAACATGTCTAATCTCAGACAAACAAAGCAATGCTGAAAGTGCCAGAGATCAACGGTGTATACACTATATGGGAAATCTCTCCATATCAAGTTGGATTTTGTTGTTGTTATTTTAACATCAAAACCTTACCTCAACAGTCTCCTGTAAAGTCAAAATGTCTTGGTCCTTTTTCTCCAAGAGTAAACGGACAGATGGATCCGCATTTGGTCCCAAGGCTGCAGCAGCACTAGGCAAGATTTACAACAAGTCCATTATAAATGTATATCTTTTTTCACAGGCCAACATCAAAGACCTCAGAAAGTTCTATTTAAATGAAATCTCATCACTCAATACCTGACTTTGCCTGTTTTCATCACAGTGGTTGGATTGGTGGCTGGAGTGTTCTCAAAAACCATCATATGATTCACTGGAGAAATGTGAAAAAACAGAGAAAGGGATAAGGTGGTACAAAAAACAACAACAACAATACAACAAAAAAACATTTTCATTTAAACATTTTTGGTTTTGAAACTAACATGTTTGGTAAACATGTCTTGATGTACAAATGTAGGCGACAGCCTAAAACTCAAGTGCCGGTTCTTGGCATAGACCAGCTTCAGGATCCCTCCAGGCTAAATTCTGGCACCGAGACCTTATCCTCATGATACCCTGCATCAATTTCCTCTAGATGACTGGTACTCCCCATACTTTAGGATTTTAAAGCTCATGAGAATTGCTTAGCCAGGAAGGCTAAACTAATTAGACTCCATTTGAACCCATTAAACACAATAAGGTCAAAAAGACACATTGACGGGGCACCAGACTGTAACAACGGAGCAGTAGTTTTATTTGGCTTTAAGCTTTGAATCATCAACACCAGCTGTGCTTCACCTTATAAACATAATAAAAAAAGTAAAAAGCACAGGACTCCCGTTTCCTAAACAGAAAAGGTCTGCGCTTCGATAAAATGATATATCAGAAACAATCTAGCCTTTCAGGTCTCATAATAGACTCAATAGACTACTGTTGGCTTGAGTTTGCTATAGATGAAAAGTGCTTTTAGCCAAGTGCGTTGAGCCTGTTGGAAGTGATAAGGGCTATCTGGTAAATGGAGCTGATGGACGCAGAACCTTTTCTATGAAGAAAAGAGGGAGTAGGACCTGAAACCAGATGGTGTCATGACTAAGACGCCGTGATGATGAGGTGTGGGAAATGGAGGGTTGATCTGGCCCTTCTCCATGTTATGTCAAGAGTAGACCATGCAAAGCGTTTGGCCTATTTCTAAACACACATCTGTGGATTCTTATTAATTAAAATATATTTAAAAAATATTTCTGTGAAACACAATTGAAGATTGTATTTTAGTGGGTTTTCAGTGGTATACTTCAAATATTTTCTTTTATGTTTCACAGAAGAAAGGTTTGGAACGACATGAAGTTGAGTAAATGATGACAGAAATGTAATTTTAGGTTGAACTAAGCAGAAGGCCTGAGTACACACTTGCATCTCAAGAAGTCTTGAGTTGTTTTTTCAAGAAAACTGCTCTTCTTTGTACATAAAAGGGCATAAATAACCCCCTTGGTACTTGCTACACTTAACTTGCTAATCTTGGAAGTTTGGTTTACAGTTACTGAGGCAAGGACTGAGTATTGTGACAATCAGCTCATCTATGAACACTTCCTAAAAACACAATGATGACACATTTCCAAGTGTTTAGATTTGATCTGTTTAGACAAATGATGAGCTAATTAAACAGTGGAATTAGACTATATTCTTACTAGCATACAAAATCATCATCACAATTCATATGCAGCGGAAACAGCAAACACAAGTCTACAGTTCACATTTCCTCCCTTCACAGCAAACAGTTGATATGGGTGGGAACACTGGCCACTGACTTCCACTAACACATTTAGGTGGGTGGTGATTGAGGTCATGCCACATTGCGTCACATTTATCTATGGGAGTCATGTTCTATAAAGGTATAGACAAGGTTTCGGCTTCCTTCTTGAGCTGAAATGGATAGTTCACACAAAAATAACAATTCTGTAATTTACTCACCCTAGTGTCGTTCCAAATCCATAAGACTCAAAAACACAAATTAAGATATTTTTAATGAAACCTGAGAGATTCCTGTCCCTCCATTGAAAGACCAGGTAATAGGCTATCCAAAAAGGTCATAAATGCGCCGTACAACTTGTCCATTTAAATCGAGTTGTTCAATCCAAGTCTTGTGAAGAGACACAATCACTTTATTTGATGAACAGATGTAATTGTGTGTGCACTGAAACAAACCTTATTGGTTCTTGTGCATCACACGCACGTTTGAGGTTTCATGCTTACCAAATGTGATGTGCACTATGTGAGTTTCAATCATTGTATAGAAAAAAAAGCATAATTTAAATATCTTCATCATATAACGTGATCATATCTTTTCACAATACTTTTTGAAGATGAACCAAAGTCTTATGGGTTTGGAACGACATGAAGGTGAGTAGCCTAAATTATGACATGACTAAAACGTAGTGATTTGTGAAGTGACTGTTTTATAAAAAACAGTCTTAAAGGACAAGTTCGGTATTTTACACTTTAAGCCCTGTTTTCAGATAGTTTCTGATGAAATAGAACGGTTAAGATAAAAATTTGGACACATGCTGCTGTCCCGAGAATTTTCGGTTTCTTTCGCTTTCCCCCACCTCCACAATGGCTGCATAGGTGCACCGGAAAAAAGTTTTTGTCTAACTCCATTGACTTGTATTGGATGTGCTGTGAGGTACAAGTCAATGGAGTTGGACAAAAACTACGATAAAACCTGTTCATGTCATATCTCTTCAAAATGACCTTCATTGCCTTACTGTAGCATATAAAACTTGAAAAGCTATAGGGCCCTATCTTGCACCCAGCGCAATTGACTTTGTACACCGACGCATGTATCATTCCTATTTTGCACCCGCGCACAGCAGACTTTTTCCTCCACAGACGCACATCGGTTAGGGAATGAACTTGCGCTCCCGGGGGCGGATCAGCGAAAAGAGGAGGCGTGTTCCGGCGCTAACGTTCCATGGTGCTATCTTGCAATTTCAGAAAACAATTCTGTCACTGACCAGGAAAACCCTAGTCTAAAGACAGTGGCGTTCTTCATATGCTATTTTAAGGGCACATGCTTGGCCATTATGTAGCGTGTGAACAACGCGCATACACTTTGATTCTCTAATCTAAACAGACGCAGCAGTTTTCATTTTTGCAAATCATACATTATTACAAGGAAACATATTAACACACGAGGGAAATCATTGTTGTGCCCATGAAGATGTGAAAAAAATAGGCATCAATCTAGCTTACACATTTACCCAATTTATTATATGCCTGTTTAACCGAAGCTAATTTGGGTGGGTTTCTCCCATCCCCATTCAATGTCACTTCTCTGTCTTTTACGGCCCTGACGTGAACGTCGGTCTCCGCGGCTGTGAACCGCTCCTGGCGTGCACCAGGCAAATTCGCCGTTATAATAGCAATCCGCCATGGAACAAGCGCGCCTGCTCTTAACCCTTTGATGCACAAGCTATGCAAACCCATTCTAATGCACAACATGGGTCTAAAAAGATCCATATTCATTTCCTGTTATTTCATGCATGGCTTGGCATTTTTTTTTGTTTTATCTTTTGACATCACTTTATTTAAGCATTTAATATTCCATGATCTTTTCCATGAATTCCATGAATATTCCATGAATATCAAATATTTTCTGTGACAAAAAAATGATAAAATCAGACTTAAATGCATGAAATATACAAAAGCAGCCGTGTTGAGTTGTGAAATGTGTGGCAGGTGAATAGTTTTCTGCAGTAAATATGTTCCCGCTATTTACAAATATCAAAGGTTCCTATATGGGTAATTTTTTACCCATGTGTGTAAAATTTATGTATAAATACAAAAACTGTGTTAGTTTATAAAGTAAGAAAGGAAAAATAAACATAATGATTTGTGGAAATCAAAAACCAGATATTTAATGAATATTGATTAATAAATGATAAAATACATTTCTTTCAAAGATTCAGCATAGAAACACTCAGCCATAATTGCAATAACATAGGGAGTGAATACGGGTCATTTTAGACCCATGTTGTGCATTAGGGTAGTGACACAAAAACTATTTTTATTGGAAAAGTAAGAAAGGAAGAATTTTAACAAGGATTTGTAATGATATAAAACAAGTTAATTGAGGAATATCTGGAATACTGAATGATTAAATTAATTTCTTTTCTAGACCCATGTTGTGCATCAAAGGGTTAAAGGGAATGTGAGAGGACGCTCTGATTGGTTTATTTCACGTTACGCCCAAACCACACCTATGAATAATGAAGCTACTTCAGACCAACCCATTTTAGATTTGTGTCGTGCGCAAGAGTAATTTATCCCGCCGGTATACTAGCAACAGTGCCCGGGATCCGCCCACAAAGTTACTTGCATTTTGCGTTTGATACTTGCGTTTCAGATTGTTAAAATAGGGCCTTAAGTCCCGTTTCTGTGCAACATGTTTTACAGTATCTACCTGGTCTAAGCTGTCCATGAGATGTGCTGTAATATTCCAAGTCCTATGAAAAAGGATGAGACAGGGTTAAAATACTGCTCAATCAACCATTATAAAGAATAATGAATTATGCAAATATAATGGACAACACAAGTTCCCACAGACTCACCTTTGTACTATCGAATTGTTTTCCCGGACTCTTTTCCTCTATCTTCTGTTTTAGAGAGCAAAGGACTGGTTCAATGTAGCCTGGTTTGCTGACCACAATTTTCTTCAGCAAGTCCTCATGTATTTGAAAGTTCAGCTTGCAGAAAACTTTTCTGAAATGAGAACATAATGCAGGCGTGTGTTGTTCAATTCTATACATAAGGAATGTCTTGGTAGTAAAACGTCTCGGTTACGTATATGTAACCCTCGTTCCCTGAAGGGTACGAGTCTTCGAGTATTGATAAAACTAGCCAATGTACATTGGCGTGTGAGATTTGCATCTCGCACTCTGCCATGCAGCGCGGGTATAAACTCAGAAGCGGATGCACGCACCATTTGTTTTTTTGCTGAGGAGCCGAGCGGAGCCCGGAGTCAGCTGTGGTCCATCAATAGTGGCGACGGTACTACGTAACCGAGATGTTCCCTTTCAGTTCGGTCACGTTCGACGTAGTCGGACGTACCGTACTGATTGGGATCCCAATTAAAACGCCACTTAGTGCTGCCACCTTCCAGTGCCTAGCGAAAGCCTCCTGATCCCCCCACATTTATTGAGGAGGTGATGGACAGGGCTTAGGCCAGGGAAGTCCACTGCTGTTCCGCATGACCCACTCAGGCAGACTTGGATAACACTGGGAAAGCGTGCCCTTTCAGTGGAAAGGGAGATGCAGCGGAAGCCACATCCTGCCCGTAGGGAGGTATCATGTGGAGGTTACACATATGGACTGGGCGTTTCCGGGCAGTACAACATATGGAATGTCAGTGAGGTGACTCCAGCCTATAGCATGGGGGAGATAACACCAGTCAGAGACGGCAGAACAGGCTCTGCCAAGGGAAAGACACGGGCTCGCCGCAGGGAGCCGTACCGTGGAAGAATGCACATATGGGATCGCCGTAGGGATCACAACACATGGGACCCAGCCTAGCACAGGTTCCACCAATGCATATGAGTGTTAGGCCTGGCATCGGACGCTCCGCCACGTCTGTTGCCGAGGGGTGTGGAGGAACTCAACAGGGTTCGGCTAAGAGGAACTCTAGTGGAGCAAGAATGGCGCACATATCCAGTCCATAGGAGGGGAATGGCGCAGCAAGCTGACACTTCGAGCAGGGCTTATGGTGTTGACTGGCTTCTATGCGAAGAGAGCACACAGGAAGGTACCGGCTCGACATGTAGGCTATAAAATCTAGCAAATGTGTTTGGTGTCGCCCAGCCCGCAGCTCTACAAATATCTGTCAGCGAGACACACTGTGCCAGAGCCTAGGAAGAAGCTACACTCCAAGTGGAGTGGGCTCACAACCCGGGGGGGGCATGGTGCTACTTGGGATTGATACGCCAAGATGGTGGGATCCACTATCCAGTGGGCCAACCTCTGTTTGGAGACAGCCTTTCCCTTCTGTTGGCCTCCGTAACAGATGAAGAGCTGGTCTGAGGTCCTGAGGGTTTGCGTTCTGACCACGTACAGGCGCAGAGCGCGGACGGAACAGAGAAAAGCCAGTGCTGGGTCTGCCTCCTTCAGGGGCAGCGCTTGCAGGTTTACCACCTGGTCCCGAAAGGGAGTGGTAGGAACCTTGGACACATATCCAGGCCGGGGTCTCAGGATTACATGAGAGTTGGCCGGCCTGAATTCCAGGCACGATTTGTCGACCGAAAATGCGTGCAGGTCCCCTACCCTCTTGATAGAAGCCAAAGCAGGCAGGAAAACTGTTTTTATAGACAGGACTTTTAACTCTGCTGCCTATAATGGCTCAAAGGGAGGTCTCTGCAGTGCCGTCAGCACCAGAGATAAGTCCCAAGAGGGTATAGAGGATTCAGTCTCCTCACGCACAGGGTCCGAAATTAACACCCGCCAAGCGCCAAATGCGGGTAGATTTTCCGTTTGGCAAGTAAATCTCAAGAGGTTATCCGCCACACTGGTGGATGAATGTTCATCATACCAAAATAATTATGTAATACAATGTTCGGACACTCGGGGGGTCGTGAGATATTGCACACGTTACGAGTCAGTTAAACTGATAATAGTGTCAAAGCAGCTGGTACACGGCACGACTGTCCTGCACGAGTTGTATCACAAAGCCGGCGGCAATCACGTGAGCTTTCATGCTAAACACAGAGACCGGAGCTTACAACGTTGCAGGCAATAGCTTCAGATAGAAAAATGACAGAAATGTGTGTGCAAATGATTTGTTGAAAAGCAGAGAACAGTAGCCATTCCTTTCAGAGAGAGAGAGAGAGAGAGAGAGAGAGAGAGAGAGAGAGAGAGAGAGAGAGAGAGAGACAGAGAGAGAGAGAGAGAGAGAGAGAGAGACAGAGAGAGAGAGAGAGAGAGAGAGAGAGAGAGAAAGAGAGAGAGAGAGAAAGCTGTATGGTTGCTGCCACTGAAGTATAGCCCCATCGATCTAGCCTGTGACGTACATAATATGTCTAAAGTGAAAGAAAACAGAAAATGTAGAGAAAATCTGCTTGTTAAATGTAAAATTTCTGTCATTATTTACTCACTCTAATGTTGTTCCAAACCTGTATTAATTTCTTTCTTGTGCTGAACACAAAAGAAGATATTCTGAAGAATGTGGCTAACCAAGTAGTTGCTGGTCCCCATTGACTTCCATAGTAGAACAAATATATACTATGGAAGTCACTGGGGTACATCAACTGTTTGGTTACCCAGATTCTTTCAAATAACTTTTATTTTCAACAGAAGAAAGAAACTTATTTGGGTTTAAAACAAACAAGCAGGCCTTGAATCTGTTGATGGTATGTCATATTTGTCATCTCAAAATGTTCATTTCTATCCACAAAACTTGCCAGAAGCCCTGGACCCCCCCCCCCCGCGCGCGGCTTGGTAACAACCTCCGGCACGTAACAGCACCGCTGCTGGAAAAAAATCTAGGGGAAACATTGCTGAGCTAGTATCTGAACTACGTCGAGATAGTTGAGGATACGATACACCACACTCTCTCATGGAAAAAATGGCAGCCTCCACTTACCTGTCTCCACAGGTCGGCAGGGGGTGCGTGCCGTGAGAAGGCGTAATTGGGTCCTTGAACCGCACCTGGCTGTCGGCTGGCGATACAAAAGGGGGCTGAGGATGGCAAGGCTTTGCAAGTCTGGCTCTCTTGGGACCCAGGAACAGAGGAATTTGCTCTTTCTTTGAAAATGTGGGTGCTGTGGGTGCGTTCTTCCATCCCTGGGTGGCCCGCTTGTGTTTGCACTTGCCACCTGGCCTGGCAGCGCCTGAGATGGGCTGGGCAGCTCCACGCTGAGACCTGCGTGAAGGCTGCTGCTGTGGCCTAGCAGGAGCGGAGGCAGCGGCAGGGAGATTGATCTGCCACCGGTGGACGGGTGGAGGCAGCAGCAGACCACTGGGGCAGGATGTGCCGGATCGCCTCCGTCTGCTTCTGGGCGGCGGAGAACTGTTGGGCGAAGTTCTCCACCACGTCGCCGAAGAGCCCAACCTGGCCCAACTTTGGCCTAGTGGACCTGCAGCAATGCCATGGCATGCAGGGAGGAAGAGGCTTGCCCACAGGCTTTGTAAGCCTTGCCCGTGAGAACGGACGAGAACTTACAGGGCTTTGAGGGGAGACGAGGATCACCCTTCCAGGAGGCACACGTGCATCTAAATGCATTTTACAGTTCGCACACATCTATTTTTAGTCGCAAATGCGAGTGAAATGCTCGCTCTGTTGAGCCCTGTTAGTTAGGCAGCTCTTATGGAGACCCAGCCAGTGTTAATAGTGTTATTGCTGAGGTGTAATGTCACATTCCTGCAATCCTCCGGGGAATGTGGCAAGCGACACGCGGAGGTCAGATAAGCAGTGCGCTGTTTGCATTACTGTCTGCGTGGAGAACAAATAAATATACATGCCTGTTCAGGGTGCTCCAGTTACTCAGCTTCTGTTGCGTGGAATGTGCGGGCGTGTAGTTGTGCAGCTCCACCAGCTTAGGGAAGAAATGCTTCACTACTTCTGCAGCCATAACTGCGTATGGAAACAATTAAAATACTCAGACAATATTGAACTGAGAAAATGTCAAAGAGTCAGTTAATTAGATGATAGTATATAATAGTAGAATAATATTGCATTAATTTGATCTAGTCATTGTTCAAATGCGATGTCAACAAACATGAATCGTTAATTATCTCTTGGTTTTTATTTTTTTCTTGAATACCTCCGTCGCTAAAATCTCTTGATATATTCCGTTTGGTTCTGGAGAGCGGTATCTTGTCTATCCACGCGTAGAGGTATTGCAAAGTTTCTTCGTCTAATTGTATAGGCCCATCCATAATTTGAAATAAGCCTTTTAAAGCCCGAAACTGAGCAACGCGTATTATTGTTTGAATCGTTACTAGGCAACTAAACTACAGGACGCAGTAGGTCATGTCGTTACACGTGAGAAGCGATTCACAATAATGTGGAAATAAACTAAAACGGATAAAAAAGAAATTAGAAAAACTTTATTATAGTAAACAAATGTAAAAACAGTACATTCTCTCATTAAAAAGCAAAATCAGACCAGCTGAGATCATTGCAAGTTTGAATAATAAAAAGTAGGCAAAAAACAAATTAATTAATAAAATTGCAATATTAATTGCAAAAAACTCAAGATCACACACACACACACACAAAAAAAAAAAAGTAAGAAGAAACTTATAAATAAGACACAGTCTGAACATAAGATAATCACTAAAGCCAGGACGGATTATGTTTGAGAAATGGCACCAGCCACTTTGCAGGACGCCTCTTTTAGTTTCAAATGTCCAAATAAAAAGAGAGTATGGAAAAAATAAAATACATAAAATAGAGTTGCAGTAACAAGAATGAACACACCATAATACATTGCAGAAAAAGTGTGTTTTGAAAAACATGCTGTATGAGAGACTCTTTGCTCTCCCACTTAAGAGGCACTGTGATGTAGACTTACAGGGAGATACAAACTGAACTGACTGTAAACAGCTGCACATAACACTCTTTAAAATTAAAATATAAAATAAATAAACAGCAAAGACAGCCAAAGTACAAAAAAAAAGGAAATAAATTACAAACAAGTTGTACCAAAAGTGTAACACAGGTGATTCCTAGAGTGCAAATGCTTTATTCTGTTTTACCATCCTTAACTTTATCTTGTTATTCAGAGCAATACCACAAAGAAAGATGAGCATTGTTCAGCTCGTAGACTTCTTCTTCTGAAACTCCCAGTGATTCATGGTAACTAATACTGTTCCAAATCATCTGGGCCTGGCAGGAGGTTTTAGTGCAACTTTCTGGATTACCTGTGAATGTAAAAGAGCTTTCAAAACACTGACACTTATTTACACAACTGAACTGTCAAGCAGCTTGAAAAATGAGTACCGGTATACGCAATTTTGAGACAAATGAAAATGCTTTTATAGTTTATAAGTGAACAGCTAAATGTAAAATTGTACCCGAGGTGGAGTGAATACTGGCTGCATCCCAGTAGGTTTCACTGGAGGCACTGGAGGCTGTTTTGACTTCGTCACCTATCAGTTCAAACAAAGAAGGGATAATATTATTGGGTGGTATTTACAGTATGTTAGTAGGGTTGGATCCTTTCTGTTAAATCAGTCATGATGAAAAAATATTTTCTTACAGGTTTAGACACCAGTGGCGGTAACGGTCTTGATGGAGGAAGTGGTTTAGGTGGTGGCAGTAGAGTTTTTTCCTGAAACAAAATTTAGACATGACAGGAAATGACATAATGCTCTTTAGCCTCACATAGACAAACTGTATTTTCCAAGTAATCTCTGTCACCTCTGCAATGAGCAACCAACATTGAACTGACAATTATACTTAATACACTACCGTTCAAAAGTTTGGGGTCAACTTATTTGTGAAATTTTTGAAAGAAGTCTCTTATGCTCACCAAGGCTACATTTGATCTGATCAAAATACAGCAAAAACAGTAACACTGTGAAATATTATTCCAATTTAAAATATCTGTTTTCTATTTTTAATATGTTTAAAATTTTAATTTATTCCTGTGATGGCAAAGCTGAATTTTCAGCATCATTACTCCAGTCTTCAGTGTCACATGATCCTTCAGAAATCATTCTAATATGCTGATTTGGTGCCAAATAAACATTTCTTCTTTTTATCAGGGGTCATATAATGGTACATGCACTTTTACAAGTTGATTGTACTGAAATGTGTGTTGGCAGTGCCTGTACACAACCATCATATAATGATAAAAATCCATCCAGTTTTGTTTTTTAATCTCCTTATATGTTTTCCCCTGTCTCAAATCGAGCTGTCTGTCCGTGTGACGTCACACGGTCGGACGCCCCTCCCACGATTGTTAATTGACAGCAGCGTTTCAACACAGACCGGCCCTGAGCGAGCTGTCATCATAGTCCGCCATTGTTGATACGCTGGAGCAGAATGGCGTCTAAGCGATTGTGGTGTTCTGCTCTTGGGTGTAATAACGAACACAGCAGTCATTTTGATGTTCCTAAATCCGAACCGCTGAAGACGCAGTGGCTGAGTTTTGTTTTCGAAGGGAATCAACGTCGACGTCAATGTTTTCATGTTTTCATGCGTGAATCATTTCTCACCAGACTGCTTTATAAACGAGGGTTTTGCTAAGAAGCTGCTCCTGAAAAAAGAATCGGTACCAACTATTAATAGCCAGATAGATCAAAGTGACATTACGTTAACCAACCATTCAGAAACGCCTTGTTCGAGCCTTAATTGTCGAACTTCTTCGGGCCGTCATCTTGTTCTGGATCCGACTCCGGTTCAAATTGATACGGTTGCACATATGTGTCCTCAGAGACTCCCGCTGCCATTCTTTCTCCAAAATATACCCTCAACTGTTGTCAAGGCAACACTCCACGTGTGTTGTGTCAAAATGCCCCACAGAACAGAGGGGCGGGGTGAGCAACGCTCATTATCATTTAAAGACACATGCACTTAAATGGCGTGCTAAAAAAAGCTGTTTTTGACCAGGTAAAATTACTGTTTTCTTACAATACTAATGAGAATTTTAAATTAAAGATTAATTACAAACTTTTCATTTAGACCCTAAAGAATCATATTAATTTGTACAAAAATGGCATTATATGACCCCTTTAAAAACAGCTGTGTTGCTTAATATTTTTGTGGAATAGAAAGTTCAAAAGAACATATTTTATTTGAAATAGAAATCTTTTATAAAAGATCTTTTATCTTTTTTTTTCTTTTTAAAAATCTGACCCCAAGCTTTTGAACGGTAGTGTACACTCTTAAGATTAAAGGTTATTATTGGCATCTATGATTCCATAAACAACCTTTAACATTCATGGAATCTTTCCATTGAACAAAGGGTTCTTTATAGATCCTTTAGATTATTAAAATGTTCTTCACACTATGAAAAAAAACCCAGTTCGTTTTAGAAAGACTGAAAGGCTCTTTGAGGAACCTTTGTTTTTAAGAGTGTATATCAAGATATTCTAGGACTCACCTGAGCAGGATAAATGTTTCTGGAAATGCCAGGAGGTGGGGCAGAGGGTTTCACAATCTAATTGAATATGGACATATATTATAGTTTTCCACGTGTTTATAGTTTTTAGTCAAGAATAATTACACAGTATTTTTTTTGATAAGATTAACTACCTGTTCTTTCCTAGTTTGTGGTGCATCCTTTGGAGGCTGTGCATAGTGAGACATAAGTGATAGGAATTCAGTATATATTCAGAAGTTCCTTCATCCTAAAATGCACTTTTAATGTGAAACACAAATAGCAAATTGAAAAACAGCTAGTTTCAGGGCTAAATTAATGATTTTACCAATGGTGCTGGTCTCCAGGGTGTAGCCGGAGAATAGAGAGGTTTGCAGGCCAGAGTAGTGGATGAGTCAAGGAAAGTTGGTTGACTGATACGTGGCTTTGCACATCTGGGGCTGTTCTTTGCACTTCCTGGTTGGAATGCCGGATTGCACTGGCCTGAGGAAGTGTGGATGTCCTTCAAAGACCTTTTAGAAGATAATTTAAAATAGAATGTCCTTCTTTAATAGTATAATACTTTTACCGAAATGATAACAATTGAAAGTTCATTATTGACAGTTAGGTAACAGATCCTACCTTTTCTTTCTAAATTCTGTTATTTTGTTCCTGTGACACACCAGTGCTCCAATAGCAATGATCAGTCCAAGGACGACTACAGATGCAGACACACCAATTATCACAGCTTTTCTTACTGTAAATCAAAACACACATTTGAGAATTACACAGAGTTAGTATTGCATGGACAATAATTGAATTACGTGAAGTACTGTACAGTTATGGTAAGGATGTAATCGGTTTACATTTTGGAAGATGACAATAAGGTGGTGCCCAGCCTGGATCGCAGTGACACTTCCTCTCATGGTTACACACCTTAAAATATAAGTCAGTAATAAGTTTACATATGTTTATGCTTTTAAAAATGATCTGTCTATAAAGCAAATATGAAAGGTAATAGCATATATATATATATATATATATATATATATATATATATATATATATTAAAATATTCTTATACTTTAAGCACATTTGAGCACAAAATGGATTTTCACAACATCACAGTATCACAGCATGACAAACATTGCATTAATGCTTTTCTTCTAAAAAAAGATAGTAAAATAATATAAAACTGAAAAAGAAATCACACACCCCATGATTGTTGCATTTATCAGAGCAGTTCTCAGTGCCATATATACTGATGTCTTGACACAGGCTGGTGTAACACACCTGTTGATTGGAAAACATTTTTAAAAAAGAAAAAATAACTAAAGGTTTTGTACACTTTGTATTCTGTGTAAGGCAAAATACTGGACATTATTTACTTGCCTTATTAGTGCCACATTTGGTGCCTGCTGGAACCATCCCTAAGTCTTCTGTGGGCGAGGGATCTACAACCATGGAGCAGGTTTTTGATTGTATAGTACTTACATATTTATTTAAGGTTATGGGGTAATCATTACCCCCATAACAGTATATTTTCCCACATTTCATGTGCCTATAGGATTTAGAATAACATTGTGTCATTAGAAAGCAATTCACAGTATACTATTTTTGGTCTTTATCCATCAAAGAAGAGTTAAGTTACACTTACTCAATGCTCTTGGAGGTTCGATCAATTACATTACGGTCAAAGCAGTCAGCATCCACCTCAGCATCTAAACATATACAAGATATTGATTTTTATTAATTAATTTGATTCATTATTTATCAATTTCTATATAAAAGTTGAATAAGTATATAAGTTGTAAGACTTTTATGTTACAGCGAGACTAGTACCTGATCCCCACAGCATCTTGCAGTGTTCCTTATGTGTTGGACATTCTCCATTGTAACAGTAGCCCTGATTATGATTGCAGGGGAGTCCATTCATCGCATACTCATCTTCAGGACAGAAGGCCGACTCTCCTGTACAGTACTCATCCAAATCACAGTCGTGAGCGCTCTTTCTGCACAGGCTATCTAAATGTTTCAGCTAGAGGGGAGAATGAATGACAGAAATTAAAGCAATAATCTACTTTCACATGTATTTTCAATTGTCTTCTTGTGGAGCCCGGTGGGCGGCTTTTCTGATACCTGGCAATTGTGGCAGCAATCTCCATGTGCACAATGGGCACCTTCGGTCAGTCGACAGGTGGAGGCATTGCAGCATGGATTGTTGCATTCCTAAAATCATTGGGTCAACAAAATGATAAACTTATTTTTTTTCAGAATACACTACTGTTTGGTGTTTTTTAAAGAAATGTATACTTTTATTCAGCAAGAACGTGTTAAATTGATCAAACGTAACAGTAAAGATCCCAATAAAGATATAATGCTGTTCTTTTGAACTTTCAACTCATCAAATAATCCTTAAAATATGTATCATGGCATCCACACAAATATTAAGCAGCAACATTGATAAAAAATAAAATGTTTCTTGAGCAGCAAATCAGCATTTTCTGAAGGATCATGTGACACTGAAGACTGGATTAATGATGCTGAAAATTCAGCTTTCCCATCACAGGAATAAATTACATTTTAAAAAATATATCAAAATAGAAAACCTTTATTTTAAACTGTAATAATATTTCACAATATTACTGTTTGTTTTTACTGTATTCAATAAAACATTTAAAAATGTAAAAAACGTTAAAAAATTCTTACCGACCTCATACTTTTGAACAATAGTGTATATATAGTATAGGCTACTCAAATACACACTTCTATTTTAGTGATGTTATGCTGTTACTGAGAAACTGAGTTGACACATCTGGAAAATTTCAAAAGCAACATGTCAAACCTCAACAGTTCCGCAGTCACATTCTTCGCCTTTTTCAACAAAAGCATTTCCACAAACTGGGCCTCCATATAGTTCACCCTCATTCGGGACGTCTAGTAGACATCTGCTGTCATAGTTCTGCAAAAATGTCCTCAAGGATGATTGACTGCAAGTACTGAAGATATCAGGGTAAATATACCTGTTGGAAGAATATGAAAGAAAATGAAGGTTCTGACTGAGCAAGAGTCAAACTGCAGTTGCTTATATCTTCAGCCATTGTATAAATGTATGCATTTACAATCAGCCTCACCCAATGGTTTCTCCCATAATGCAGCCGTTGTTAGAGGAGCATCCACAGTTTTGATTATCATGTGACATACCCAGATTATGTCCCATTTCATGTGCAACGGTAGAAGCCACTGCAATGCAATTTTTATTATAGTCCTTTGCAAAGAAAACATATCTTATGTTATTTACCACAACCAAAGCTTTATTTCAAACATTAGAAATGTAGCACTTCTTAATCTATTGATTTACATATATAAACATATTCTCAAAATATACCTCATTAACAGCACCGGAGGATAGAGAGCACATAGCATACATTGTAGCCAACCCAACCGTTGATCCAACAAAATCTACACCACTGAATAAAAAACAGAGAATTTTTTAAGAGGCCTTCATCAAGGCGCCTGTTTTTCTATTACTAAATAAAAATAGATGTTTAAAGCTTGTGGTGAGACACATTTTAAAGGGAACAGTGTTCAGTGTGAGTACAAATGTGTCATTCCCAGCACAGAAACTGAGCAGTCAGTGACTCACGTAATAAAATGGGCATTGTCATGCTTCTTTCTTTTGAGCAGGCTATCCTGACGCCATTGTAAAAAACGTTCCAGAGTAAGATTTGGTATATTGCTGACATCAATCAAGTCTCTTTGAGTCCAAACTTCAAGTCCGACCAACATGACACGTATGTTCAACGGTCGGTAAAGCTGAAAGTGAAAAAAGTTGTGTTCATTCAATAATTATTACTTTAAAAACCATACCATGCAAAACCTATTATTTAATAATTAATAATTTAATAATAACCAACGATTTTTGATACCTTGTCTACGTGATTTGCAACCAACATCATTCTTGCTTCAATTTTCTTAAAACTCCCAAATTTCTTGTACTGAAGAAAATGTATTGATATATTTGAACAATATGAACACAACACATTAGTAATCAAGATATTTCTTCCTTTAAACCACATTCATACCTCCGTATGATCAACGACCAAAACCATCTCAATGATTCGCTGTCCTCCACTGGGGGCTTTGTTTTTCTGAAGGACAGTTAAAAAAGTCATCGTCATAACACTTTTAATAGTAAATCCGTTATAAATAGACAAAATTAAATATTCTGCATAATAATAAAATAAGGAGCTAGTCTAATATTAATCAGATTTCAACAAGAGATCATTATAATTTTATTACCATATATTTGCCTTTATGCAGCCCGCTAGACTTTGGGCCAAGGTTATAGACTGTGTCATTAATGTATCCAAAGGTCCCTTGCTTGGTCCTTAAATGCTCTTGCTTGTAAATAGCATGGTCCCCATCCAAAGACTCTTCTAGGGGCTCAATCAAGTAAACTTGATTGTTCACCCTCAGAAACCCTCTACAAAATAAAGAAGATATAATATTTTAAAGAGGGCGAAATGTATTATGTGCCGAAATTGTACATTTAGTACACATGTAGTTATTTACACTAGACAATGTTATTCAAAGCAACTTATTACAGGCAAAATCCCCCTTTTTTAAATCATATAATATATTTATTTCAATGTTTTTAATATTCATTCAACTTTATAATTAACAAAAGTTGCTTAAAATTAACATTATCCTTACTCCATTCCAGAGCAAAGTCCAACACTGACTGAAGAGTCTTCAAGATCCTGGATGTGTCCCTGATAGTAGCAGTGATCCTGAAGTGAAAAAAAAAAACAGAATACAATGTGATATTAAGCAGCAATATTCACATACTATGTCAGACAGAAAGAAGCTGTTACTTTTTGAACATACAATATTGTCGGAAGATTTTGTCTCTGAAATTCCATCTTCGGTATAATGTGACATGGTGTAATGTTTTCCTAAAAGCTCCCTGTGAAAAAAAGAAATTGAATTCGGCTGATTGTGAATACAAGACCTCCTCTACATATTGTTTAGAGCATAAGCTGTTGTAATATTGTCACATTCTCACCTATTTCTGTGCAAAGACATTGTTAAGTTCCTCCCATCTACAGCCAAATCATATTCAAGTTGTTCAGGATATCTCTAAAGAGGTGAAAGCAAACATGCATGAATAAAAGTCGAATCAAGCATTCCCAAGAGATGTAAATATGATATTTCAGATTTTCAAAAATAGTCTGAAAAAGATCGAACCTTGAGAGAAGAGGCGCTCCTTCTCACGCGCTCTTTCAGTGCCCGGGGTCGGAGTTGCACCACATCATAGCGCATCACATGAGGTAAAGCTGGATTCGCTGCCTCAAGATTCTCTAAAGCACAGTCAATACATAAATCATCAGTATGTGTAATCAGTAAGTTAAAAACACATCACGCGATGTGACATGATTCGTGTTGTAAAATAATCCTCATAATGCTGTGCGCTCTCACCCCATGTGTAAACAAAAGAAAGCAGTGATATAAATATTCCAGTGTATCGCATGGTTCACTGTCCTGTGGACTTGCTCGGGGACTCGTGGTGGGCTGCTGTGGGAACTCATCCTTAAAGTTAATGCTCCGCCTCGGTTATCCGGTAAATTTGCATAAACATTACGACCTCCTTATCCGGTCACAGCTAGTCACTAATGAGTCACGGCCCAGTAAATGTGTAAGTGTTTGTGTAAAAAAAGAAAAGAAAAAAGAAATCCGGCTAGGTATAGGCTACCACCCACCCAGACTACTAATTTGGTAGATTTTTGTAGTTCATCAATCTTTTCAACTCCATAACTGGAATGAATTGTGAAAACTTTCTGAGGGTTTTAGATCACTTAAATAGCAAATAATTTGATTGGTAATAGCATACACTGTCAAAACAAATAACTATATTCTAAACAGAATGTTAAGTCACTTTTATACAGGTTAGCACTTTATAGAATAGGCTAGGCTACAGATTGTTTCAGCAGCTTTATAGTGATAACCGGAAAATGATTCAATGATGCAAACAGAGTTCAGTTCGGTTGCTGCTCTTATAGAAAATTGTGTCATTATTCAGCCGAAAGCAGTTCTGCAGAAAACAGTGTTGTCATCGTCCAGCTCAGTTAAGTTCTCATCCAATTGTGTAGTCAAATCATTGTTGAATATTAAGTGTATCAAGTGTTAATTAAGTGTTTGTTACGTAAAGAATGAAACATAATAATGTATTACTTTTGATATTTTGCTTATTAATACACATATATTTGTGTCATTAACATAAAATATTATATTCTATTTAAAATTATGTTTCTTAATGGCTTCTGTGCCAATTCTGGGGGCTTACCCCAAGGGTCTAATTTGATATTTTCACTCCAAAATAAAAACAATATTTTTTACTCCATATATCTAAAAACCTTAATGTGTCCACAAATTCCTCAATATCAAGTAGCCTAGACTATAAAAAAAACTACGATATTCAAGGTAATACAATGTCACATATCACTGTTATCCAGAGACACATAATTAGACCAATTAACCTCAGAACTGTTTCCACTGACTAAATATTACAAATGCTGATATTCAGATTAAATTACAAAATTAAGAAGAGCATAGCCATTCATTACCCTTAATGTGTTGAGATGAGATTTTGTCATCTCCTGAAGGATGATGTCATTAAGGATGGGTTCGTTATTACAAAAAGGATATTGCAAAAGTCTTTAGTTGGGACAGAAAGTAAAATTCAAGGTCATTAAAAAAAAGTCAAGGACACTAAAGAAATGTCATTGGCCAAGTGTTTTCTTTTTATAATCAGAACACTTGGCCTGAATAGTAGGCTAGTAGTTAAAATGTATCATATGTGCTATTATAAAAACAACAAATATAATATATAAATATAATTTCAATTAGTTAATTTGTTGTCAGTAATATTTTATCCAAATGATGGGAGCATCCAGTATCCCAGCGATCTTATTGGACAAGCCGTTTGGAAAATGATGGATGAACAGCATAACAAGAATTACTCTACTGACATCTTGTGGATATTTTCTGCAGGTGCAGTTGTTCTCTCATCTTTTTTCTGCTTAGGTGTTCAGCAGGTATTGTTTATCAGTATTAGACTATAAACTGAATATCCGACTATAAACCGACTATCAGACTTTTTTTAATTATTAAAGTAGGCTACACTGGTTTTGTATGAAAATAAAATGACAAATTTCTCATTAAATCGTACACTCCCTGCGTCATCAACAGGCTTTTATTTTGAAAGGGCGATGATGACACGGAATCGCATGGCGGCGTATACACGGAGTATGTTGACATAATGCTGCAACCCGAATTAATTGAACTGTTGGGGTCTGTAACACCAACCATTCTTGCAGATAAGATACCGCTGATTGAATATAGAAAATACGCGTGTCTTGATTTACAACAAGAAGAAAGAAGGGATGAAACTGTTGTTTCACCTTTTGGATTCAGACCTCAAAGAGTTCGCATTGCTGTAGAAGATGAATTTTTTGAGGTTGGTAGATTCGATTTGGTCGACAAGAATTTTACATTTCCCCAAAAAATTAAATCCTACTGCCATTATATCAACACCGGCATGCTTTTCTCTCAATATGTGACTTAACCTAAGAGTGTCAAAGTAGAAACTACATGACCACATGGTGATGATATTTACCAATATTCCGATCTCATGTTTCTTCATCAGGATGGCGACATACACAGGCACATGTACCTACGAGATGTCGTGACGGCTATTGTATATGACGAACAACCTCCAACGTGAGTAATATCACCATTGATATTGCTTTGTAGTTATGCAAATGACTTAACAAATCATTAATAGTCATAATAATATTTGGTAGATCTTATTGAGATCATAAATGCCTCATAATTGTTAAAGCTATTAAATAATTATCATGTGTCTATAAAGAACCTCAGTTGTTCAGCTCTTAAAATGTCCTTGTATATTTATTCTAGTTCAGCTGGATGTGATTCTTTCTCTGTTGCTGTCATTATGTGACGTTCTAGATTACTATTAATATTATTAGTACTATCATTAAGTGATGGACGATGAACATCCTCTTGCCTTGATAAATGTATCACTAATATCTCAAACCTCTTCCCAGTGTATCTGAGTTCAGATGTCACATAGCTGGATGCAAACAGTTATTTGACACATTGGAAGGGTATGAACACCACTACAATTCATTGCATCGAAATGTATGCTCCAACTGCAAGCGCTCATTTCCATCAAACCGACTGCTGGAGATACACATCTTGGAGTGGCATGACTCGCTCTTCCAGGTCATGGCGGAGAAACAATGCATGGTAATAGTACCACCAGATAGGTCATAGTACTGTACTGAGTGATGGATGTTGTTGTATGAAGTGCTATGGTTATGTGGCATGTCACAGACAGACTATATGCATGTTAGATATAGTTTTATTTACCACTTTGATGAAGTTGATGAGAAGTGTCATTGATCGCAGGCAATCTTGCATGAATTCTTTGGGAGTATGTATCTACCAGATAAGAAAATCTACTGTAAAAATAATAATTGGATGTTACATAATTTCTTTGTAGTGCATACTAAATACAAATCCATTTTCTGGTTTTATATTACTCTCTCACTGGAAATACTACATATTTTTAAAATAATTGACATTCATACTACATTTACACAGAGAAAAGTACTAGTAACCATTACCGTAATTAAAATGTTTATGAAATGCTGCCACCTACTGGTTTCAACAGCAGGTTACATTAGAGTCAGTGCGCGTTTCATTGACTTGAAACCGATTTTAAAGGGACAAGAAATAACATTTGTGGAAGAAAATATGAGTACACTTTTCCTCCTCCCCATACATACACTCTCTTTGAACAAACAAATATCATTTAGATTTGCTGATTGTGTTCTGTTAATATTGCTTTTCAGTATGAGTGCTTGGTTGATGGATGTGGATTGAAATTCAAAACAACCAAAGAAAGGAAAGATCATCTTATCAGAACGCATAGCTATCCAGCAGACTTCAGATTTGACAAATCAAAGAAGAGTGGAAGGTTTGAAATTAATACTGATTGTAAATTATGGACAATTTAGATATTCTACTTTTGCAATCCTATCAAGTCAACTCAGTCATTTCAGTGCCTCATACAATTACTTTTTAAAATCATTTTAGAATGTATTTTTATTTATTTATCTTAATACGCAAATCAACAGAATACGAGAAAAAAAGACTCAGCAACTGAAGGATGCACATATGGAGGTTTCTGAAACAGCAACTATACAACAAGAGAGCTTTGAGTCCATGGACATCTCTCTGACCCCAGATCCAAAAAGCCTTAAGACTGCAGAAACCGGACCAATGCATGCAGCTAATCTAAAGCCACAATATTCATACAAGTGAGTGAATTCATGGTCATGGATTCATATAAATACTTGATTAAGTTTCGTTACCCTGTAGACTCAGTGATCAGAACTATCTGTGTTGATTATTATCTTTCCTCCAGAGTTCCATCATCCATTTGCTTCGGTCAAGGCTCAGTCAGAGGCTTCAGAGGAAGAAAGAAGAAGTAGGCCAAAGCTTTTATTCAATGCAAACAACTGCAGTAATTTGTCGAGAGCGGCATTTTTGTAATAAAACTTGTAAAAGCAATCTTTAAAAAGGTGTCTTCTCTCTTTATTATTAATCAGATCCAAAACTTAGGCGGTTGTGGCAAGAAATTTAAGTCAAATGTCAAGCAGAATATCTTAAAATATTTTCACACATTGAGTAATTTAAATACATATTTTTATGTATTCCATTAAGTGTAGGCTATGTGCTTCGAGATCTAAAGATGCTTTTAACGAGAGCACACTGATTTGCTCTCTCGCTTGATGCTTCAGACACAAATACGTGGAACTCACATAAGACCAGTTATAAACTTGAGATGCAAAGGAAGGAATGTGAGTTCTCGAATGGGTTTGACTGGGATTTGGATTTTGTAGCACTATAAAAAGGTTATCTGAAGGACTAGTAGGCTACTTGGAATGTAGGCTATGAATCTTTCGTTTTTCATTTTGGTCGCGAGAGTTCGGCGTTAAGTGTTTGATCCTTTTATTTAAATACTAGCCTATTTTATTTCCATTTATTTTGTTTCTTTTTTAAATATATAGGAGCATATTCGTGTCTCGGAAATGGTGGTGCTTCCCATTTAGCGCTTAGGCCTATTATTAAATTAAATGTCTGTAATCGTCCATCATTAAACAATTTAATACATGGAACAATGCACAGTTTTACAGCTGTAACAAACCTCAGTGAATTACATATAGGCTAGCGCTTTCTATTTATGAAACGTAAGAGAGAGAAAATAAAAGTTTGTATTTTTTACTTGTAAATAATGACATTGTACACATCAGTCTCTGTGAAGATTTATTTTTTAATGCAAAAGATTATTTTTCTAATTTGTATATACATATAAAATATACAATAATTTACAGAAGATAAATGTAAACACTGTATAAATATCAGCAATTCTCTTTTTTTTTTTCAAAAGGGCAATGCAAAATCGGTAATATATACGCGTATTTACAATAATAAAAATCTAGACATTAATCTTACAACCTAGCAAACTAGCATACATGTAGTCTACTGAAGGGATTATGCCTAAACAGGCGAAAAATCAATAGACAGGCCAAAATACTCTGTATCTAACGGCATGTAAAAACGTTTGGTAGGAAAAGTTCAGTAAAAGGATGGTAGGCTATAGCCTAATGGACAATGCTGTTTATCTCCGCATAGTTTCTCTTCAATAAAGACCAACAGAATAACAAGCATCGTATGTGAACATAAAACCGGGTCCTGTCAAATTAATGAGGGGGGGAAAAAAAGAATTGTAGCGGACCTATTGGCAGATTTCGTAAATTTGTAGCTATCTGGGTAGCCTACAATCTTTGTAATATGCAACAAAATATTTGGTTTGCGTGAAAATACATGTAGCCTATTCATTAAAAAAGTGGGCTCAAATTTACTATCCATTTAGGCCGAATTTGGCTGCAGCCTATAGGCTAATGGAAATGAGTATGTCATAATGTTTTTATGTTTTTTAATTTGTATTTCTTTTAGCCTAGGCATTTTCTGCTGTCAATCGCAACAAGCTCTTTAAATTAGAAAAAAAAAAAAACTTAAAAAAACCTAATTATAAGGGCATTTCTTTAATAAGAGCTTTGTTGAATCTGGCGGATCCCACACTTCAGATCACAGTGTTTTCTCGCGCATCACCCATCAACAAGTGATGCTGATCAACAAGTGGCACTTGCCAAATCGGCTGTGCCCTCAGTAGAAATAATCTCTTGGAAATTGTTTTCTCTGAGACTAAGACAATCAGCCACGTTGTGTTATGTCTGCTTGTTTATAATACAAGATAAAGTCTTCTGTATTCAGGGGAAGAAGATTCATTGCACTTTTAAAGCCAATTTGGGGACTCTCACTTTTGGAATAAACTGTGTAGTTCACAAGAATAAATTCTTTTAAATTGGTATATTTGCTGAAGTTCTTTAAAGAAAACATATTTGCAATTTCACTCGTCATTTGACTGGCAGAACCGCAGCAGACGGTGAACAGAAGAACGTTCTTCAGTCGGTTAAGACAAATAGTACATTCCGTAGGTCACTGGCCCACCGAAAAGTCCCGGGACTGGTAACGCAGGTCGAGCAAAGGAACTGGACGGTCCGTAGAGGGGTGGAGAACCAACGTGTGTTCCGAGTGGGAACGGAAAGGCGAACGCAGGTAATAATGGCTTGGTTGCAAGTTTCAGTTTTTCTAGTTCGGCCTCTTGAAGCCTTTTTGCCTTCGCCCGTCTGTTTTGAAACCAGATTTTAACTTGAGTCTCTGTGAGGTTGAGTGAATTGGAAAATTCCGCTCTCTCTGCAATAGAAAGATACTGTTTTTGACGAAACTTTCTCTCCAAAGCGAGCAGCTGCGAGGTGGTAAACGGTGTCCGCGGTTTTCGGTTGTTCTTATGTTTTCTGAGGGTACACGGAGGTGGACTTGAGTGCCCTGCGAACAAACAACAAAACATTAAACATATTAAATTGAGAATAATTATATTACGTTGCCTTGATAACAATGAATCCCTGCTTTTTCCACTTATGCTTTACGTTTATTTTCAGCATTAGAAGTAGCCTAGGCTATGCGATAGCCCTATTGGGATAGCCCTGCTTGAAATGCCTATTAAATTGCCTAGCCTATATAGATTCAGATATGAAAATATAGGCCTAGCCTATTTTTAAATCAAATGCATCCACAAAATGTGTCTTAAAAAGGAATGCGTTTTTGCAAAGCAGGCTTTTCTTTGCAGAAGTAGCCTAGGCTGGTCAATTCTAAAAGCTAATTTCAAATCTAAATAAACGTTATTATTATAGCCTATACTATATTTATATTATAAAATTCATGTTTATAATTGCCATGCCTCATCACTGAACAACTCACTTGGCGGAGAAGTGTACGAGGGTGTCTGAAACCAGCCGGACTGTCCCTTGTCATTTAGTTCTTCCATATCTCCTCTCTTGCAGTCGGATAGGTTGGAGACGCTCTCCACTGGGATCTTTCTGTCTGCGTAAAGAGCCATGGGCGAGAGCCTCAGTCGCTCATCTGCACTGGATGTCGGAGATATAATACTAGATTCAGATGACGTGTATAAAGTCCGTGTACTTGTTCTGTCTGATATTAAAGATTCCACACTGAACGGGAGACTCTGCGCCTTGCCTTTACATCCTTTGACAGTCGCTTTATCGTTGGTTTGAGCATCCTCTTTGTCCGCACTTTTGCGTTCCTGTAGTTTTCCTTCTTGGGAGAGTGGCCCTTGAAAAGAATTCATCATGGATGATAGAGGGGCCATACAATAAGAATATGTGAGTCGTCCTGAATTGTAGCCTACTCGTTCCCCAGTGCCTTTGCCTTCTGCCGTCGCGCTTTTGCGACGCCTGCCTCCCTCTCCTAGCAGAGCGCACTCGCAGCTATAAACTTCCAAAAGTTCTCTTTTTTCCCTGCCGCCCTCCAATCGGCTTGACATTTCCCCCACATGACTTTCCGCTTGCTCGTCCTGATTGGTCAAACAAGTTTCTTTGAGACGTCACAATGATTTTGAAAGAAATGTTGCATGGTTAATCATACTTGTCTTGCCGAGGTGGTTTATTGATTGCTCTGGGGGCTCCAGTCTTGGAGGCAAGGAGCCATTTGAGAAGTTTTGTTGCAATTAACCAGAGGGGATGTCTGTATAGCGGGCCTCCGTACTCATTAACTGAACTCTTATTGAAAACATACAGCGAAACAAACCACTTCCTTGGCCTCTTCGTCCACAATTTCTGGGAGATTTTCTTTATAAAAACGCTGGATAGTGGAATAGCGGGAACATTATTTATATTGCACGTGTGATAGAATTTTGAGAGTTTTATTCAACGCCCTAAAATAGGGCGGGTGGTAGTAGCCTATTAGTTTTAATTTGTGGTAGCCTCTTTTTAAAAAAAAAAATTATTATTTAATTTTAAAATTTGAATTCTAAATCGCATCGGGTCGGTTTTACATCAAATTAGAACTAGGGTATAAGTTCAGTAGAGAAAATAAAAAAACGTTTATTCAAAAAGACAAAATGGCAGGACAAAATGATGTGACTGAATTGAGGATGATTTTGTCACGCTGCATTACAGCAATTTAAAGCTTGTCTTGGCCCTTTAAGACTGCAGAAAGCCTCCATTGAGGCGCAACTGGCAACCCCTCACCGTAAGTCAAAGCATTTCATAACGCAGACAAGCCCTGTTTTGGAAGGCGCCAGTCTCGGCAAGATCAAAAAGGAAGCTACCTCAGGGAGAATATGCAACAGTTAACTCCACTTAACCAATTGTCCTCGAAGAGTTTAATGTCAAGGCAATAGCCAGAGGGCAATCAGTTCCCACAGACAAGCGCGCACCACTCAGTTAACTGTTGCCTCACTACATGTCTACTTTTAGAAGGTTTAGACTTGATCATTTTTATTATCGGAGCATGTTTACTTTGCAGATTTCTGCGAAAGAATGAACTGGAGCTATTAGCCCATGTAGCCTACCTATAGGCTACTTTTAAAACGGATTTAGACCATGGCTAACCTAAATTTAATAAGCGACTCCTGTAATTAGCCTATATACATTTTTATTTAATATTGAATTTTAAGCATTTTAGGCTACTATAAAAACGCGTTCATTAAAAAAAAAAAAAAAAAAAAAAACTTTATTAGGCCTAATGGAATGTTTGGTTTTATAATTAGCCTGCGACTTGCTTGTGGATCATGACATTCATTTGAATAGTTTCGAGACGCATATTTCTTCCAGGACGTAGAGTTAAAATTGTATATTTGACTAAACTAATTATAAAAAAGTAGCTTTAAACGGAGACTTACTGTAGGCCTATAGGCTTATGTCTGATAGGATGTATAATTTATACGACTCCATTTAAGAACCACATGATTCATCGATAAAAACTGCGGTTTGCACGCTAATTCTGATTCAGCTATATAGCAATGTTTGATATTTAAAATGTAAAATTAAGAGTTTCTGCTGCAGTCTGTAAATAGGGGCTATTACGTTTAGTAGCCTAGCATAATATTTTATAGATAATTTGTTAAGAGTAATGCCAAATGCTATTTCTACCTTTCAAGAAGCGTGTTGTGGACTTCATGCTCTATGTCTTCCAATCCAACAACACCGATGAGAAAAAAGTGGAGTGCTTTTTCTCCTGATCCACAGTGCCTGCTCTCGATAAGGCGGTATTTCGGCGAAATCCTTGGTGAATGTAATTGCTAGGCCCATGTAACCTCCTCCCATGAGAATACCACTCCAAGTGTTCTTCAAAACCAGTGCACATATTGAAACATTTACTAAGGAAGTGGTTCTCTGATTTATTACAAAACAAAATACTGTAAGTAGTGTGTCTATGTGCTACTCATTACCCCAAAATGGCAGAAGCTGACATGGGTTAGGATGTGAAAGAGCCCAAACAACTTATATATTTATATAAATATGCGTATAGAAAACAGGACCTTTAAGACTAGTTATTTGCCTATAGCTACTGATAACTGGAGATTTTCTAAACCAACAATAGGCCTATAGTTATTTAAAAAACTATAGGCTATTACAATTATTCCCATAGGCATGTTAGGCATGTTATATTTGCTTTTAGATGCTAAGGTACAAGTGGACTGTATATATATATATATATATATATATATATATATATATATATATATATATATATATATATATATATATATATATATATATATATATATTGAGACAAATGTCTTGTTAATGATTTTCAATTTTGTTCAAGCTAATTAAAGCAACAGTTTTTCATTAACGGAAGATTAAAGGTAGGCCTATGGCATTTGGGGTAAAAGGCACCCCTGCTGTTGGGGCAAAGGCCACAATAATTAACATGATAATAAATATCTGGTTGACTTTTCCATTTGTTGACATGGCATTCAGATGGTAAATATCATATATTAAGTTGGGTGTCCACCTTAGGACCATATTCATTTTTGTATTTATATTTAAACTATTAATCATATAATAAAATATGATTTAATGTTACTGCTGTAAATCTATATTAAATTATTATCTCATTCAATGCTTTCAGAATCCTTACTTTTTAAAATAATTTTGTTTATGTATTTTTAAAATATATTTTTATATTAACATATTTTAATGACAGTATTTATTGAACAAAAATTAACAAGTATTAACTTATAAACTTAAAAATATTATTTTACCTTATATTTGTAAAATACTATGTGCCATTTTCCCCATATGATGAGCCTTTTGGTGTGTGGGGTAAAAGGCCCACCTTGCCACCTCATATATTTTTGAGATTTTTAAGCAAAATAAACCACTTTTATGATTTATTTTCACACAAAATATTTTGCTCCGTAAATGTTCAATACAAACATATATATATATATATATATATATATATATATATATATATATATATATATATATATTCTGCAATCATACACATATTTTTTTCTTAAGGTGTGCCTTTAGCCCTTTTGTACCCATATATAATTGGTACTACCAGAAGCCGGACTTGCATTACTGTACAGTGGGCCACAATGTCCTCATTATTTGTTAACAAACCAAGATTTTCATATTCTTAGAGCCAGTGTCAAAGTTGATATGTTAAAAGACCACATTAAGATTTCTATCTGAAGACATCGCTATTGCCTTTTGCTTCTATATAGCTATTAAGTAATTTCCTTTGGCGTCATCTCAGGACGTTATTTCATCTCTGGGGAATTTAATGTCATGTGTAACTTTCCTCCAGTCTCCCTTGACTCTCAACCTTTTTTATTGAATAATTAATTTTTCCTGTTACTCTTCTTGAGGTTAGTATAATTGCTTGAAATGTAAACACACAATGTTATTCTTTGGGAATCCCTCATGACTTGACTATTGCTCTGCCAATGGAACAATTGCTCTTAAGCAGTACAATACTGTTTATGTTAGTCCTCTGTGCATGAGTTCAAAGTTTTGCAAAGATCTGATTCTTGATGGAATGTTTGCCTATGTCCAAGGGGGGTTACATAGATTTCTCATGCATCCTTAGCTTTGATTCTCATGTTTAAAAAAATAAAGCCAAGCAGAATTCTATGCTGATTGCTGAGAGACTCTTGTGGTTGGAAAATGCATCTTTTCAAAGGGAAAACTGTTGGGAAAAGTTGTGTCAGTTATAAAGTGGTACGTTTTTGTTTGCTCCTAGTTCATTGGATGTAAGCAAACCTAAGTGTTCGAAAACAGAAAAAAACATTTATAGTTAAATAAATACTCCAGATTTACATTATATTAAATGTCTTTTTAATGCCAATTTAGACCAATAGTTCAGAATCATGCAAATATCTTGGATGATGCGATAGTATTCATACACAAATGTGTGAAGCATAGTTCAAGTTAAATTGCCATCATCTTGGCCCAACTGACATTAATAGTTCAAGACGTTTCATACCCTCTCCAGCCATGCCGACATGCTGTACGTTGAGCCAATCAAAAATGTGTGGTTATGCCATAGTACAGAGAGGATAACCCCTCCTCTCTCACACACACACACACACGCACACGCACGCGCACACACGGCCTTTATAAAGTTTAAGGTCACAGAACTATCTCATCTCTGTGGTTTTACAGCTCTATTTTGTGATCTCATCCTAGCATGTTAGTGTCTTTCTGATCTGTGCCTCATTTCTCTTTAGACCATGAAAACCTTTGAGAAAGCTATACTTCTAAGCATGTAAAATCTCAGACTGTCATCTTCACAGATTTCCATCTTCATAACCAAGTCTATGCTTTTCTGTAGTCACCGCTAAAATGGACCGTCTATAAACATTAAATCTTGAGGCATATCCGTACAGATTGTATTGGCATCATGTTATGATAATCATAGACATTTAGACGATCAAAGAAAATCCTTGCAGAGGTTTCAAAGGGCACAAGTAACCATTTTAAATGAGATCAGTGTTTTTGAATACTCCAAGGCACAGAACTTGAACTTTTGGCTTCAAGGTTTTTGTTTTTTTAATCAGATCTTGTTCTGTGGATAATACTCTGGCTTGTCAAGATCAATTTACATACGCACATTACAGTAGTTCAGTTTTGAGCGTTTTCATCTCTGTGTCAAGCGGTGCCTTGGTGGGGTGCAGTCTCTCCATGGTTCTCCTTAAATTTGGCTACTCTTCAGCCTATTGTGCATATAAGGTTCTCACCCAAGATTTAAGTTTAGATAATTATTATTTTATTTTTCCATTTCATACGTCTATATCATTTAGTGGTAGGAGGTTATTGCTTGCAAATGATTTGATCCTGTCAAATCAACATAATTATGCAGGAAAACGTTCAGAATATTACATATCTATCCTATTATCTTTTGCATTTTTATACATATACCTTAATGAAAAAAAAAATCCCCCTTGAAGTATAATCTCACAATGTTTGGCTTTAGGCTTCCAAAGTGGTGCCCTGTTTCAGAGATTTCCGCCTTTGACTCCAGAAGACATTTCTGCCACAGCGTGGAGGCAAGTAAACTATGTCAGAAGTCATTACAGACCTTGAAAGCAGATCTGTCCTTCAAGGTCGCCATGGAGTAGGATGGACATTTTCATAGTGTGACTGAAAGTTGGCTGATTCAGGGCAATGATTCAAAAACTTAAGTCAACTAGAGGCTGAAATGCAAACGAGTACAGTATGTTGTAGCAACTGCGCTAATTGTACCTCTTTAAAAAACTTCTTTAGAAACTGCAGTCTGTGTTAGTCTAAAATAAGTATGCATTTAAGTAACTCTTGTTGTGTTGCCAGGGGGATCACAACGGTGGACATCAAGTTTTGTAGAGTATATCCATTTACTTAAATGCTAAAGAGCACTTTGAAAAGTAAACCTAAGATGAAGTTGTTGGCACAAAGCTCATGATGTCCGTTAACTGACCGCTCGCATGAAAAATCCAGAAAGTGGCATCAAGCTCCAACAGGATTACATCTGAGCATTGTTCCTGGGTTTTACAGAGACAATTGGAACCTTAAACCCTTGTCAGAAGCACAATGGGACACAGTTATAGCCCTCTGTGAAATGGTGGCCAAGATGAAGTGTTGATGTGACAGAAGTAGGCAGAGCACAACGGCTGTATCCCACTGAGGGAAAATTAAAACTATCATTTACATCTCACAATCATGACTTTGCCAAGTCTGGGGAGAATTACCTCTTGGATAATGATTATTGCTGTATCAATGACTGCAAACAATAGCAGCAGTTGAATCCCAGGCCTCCAAAAAGTGTAATGTAAATGCTAACAAAAACTATATTGCTCTAATGTCTGTTACAGTTTCATGTAGCCTAGTTATTTTTTTGTTTGTCGCTTTCTTATTATTGATAACTAAAGTATTTTTTAAGTTTATCATTGTAAATTTGCATTTCTATGCCCGAGAGTGTGTACGTTGCAATCAAATATTTATTGATGATCCTAAGAGATGCTATACCAAACTAACTTGAAAAGAAGGTGCTTGTATATATGTTTTTTTTTGTGACGCGCAAACATTAATATGCTTTTAAAACTGAGGTCGTCATCTGTTGTATGGTAGCTTCTGTGCAAATTTTCAAGAGTAAAAATAGTTGTTTCCTAAGAAGAGAGGTTTAGAAAAAGACCTGGGTCGAGTTATTTCTTTAGTATTTCTACTCATTCTGACCAGCGTTTTCTTGACGTCTTTTTGAACTAGAACCCAATGGGTTGTTGCGAGTGAAACCGGTGGAGGTCAGGCCTCATAAATGCTTAACTACCCCGAAAGGGAAACTGCTTTGGCAAGTTGGGCTTGTGTTTATGTCCATGCGCATAGGGTTTCCTTAAGATTTTTTACTCTGCCCAGAGGGGGCACTTAAAACAGAGGCCTCGGGTGACACGGATAAGTAGAAAGTATCTTGACCTTTTATTTGACTTAACAAGAGCTTGACCTGACCCAATCAGTTTAGGCTAACATCATGGCCCCAATCCTAAAGCCATTTGACTTCCCCACAGAAAAATCTTGCCTGCTTTAGCTCAACTGTCGCACTCATGTTTTCCAACAATTATAAGGGTAAGTCGCCCATGAACTACTGAGCATCCCAGCTGAGAGACTGAACCCACCACAGAGCCATGAACTTATTAATGCAGCCTGTCAAATTCTCAGACATTTATATATTGATAAACATTATTTTGAATGCATAGGTTAAAAACGATAAGTTCTTGGTGTGCAAATAAAGATGTACATATCAGGAATGTATGTACAGTAAAAAAAAGAAAAAAAGAAGATATTGTATTTTATTGAAAATAACCCAATTGCCTGAAACTCAATCATAACATATTTAAAGCAACATTACCAAATGTATGACTCTCTTGAGGACATTATTTAGCAACTTCTTGTTATTTGGCTAATTTTAATAGCTACAAAGCACAAAGGGAAAATAGAAAAGAGGAAATTCAACAATTAGTTACCGGTATTCAGCAATGGAAATGACAACACTATCTCACGACCAATTCGTACGAATTTGTACGAGTGATTAAAAGGTGGCTAATTCGTACGAATTTGTACGACCTCACTCGTACGAATTTGTACGATTTGTCTAAACCCACGTGATGGGTAGGTTTAGGGGCGGGGTCAGGGGTAGGTCATTCGTATGAATTCATACGATTTTGGCAACTCGTAAAATATGTACGATTTAGCAAAAAACGTACAAATTCGTACAAGTGAGGTCGTATGAATTGGTACGAATTAGCCACCTCGTAAAATTCGTACGAATTGCCGACACATACCTTGTGCTACACCATTCATTTGGCTTTCATTTAATAGGCTACATGTTTTTTGTTGTATAAAATGCTTTTATGAGGCAATATGAATTTGTAAATATGTCAAATTTATCAAACTTTTTATGAAATCAGGGACATGAATGTTGCTTAAAGGTTCATTTTACCCAAAAATCATAATTCTGTCATCATTTACTCTCCCTCATGTCATTTACACCTATGTATGACTTTCAGGTTGTTTCTTTTTTTTTTCATACAATTGGGTCCAATGTTGTTTGGACCCCGACATTCTCATACAGGTTTGGAATTACATGATGAAAAAATTGTCATTTTTGGATGAACTATCCCTTTAATGAGAGGATATTGCAAGTAGATTTTGAGAAAATGAGGTGCGGTTTTGCAGTGTCATTTTCATGTCATGATCATTTATAAAGCATGCTGTGAGGAAATTGCCTAAATGTTCAAGTTTATCAAGTTTAATTGCATGCCCTGACAGACTAAGCATATTTTTTCATTTACTGGCATTTACAGTCACTTTCTCCTTTTCTCTTTTCTACTCCAGTGTAAATGTAATATCCATTACACTAAAAAGCAAATAACGCTTAAGGGGCACCACAAAGATGACAGCGGACAAAATTGAGGCAATTTTTCTGGACTCTTGCTGTGGAATCGAGCCGAGATTTTTGAGGGAAAGCAAAGGACAATGAGCGTGGTCACATGGTTTTGACTATTGGGATGAGAAACTAATTGTGGCCATTTTGTGGTTTAGTGAGGAACCAAGAATGTGACCACATATTCGAATGCACCAACGGCTCTCATTCTGTCTGCAGTGGCTCTCTGTATGAATCAATGAGTTAGGTTTTCACAGAAGTGTGAATTATACCTTTTGGTTCTTCAGCTGGTTTGATTAACCAGCACTTAACTGTTCCTCAGAGCACACTTCCCTCAGCAGAAATGTATTCAATTAAAAGGGGCTGTTCTTATGCAGACCATGTCAACCACTCCAAAAACATTTGTCTGTATGTCAGTTATTTCAGAATGCACTATTTGTCATTAGAATCATTGCAAATGCAATTCTTGATTTCTTTATGGAAGATATTATGCCGGTTCTTTGTTATGATTAGTAGCTCAGGTGTTCAAAGTCAAAAACAGACAAGAAAAGAAGTCATCAGCCTATTCTAGCATCGCTCCTCAATTTACTTGCAAAGAAAACTAGAAACTAAACTGTTTTCAAGCCGGATCAAATCCTACAAACAAAGATCAAAACTAAACAAGACTCATCCATCAAGAGTGCTTTTTAACATGAGATTCATTTAACTGCCAACACTTATTAAGCACTTGAGACTGAGAGAGTGTTTCAAGCAGGGAGATTTCAGAGGCTGGGGAATGCAAGCACCTCACAGCGAGGCTCTTTAACAGGTACTCACATGATTTAAAGGGTTTACTGCGATTACGAGTGAGACAGGGCCTGAACAAATAAGTCAGCCTGATTGTCCTGAGATTACAATTTCCAAGTCCTCCCATGAAACCCAGAACAAAGAGGAGGGAGGAGAGCAGAGAGGCCCTCTGAATAAACAAGCCTTAAATTCTCACTGAATCTTAGCTGCGCCACATTTATGAACACTTCAAGCTGCCGTGCTCTCATCCGTACCGTACATGCAGAGAGATTCCTGGTGGTGACCGTAAAAACATAGAAATGAGAGCAAAATGTTTATTTTACACTTAGCGGAGGCTTGTGTTTTCATGTTGCCTCTTTTGAAATGCAGACTGTGGGTTGGAGGGGTGGAAAGAGAGGGAGGGGGTTGCGGGAGGATGAAAGCTTTGTTGTGCTTGGGTTTAATGAGCTGGAAAATACAATTGCACTTTTCTAACTGTGAAAATTGCTTTGAGGGCATCATAAATTAGCTGCTGGGAGATACTTCAATTGACAATGCTTTGTGTGATTCCTGCACATGGCTCTCTATGTGTCAGGCGGCGCCTTCAGAGGGATTCAGCCGAAAGAACGCGAGGGGATCCGGGACCTCAGTGCCCGGACAGTCAACTGCTTTTGATCCCTTGAAGTCTTTCAGATGAGATTATACAAAGTGGTATACAGTAGAAGTCTTGTTAAACCTGATTTTGTGTTTATATGGAGGCTATGTTTGTTAAAACTATATTCCAGTTGCATTCAACAAATCATTTCTTTGTAGCTTCAAAAATATAGTTCACCAAAAAATGGAAATTATTTTACTCACCCTCATGTCTTTCCAAGCTCACAGGACTTTCATTCTTCAAAAGAAGATATTTTGAACTGTTTTTGTCCATATAAAAAAAAGTCAGTTAGGTCCAAAATATCACTGGTCCCCATTGACTTATATTGAATGGACAAAATGCACTGAGACATTTCTTATAATATCTTCTCACGCCAGTTTAGAAGTACATGAGGGTGAGTAAATGATGACATGATTTTTGTCGTTTGGGTGCACTGTCCCTTTAAGAGCAATTCCACATTATACAAACTTCCAAAAGATAGCGTTCTGAACAATGAAAGATGGAACCTTGCATATGACTGAGACTTGTGGTCGAATGTTCTCAGTCATGGTCCATATTCTTCCACACAGTACTTTTCTGGGGCCTCGACCACAGCACAGTAGAGCTGTCCATTGCCTGCAGGCCTGCATATCTCTGCATTCTAATGCGTTGGTCCCGCTGGGTTTTTAACTTTTGCTCTGTGTAATTGATGGCTTCCACACTCCGGCTGAGTTCCTCGCCCCTCTCCCTGGCGATTGTTGGTATATTTCTGCCGTTTGGGCTCTCAGGTCTGTTATTGTTCTCACAAATAGAAGTGCAAGAGGGGGCTGGGTGAGTTTCGAAGAAGTGCCCCCCTGATATTTAGTCAACTCCGAAGGGCACTTTTCATTCTGCCTTTGCAAGCTTGGCACATGCCTTCTGTTACTAAGTGGCTTTGCATTGAAAGACTCCACAGCATCTATTCTTCGGCCCACTAGGTGCCCAGACTTACAGCTCTGGCAGCTGCTGGGCCCTCCAAAAGGCTCTATAGAGCGCTCTCTGCAGGTGTGCTCTCCTGCCAGAGCAATTTCCAATCAAAGGCCCTTTTCAGCCCACTCAATGGGAAGCTGACTTCGTATGTGCCACTGCTCGAGAGTAGCATTCACAATGGACGCCTTCTCTAAACAACATTGCTCATATGGAGTACTGCCACTAGGCCTTTTTCTCTCCGGTTTTTCTGTCTGCGATCAGAGCCAACGGCTGGCGCTGGTTGCTTTTTTCGGTATAGAAGACGGGCAGCTTTTTCCCCCTGCAATTATCAAACGAGTTGTTACACATTACTCATAAGGTGTGGCTCTCCCCTCCTCTCCCTCTCAAAGGCCTCCTCTGTTTTTCTGAAGAAACTGCTGGCAAGCTGAGACATCTATTCATTTGGCTACTTGAGTGTAATTGCCCGGCTCTTTGAAGCCTGTGAGAGGCGAGTGATTTCGCCCCTGCCCTTGGGCGACGGTGGCGACATCTCCGGCGACCTCTGCAAGCCCCTGCGGTCGGCGGAACACCTCCGCCAGGGCAGCCTCCATACAGAGCGGGAATAATGCTGCCCAGGCTGCTCAATTTCTCCTCCTTTTCATCTCTCCCTTTGAAACTTTTATTAACAACAGCTTTCACACTCATATCAAGAGGCTTAAGTAGACAAGGGAGCTGGACTCCCCGATGCTGACGGCCGAAAGTCACCACTGCATGACTTTCCTTCACATCAGTGAGGGTTTGAAGCGGGGGCCGCATTGAGAAAACACAGACTTCTCAGTTCACACCAGTGTGCCTGCTCCCCCTCTGCCTTCGTGTTTTGCGTGTCATCTGCGATGTCAAAGAAATCGCCGTTAGTTGTTTTTGACATAACGTGTATCTTAATCACGTGTCTTCTCTCGGAACTTGTTTCATAGATTCTCTGTGGGTTCTTTTTTCTTCTTTTAGATCAAAGACCGGTTCATTATTGACACCGCTGACTGTTTTAAAATATCATCCATTGTATTAGATTGCATGTCTTGATATGACAAATTGCAGTGATAAAAACGCAGTTGAGAAGCATCGCATGTGCCAAGAAAAAAAAGCAAGGATGGGACAGCCTTACCATAGACAGCCTGGAATGCTTTGAAACATCTGAGTGCCTGAACTAATTAAGTTTGGTAAGTAGATGTTATCAGTTCTGGTCTAATTTCACTAAGTACTTTCGGAGGGTTTTCTTGAATCAACTCCACTTCGTGTTATTGCCTGCCCAGGGCTGTTTACTTTTCTCTTAATTACATTCACAATTCGATAGGGTGAATTACTACTCTATTTACTAGTTACCTTGGAATTTAAGACACGGGTTAAGGTGATGGAACGCAAATGGAATTACATGTGCTTTAACTTGCGTTACAATTTAACACAACAACTTGGATTAACAGAAACTAGGGAAAAAAGGCCTCATCCATTCAACCTTTGTGTAAGAAAATCAATGGAAGAATGTCTAATTCTGCTTATTAACCCAAATGACACAAATGTTTTTTAATATATTTGTATTTTTTGTATGTGATTAACATGATTAACTCTTAACTATTAAATATGATATGGTTCCAAGTTATATAATCAGATTCTGGTCAAATTACTCAAAGTTGTCACATTTCCATTGCACATGTTACATGTAGAATATTTCTTCTCTTATGTATTCTGTATTTTGGGGAGGGAAATTCTAACTTCATAAGTTCTGTACCGTGAACCTTCAGAGCTTGTTATTCTCCACTCTGTAGAAGTCCTGAATGATAAAGCTGGAGACCAGGTAGATACCAGACACACAGGCCAGACTCTCTCCACTGGGCCCTTTGAATGCTTCAGCATGTATGATGTCACCATCTAAACATACTTTGTCTTTCTCTGCCTGTCTGAAAAAGGAAATAAATGAAATCTCTCCCACAGCCCAAAGCCAGGCATAATGTAATGCAAAAATGTATTTCTCATGTGGCGAACAGATCTGCCCCTTTGACTAATTCGGCGTAGTTGTAAACAAGTTCTAAAAAAAATCTGCTTGTTTAAGCTGAGAAGGTGAAATACCTTCTTAGTGTGATATTTAAGATCTAAGTTTGCTGGCAGGGTGTACTTTACACCACTGCCTGAAGACACTGTGTCCTGTCTCATGCAGAGAAAGAGAGAAAAAAGAACACAGGGCTATTATGGGTTTGATCTGGCTCCACAAGGCTCTGATGATAGTCTCAGGAGGGTTAGGAGGTCAAGAGATGCTTTCATAGTAGCATGGATAAAACTAAGCCTCGGGAGACGACAGATTGATGAGACTAAATGATATCACAGACTTTGTGCAAAGTATTAAACAAAAATACATGTAATGAAATACCAAGAGGCAAGATGTCTACATGTCGCCATTGGATGGACGGCAATAAAACCAAACAGGGTTATGAATATTGCATGCTACTTGTATTATTTGCTTTGAGGTTTTTAAGAGAGACGCATTTCCTGTAGCCAAGTCAGCTGGTAACAATTTTGAGACATATTAAAGCAAGTCTTTGCCAAAGAACTTCCCTTTGGGATACTTCGGGAGGCTACGTAAACCAATAATGTAATTATAATCCAGTTTAGTAAGAATTACCAAGTTCTGCATTATTTATATGAGGCACAGTTTAAAAAGAGCCCAAGCTTCCCTGTTGACTTTTAGTAGCTTGTTTTATTTTAATACAGACCAGTTAACTGCACATCTTCTCATTGCCAACTATGGGGTGCTAAACTTGATATTTCACAACATTGTAGTCTAGAGACAAAAAAGTGATGGGCTAAATTGACAAAGTAAGCATTATTAAAGTGATTACAACTAAATATTTAGCACCATATGTAACAGGTAAAAAAAACAAAAAGTACAATATTTTTCATATAATTGTATTGCTTCGACTTCACTGGCGTCTTTTTTGGTAAGAATATGGGCCTTTGCCATGTAGAATGCAAAGGAATGTTTGCGGACAGTGAAAACTTGGGCAATATTCAGCATAAAATACAGTTTAGTGCAAACGTCTGTTATTTGGCTTCAGTTTCATCTGAGTGGGTACGTGAGAGCTGTACAGCATAGTGTTCACATGGGGCATTCGTTATCTTAACAAGCACCATATTTGACCCTGGTTGTATGTTTTTCTCTGTATGTCATGTCCTATTACTGACTCAAAAGGCCTTAATGCTCTTTCGGTGCAGCCTTTGAAGAAACACCAGATAAGCAGAAGCAAGTTATTGTATGTGGGCCTACCGTTTTGTCTTTTATCAGTTATCTCTTTCATTAGCCAGTGATCTTAAAAAACATTTTCATTAATTATCACAAATGTTTGGTATAAATATCCAGACATACACATTTTTTGTTGTTGCTGAAGAAGAATCTTGTTCCCATTTTACATTGAACTTTTTGTTTACAGGTTTGACATTTGACCAGCGAAACCATGGCCAGTACTATGAGCACCCTGTTAAACCATAACAATCTGGCTATGTGCATTTCATAGTTTTCTTGCTTTATTTGTTACAGTATATAAGCACACAATAAGTTTCCTTCACTTCTGACACAAGAGAAAAGCAAAACAATGGGGATGAAAAATGTGCATGGAGAGCCTCAAGTGATAAGCTGCCTTGTTGGTCTAGTATTGTATGTGGTTTTTGCAGACATGTAATTAGGGTTTCTGAGGTCTGGAGCCAGACAATCCCGGGGACAATGGCTCTGAACAATGTGTAGGCTGGACATGTGAACCCTGCCTCTCCCAGCCTCATCACACTCAAGGATGTCCAGTTTAGTGTAATGACATACAATTAGAAATAGATATTCTAGGTCAACCGCTTGTTGTGACCACTGGCTGTTTAACCTGGCATATCTGTATCTAAAACCTATGTTAATCTGCTCTGGATGAGAGGGACCTTTTGAAAGCCTCTTTGCTTCTAATGTTAAAGGGAGCAACTAGTAATTCAAAGTAAAGTGACTTAAAGTGACGATATACCTACCTATAGTTTGCAGTAACTTGACAGTAGCTTCTCAAAACAGTTTAGCTTTTCCATAACAAGAGGTAATAATGAAAAGCGGTAGTTTACAATGATAGTTGCACACTCTGTCTCTCTCTTTCTGGTATGCGCTGGAAAAGTTTGATTCATTTTACACAGTCTGTTAATTTGATGGTTCATTTAAATGACCCGGTTCAAACATCAAATAAATAATTCATTGATTCATCACTCCCCTGCGTTGATAAATGAGCAGCATCAAGTCTTTTTTTGTAGCGATATACAGAATAATATTATAATAGGCTATATATTACATTGATTTTACACAATAATATAATTTAGTCGATTGCTGGTGTTCATAACAATGTGTTTAGGTTTTATAAAAGTGGTGTTTTAGTTTAATTGGTGGTAGCTAACTCTGAACTGAAATATGTTCCAAGTACATTTTGCTAAGTTATGAAACTGAGAAAAATAAAATATAAATACAGACGAACGTTCAACTAAAACGTCTTTTTTTTCTTTTTTTTTTATCTGGTCAAACAATGTTGCACCATCTTCCCCCAGTTTTTTTGTACACTCCTGGCCAAAAAAAATGGGCCAAGCAAAAATCTGTAAAATATTTAGTGGTCTTTTAACGGTCTTAACCATTTTAATCACAAATCAATGGTCAGGAAATTTGCAAGAATTGCACAAATACTGTAGATCAAGTAGCCCAACTTAGCATGGAATAGCCTTCCCCAACTTGCAATAGCATTTTACAGGAAGTAGAGTCAGTGTTGTTCCACTCAATGCTTCAAACTGTTCATAGTTGAAAAATATCTCCCAGTTCGTTTGAGATTAATGTGAGACCAAATATTCACCATAGGGTTCAAAGCTGCTTTCATACTTCTTGGTTGTCTTTGTAATTTGGGCAGGAGCATTTTGTTGTTAAAAAATAACATCTGATCATTCCTCTTAACATAACAACTTTTCAGTTGTGGGAGGCAAGCCAATATTATCAGTAATATTATCCTGTTACTCCAAAGCATTAAATGACTTTTGACAGTGAAGTAGCTCACCAATCCCAGCAGTTTAAAGGCTCACCACACAATGATACTCTTCCTCCATGCTTATCTGAGGTGTATTTCTTATTATATTTCTCAGCACATTTTCGAAGACACCGCTCTGGAGCATCATGCAACTCGTAGTTAGCTACCTTTTTTGTAGCTTCCTACTTATTTCTGAAGTATTTTGACTGTAGTTTAACTAGTTTAAATTGTGATTTTGTGTGTGTGCGTGTGTGCGTGCGTGCGTGCGCGCGCGCGTGTGTGTGTGTGTGTGTGTGTGTGTGTCAATTATTACAAAAATTGTGATCAGATCCTTGGACGTTTCTTTTTAGCAGGACTATCTTTATAAGCACTGTGTTTAGAAATCTTGATATATTGGTGACCAATTTGATCTTATTAGTGATAATAAATCATTTGCCAAAAAATAAAGTTCTTAGCTTGCACTTACTTCAGCTATTTATACAGAACCTCATGATGTGCATTGTGCTCATGTATACACTCTTCTATGCCAAATCCTTTTAAAAATGACCTTTATTTTGTTTTCATATCTATGATCATGTTACATGCATCTTTAAAATCTTTCCATGCTGCATGTGAAGTTTCCTTGGTTCATCCTTGTCTCTGTCAACATCTTTTAGTGCTCCAAATGGATCTGACATGAGCACAGAATCACTCAGATTATTGTAATATCATACTTGGGTTCCTGCACTGGAAAGAATGCCTTCATCACTCTTGTGTTTTTGAAGTGCAGCTCTGTTTCTGAAACCCTGCAGCATGTAAGCCCAAACTTCTCTCTAATCAGTAAAAGTAAAATACATATTCGGGAGACACCTACTCGGCCGTAAACAACCCTGCTTCGTATTAAGGGCTGTTGGTAAAAATGTCATTTTTTGAGTACTGTTTCTATTGCCTTTAAATCAATTGGTTTTGTCACGTCCTTCAGGGCTCAGTTTTGGTGCGGAGCAGCCTGCTTCAATTAGTCTGATGGAACCCATGTGGCTGCTATCAGTGCTGCCATCTTCTCCCCACGGTCTCGGAGAAGACTGGCTCCTCTCCATAATAAGCAGAGAGCAAACACTCTCTCTCGCAGTCTGTAATATCACCCCACACCTCTGGACTACACCTCCAAGCTGACCCACATTAAAGCAAACCCAAAGGTTCAAAAGGGACCCGGTACTTCCTATGCACAACCCTGTAGATATGAATTACTATCTCTTCCTCAAATAGACTTGAAAACTCTTCAAAGGTGAAAAGCACTTCAAAATAGACATTGCATAAGTCTGTGATGCTAAACATTTGCTTGTTTAGAGGATAATGATAATGTAGAAGGGTAGGACTGGTTGAATGTTTAAGGGGGAGCTGATTCCCAATATGGGGAGACTTTGATGTTAAAGCAAATACTTTAGTGAAATGTATTAAGGTGTTGGTTCAGATTTGTTGAAATGATAGTAATGAGTACAAATCATATCTCATTGTAGATTACTTCTTAATGATCTCATAAATGACGTTAAAGCCTCAATGTTTTGCTTTTTAATATGAAAATGCTTGTAAATGCAGCTGTGGTCTCATTGTGTTCATGAAAACATGGTCTGATATAATTACCGTCTTAGAAACTTGATTAAATTGTGTCACCCCACACCACCTTTATAAAGACACAGCTTACCAAATGTAATCATGGTACAATTAAGAGCATTTAAGTGAGGACCCACACTGACTCAGACTGTGATCAGGCTTGTTTGATTGGCGTGCCTGTATACACAGAGACTATGTAGCCCGGGGCAAGAGAGTGAGACAGGCAGCAAGAGGCAGACGCTCACTGAGAGTCTGACTGTATGGGTCACGGACGCTCCACTGGCCATGCAATCCATTGATCTCCAGCCCCTTTGCAGCCGTGGCACCAGTCCAATTAAAGTGTGAAGGCCCGAGGCAGCATGAGTGCCATCAGTTTTAAATGATAAATAAAGGCTATAGCTTAAGGTTCTTTTTGCATTTTCAGTGGTTTCTGTGTGCATGATATATCTCAATTTAGATGTCAAGGGAGATTCAGGTCTAAGGAACATTTAAAATGGGGATGTTGTGTTCATTTAGTGATTCCTTATTATTCAGCAAACTGTCTCCTCAGTGAAATTTGTGATGTAATTTTCTCAAATATTGCAGAGTTCAATGTGCTTTCTACACAGACTTTAAACGGCCGTCCATAACATTTTGGGACAGTGCACACATTTCTTTCATAAGGATGAAAGACCAAAATTCGTGAAATCTGATCTTTCTGTTGCAGGCACCATTTCATGCTGGAACAGCATGATCTCCACTATAATTCAGAGCCATTGGAATGGATGGGGCTTTGACACGCAAACAAAAAATCTCTCTAAAGTAAATGTTTCTGCTCAAAGCCAACTGTGATTTGAAATCCCATTATCAAAGCCAACTGTGCTCCGGAGCCTGGACAGCTTGGAGAATCATGTTGTGTTATGTACTCAGAGGAGTCCTCCTCTGCACAGTCTTTACTCAACTGAGACGACTGCTGCTAATTCACAGTGCAAAAAACACTGGACAATGATTTATTCCACTTTATTCAGGCCTCATTTGTAATCCAAATGCACGGTTGCAAAGGGACAAAAAGCAATTTTATGCTGGTGCTTTGGATCAAGTGTAAAGATGGCTAGACTGTCCAAGATCAAATCCAAACGTTTTTTGACAATGGTGCAGTTTACTTTCATATGCTCTATCAGTAAATGTACTGCATGCTCAATGTTAGTCTATCTCAATGATAAGCCAATACCCAGAGATTTCATGTTTGTGAAAATGACAGTGATTAACAGTGATAAAATAACAGAATTATGATTTGTTTCTTATGACTTTGAAACACTTCGTAAAAAATGTCAGACCTTGAGAATTTTTTATTTGCTGTTAAGTCATTTACTCATGGATTCTCCATAGAAACAATGTATGAATAATGGTTTCATTCTAGTGTTTTGAGATTGTTTATCAATCCTGATAACATTGAAAGAAAGTTCTATTAATGTTACTGCTCAAAGTTTTACAGAACAGTTCTGGGAACATTCCCTATCAATTGGTGCAACTCTGAAAGAATTGACGTTAACATATTTGTTGTAATCAATCAAGTGCTTTGTAGCAGTCATTTAGGAAAAAACTACAGTATATAAATGAATCCACATTAAATATTTTTGAAATATTCTGTCAGTAAGACTCTGTAAGCCAACCTTTTATCTGTTGTCTTGCACCTATTTTGAAAAGTTTTTCTGAGCCATTTTTTTCCTGTAAAATCTTTGGATGGACTAACACACGAGTACGTTCTGCTCTTGCATTCTGGAAACTTGCAAACTTAGTTTTGCATCAATGTGACAAATTGATTCAAACAATGTCCTGAACTCTGCAATGATTTTCTCCCATTTTTCCTCCCTGAAAAGTGCAGTTCCTCCCCTGCAACAAAAAAGCTACTGTAATACTCAGAAGGGTTATCTGTCAGCCCCCCCTTCTCCCCCCATAAATGCAGCTCTGCGGCCTGACTGTCTTTAACCCAGCTGATAACGCTTTAGCCTCCTCGTAAAGAATAGGTCTCTTTTAAGTGATCCATTAACGTCCTGTCCCCAAGAGTCTGCCTCAGTCTACTGAAACAAACCAGGAAACCTTGAAGGAAAACAGGATGACAGACAAGCTCCAAGATCAAAGACCCCCTTCGATTCCCTCCGCTCGTTCCCCAGACATCTCCAGGCCTCCTCCCTAATGTTTTCAATTAGGGCCTCTGAGAATGTTTCAAATCGTAACGTTATCAATTAGTCAGCAATCCCTGTGTTTGGTTCTAATGGCCTCGAGTTAGCAGTGAAGATTTAGTGCCTACGAGATATCAGTACAGGAAAGAAAGGTTTTCATGTAGGGGGGATTTACGACTGTCTGCCTACAGGTTTGCTTTTTCAGAGTTACGTTCTTCACAGAGCTTTTGGGTCAGCAGTGTCCAATCCATTCTGGCTCCTTTGAATAACCTAAAATTATTTAAAATAACGCCGTAATTTTGTCAGCGACAGGTCATAGACATTACTATTGTGTTTCTATAACTTGAGAAAACTATTTATTAGTTGTTTGCTCTTTAGGAGAAATATATCAAAGTATTTAGAAACTATTCAGGCTTGCGCGATTTAGGTTAAATTTGTTTTACTTTTGTCTTCCACTGTGTTAACCTTAAAAATTGGCTTCATGTGGTAACATCTAAATTAGTATTACTAATTATAAACTTATAGTAATTTAAAAAATTACTACTTCAGCCTTGACTAATTTAATTTTTAATATTTATTCACTGAATCAACTTAAATATATTAAAGTTACACCAACAAACCGGAATTTAAGAGTTAGATCATAGAAATGACTCTTTAAGGTAACAATCGCAGGTTACCGCCTTTTTTGGTGTTGAAAAATATATAATTGATAGACCTTTTAATTGAGAAAATGGTCCAAGATCAGAAAATGTGAATTTACAATATTTATGCAATAGTGCTTAAGGATTATACTTGTTTCCAGACAATACTAAATTCCAATTTCATCTAATATTAGATTAGAGTTTACATTGTGAACTAACCCAGCAGGCTTCAGGGGGTCCTGGTTAACCCGTTCATTCATTTCTGTGTCCTGCTCAGTGACGGCACTCGGGGCCTGGCTGCATTAGAGAGGTCAGGGGGCTCCAGCTGGCAGGCAGGGGCCACAGTGGGACCTGGAGACGGGTATTTCAGACGCCAGCATGGGGGAGACACTTTCACCTGACTGAGCGCTGGCCATGTGTTCCACCCCACGCTGGCTCGGTGCACCACCTCCCCATAGTTGTGTTCTGTGAAAAGAACTGAGTTGCACGGAGTGGCCATTCTTTCAGAATTATTGCTGTTGTTCACTGTAAAAGTGAAGAACTTTCACAGAAGCTATTTCTATCCGATCTGACCCATAGGAATGACTTCCACGTGTAACCCAAATTAAATGGTAATTCTGACTTTATGAATTAAACCAGTTACTTTAGATGTTACTGCACAATGTTTGATATACGCACTTTTTTTCCAAATATAGTTTTGTTCTATTTATTCTCAACCCTAAACTTGGGTTTCTAGTGCTCAATCCCCATTTATTTTTGACAATGAGAATTTAATTAAATTTTGCAGTTAATTAGACATCATTAATAGTACATTAATTCCTGACAACATAGCCTACTGTAAAACAAATCACCTGTGTATTCTAACACATCCATTTTTTTTAACAAACATCCCACAGATTTCCTAGTTCACTTGAAAGATCAGCAGTTTACATCTAAGCAAAGGAGCAGCCAAAGGACAAAAAGCATAAACATAAAACTTGCTTTAATGTGTGTCATTCGATCCTGGAAAACTCCAGTTAATCAGGAAAAATATGAAAAATGCTGCTCTCAAGTCTTGCGCATTTCTTCTAGCCAGAAAGACATAGTTTGAATGTATCAGTAAGAGATTAGAGCCACAGAGTACAATTCACATTCCTCCATTTCAAGAACAAGATGTGTGATAATTGTACCCACAGATCACTTCTTCAACAGCGTCTGGGAATTATGGGTGGAGTATGTCATGCAGGAGCTGTGGCATTTTTTTAAGGTGCTGTTGAGAAAAGTAGGACACAATCACTCATTTTTTGGCCATATATTACTGCAATATTAATTCAAATGAATTATGGAACACCCTAACTTACTTATATTTTAATATACCGTGGGGCAAAGTATAATGAAAATATTTCAGTTCCTTCAGATGTAAATCTAGTATGAAGCTTATTTTTATTATCTGCTTTCATTAGATTGATTGCAATAGCAAAGTATATTTAACAAGCAGGTTCATATTCCATATCAATTAGGTACATGTCAGTTCTGAATTGAGTAATTACCTTAAAAAAACAAATTCTTCCCTCTTTAACTGCCAAATGAGGAGTGCCCAGCCTGCCAGCTGTTATTCTCCTGCCAAAGTACAAAGCACCAAATGCTTAATGGGCCATTTTAGGCCTCCTGAAGTTGTATCTGTCATCCTCTTAAACAAAACATTATTTACTAGGTCTTTATGAGCTCATTTTAAAGTGATTTGTAGTGTGCTTGTTTATACATACCATTTTGTACATTAAAATATTTCTCATTTACTTATAAGAAAATATTACACACATTATTAAATTGGAGATAATAAAACGTGATGCAATAAGCTACAATTTCAGTTATTTACTATGTCAGACAGCTATAAAATCACCATTTTAATAATTGGAGTGTGTGTAAAGTGTCTGTGTTTTGGTTCATCGTTGTTTCTTCTTCTTCCGTGTGCAGTGTAATTTTATTTTACGTTTTTAAAGATTCGCCATCACCCTCCCTGTGAAACAGCTGGTGGAGTGTTATGGCTCTGTGGCACAAGTTTGTGTCCCATTAGAGGTTATAGGGCTCTATGACTGTGTAAAACCATAAAACAGGTCACAGCTGAATGTATGAGTGTCCATTTTCACATTAGAGTAAGAGTGAACACATGTCCCGTTGTGCTGCCGTGGAGTCAGGTTTCATTTTTGAAGGCCTTCAGTACGCAGCGATTGAGACTCGCTGTAGATGGCACAGAACTACCGCTGACCTCAAAGGTTTAGCCTGGCCAGCTCTCATGACTGTTTATTAAAACTGCATGATTCACGCTCTGCCGAAGAGCCTTTTTTTTTTCTTTGCTGGGAGAGTCTCGTTTATTATTATCAGGGCGGCCCAGTGTTGCTAAGGAGAGCAGGGGCTGATAGCCTGACATCAGCTTCTTCCAGCCTTACGGAGGTAATTGTTGTTTGACTTTTTCCAATACACAAGTGCATCACTTCACACGCAGATGTAACAGCTAATGTTCTAAGTGCTGGCATAAAAATAATGTAATTCAAAGCAGGAAAAAAAAAAGTGGTTTTATGAAAAAATTGCATTTGCAGAGTGGAAAATGTGTTTAAATAAAAAAGTACAGATCACAGTAAATAGCTATTAAATGGATTTAAGCGTTACCATATGTTTATGCATGTGTTTGTGGCTGGGAAGGTGTGTTTGTGTGTGTGTGAGTGCGTCTGTGTGTTTGCGAACTACAATAAATGTATAATTAGGCATTTTAAAAGAGCCTAATTAAGGGTACGTTAAAATGCAGGGCAGCCCGTGGGCATGGCTGTATTTTATTCATGTAGTGAGCTTTCACCGGTAACTGTCCAGCTTTACACAACAAGCTACATTATTGCCTTTATTTTGCCAGTTTGTCCTTATATTCAAAAGATGCATTTGAGCTTTTCAACAATGCTATCAGCTATAAGTTAAAAAGAGAGTTCTCCCAAAAAAGCTGTTATCATTAACTCACCATCATGCCAATCCCAACTATGCATTTCTCTTTTTTTTCCACGAAAGAGCACAAAAGTAATTTTGTAAATGATTACTGAAGTTTCATTTTTGGGTGAACTATCGAGAGACACAGATCTACTGGATTTGATGACTGATGCAATGTCATCTTTTACAGAACAGGACCAAAAATCCAGAAATGAAGGTTGGGGAAAGCATATCATAAGCCAATGCTTTTGCAAAATGAAAGTACTTTAATACAGCCATCACCACCGATGCCAAAATGACTTCCATGAGTGGTTTGTGTCACGTTAACATTTGCAATAAAAATCTGCAAAGTAATCGTAAATCAAGTATCTGTCAGCAGATCAGTGGTCTCATGGTGAATATGAGGGTTGAAGTGTGGTTGAAAGTGTGCTGTCTGTGAGGGGGAAGCCACAGTCTGCCCATGACTGTGCCAAGCAGCTTCAGACACACACACTCATATGGCTTGTATCTGCTCTGGTGTGAAGCACTGGAGAAAGATAGAAGCCTCTGTAACAGTGGGAGCAATGAAATTATGTTAGACCTGAAGTGTGAGGAACTGGCCACAACAGGCTCCATGCTCATTAAAGAAGAATGAAATGACTTCAAATGACTTCAAATGACTTAAAGAATGTAACATCGTTGTCCTTTATTACTCAGTACATATATTTATATATTATTTGTATTATTAGCCTATATATTATGTAGATTTAAAAGAACTGTTTTCTATTTGCTGCTCATGCAACATTTCTCATTATCAATTGTTGATCCGCAAAACAATTGTGCTGCTTAATATTTTGTGGAAATGGTGATACATTTCTAGTGTTCTTTGATGATTAGAACGTTCAAAAGAACAACATTTATTTGAAATATAAATATTTTGTAACATTATAAATGTCTTTACTGTCACTTTTGATCAATTGAATCCACTCTTCCTGAATAAAAAACATTTCTTTAAAAAATTCTCAAAATGTTGTTTATGTAGCTAAATGAATATGTATTATGGTATAAGGGAAAAAAAGCCAAAATTTCGCGGCGACAGCTGAGAAAACGTGGAGCCGTCATCATCATCATCCAGTGAAGACGTCGAGCTTTTCATTTTCTGACAGAAAGGAAGGTTTTGGGTGCACCCAATCATAAAGAGAGTCTGAAGGGGAGTAGCTATGCTAATCTTGTAACGTTACAGGAGCTAAAAATGTATCATGGCCGCCGGTTCCGCACTTACTTTCGGATGTCTGTGGGACACTTTGAGGAGCTCCTTCAGACAGTACCACATCTGACGAGACAAACCACAAACTTCAGGGAACCAATCGGTCCGGAGCAGCGTCTGGCAATCTACTTAAGGTGAGTTGTCCTCTTAAAATCATCAGGGGCTACGATTACATGCAATCAAATAAACAATCCATTGTATGTGATTGGCGGAAGCCTTTTCTGTCGCCGCAAAAGTAAAATAAAAATCGACATCGAAGCGAAATAAAAGTCGTTTTTTTCGCCGCAGCACATTCACGTTCGGTGTGGAAGCACTCATTTCACAAACAGCTGATCGAAAAATAAAACTATCGCGCGAATTATTCGTGCGTCAAAATCGCGTCCATTGTGAAAGGGCCGGGGCGTTTTTGTTGTTGCTATGGACTATGTTGACAAGAGTGATGTTGAAGTAACGTTATTCAGTACTGTGAAGCTACACTGGTGTCGTAGCCTACCTGAGAGAAGATGAGAATAGGCTTGTAGTTAGGGAGTAGGCTACATGTTATTTAAGAAAAATATATATTTTTAAAAAATATATTTATTAAAAATATATAAAATATATATATAAATATAATTAGCCTATATTTTTAGAATGAGATTTTTTTATTTAATTTTTAACCTAACGTTAGTCTGTTGGGGAGAACACCCCCAGGGGCATGGCTTCCCACTATCATAATTACTGTAGCCTAGTTACCATGGTCTGAACATCACATCCTTTGTTTTCCATCAGTTTAACTATGTGATTGAATAAAAATATGTGGACTTATTTCAAAAATGACATCAAGTTAGCATCAGCTAGCTAGTTACTGTAGCAAGCCAGTTGCGGATTTTCAGCATGGTTCATAAATATTCATATTTACTGTTGGTATGGCTTGTCTTTTTAACTGTACGGTACAACTGCTTGTACTCTGATTCTGCTGTAAATGTATAATGCAAACAGATTTTTTTCAGAATGGGGGCATTTTACCCCATGGCCCAGATGCCCCCTTTTTTATTAAGAGTTTATTAGGGAATAAACTATTAACCGCTATTTTATTGCAATTTAAGCTTTTTATTTTATTTTTAAAAATATTTATTTTATCCTCCCTGATTTTGATTTCTACATTTCACTTCTGCTCTAGTTTCTCAAAAGCATCTGCTAAATGAATAAATGTAAATAAATATACATTAGATTTACTTCAACAGCCACTGACACATTGACAGTATGACCAGTCTCAATAACTTCCCTCACTGCTTAAAGTCATATCATATTCTGTTCTTAAGCAGCTTAATGTCCATTTAGTACACAAATGGGTACCTAGCTGTGTATTAGTGGCCTTTTCACTAAATAGGACTTTTGTGCTGTTTCTTTGACTGCAGTCTAAGCTGTTAAGTGACAAGAGAGATTATCTCTGTCCACAATAGAGCCAATCATTTTCCCCTAAGTATAGAGCCTAAACTCCCCTTAAAAGCATAAAGACCCTCACATTTAAAGAGCCAGTAGAGGGACGATCCCATTCATGACTTAATAGCCAAATGAAAGTTCCTAATTCAGCAGTTAGGACTGTGGCAAGAGCTCAGCCTTAACATGTCAGTGCTGGGCTCTGGGACTGAACTGGCTTTGTTGGGCAGTAACAGTAATGGAGGGGGGTCTGAACGAGGCCTCATAATAACTTCCCGTCGTACAACTCGAAGGCTTTTCCCACGTACGAGAAAGCGGGGGGACAATGCTCCCTGCACTGTTCTCCCTGGTTCCTCTCCCTCCCCTGAGAAGAACAGGCTCCGAATGCCCCCCCACCCCCCACACACAGCCACCCGCCCCTCTCCACTGCCACTGAGCTTCGCTCCGAGCTCATCGCCGGGTCAAGGGAGCGTTTAGTTCCATGATGATGGAGTGTATAACAAGGCTCCATACAGCAGTCAGCTGATGGCTGTCATCACTGTTGGCTTGTGTGTGTCCCCGACTGTCCTCTCTTCCCTTAATTACCCATCCTCAGTCTCACAGCAAGGTCCCCTCACAAATTACACTGTATTGTTGGAGGAAGATTGGCCTGTCATCACGGAGAAGGGGAGCATTTCAGCATCGCCATAATGGCCCCGATGCCCGGCAGTGGCTGTACGAAGCACACCCTCAAACCCCCCCCATCGCCCTGCCTCGCTGGCCATTACCACTGGTGCCAGGTGACTCTGTGACCCAGACAGTTTTCTGCCATGTCAGCAATTCAAATGCACGGCGCCACTGTGTGGGGCTCGCTCCTCTTCTCAGACAATGGGCAGATTCGAGCTCCCCTAAAGATGAGTTAGGGCCTCTGATAATACATCTCCTCCACTTTCGCTTTTTTCCCACTGCCCCTGTGGAGCTCAAAGCAAATGAGATCCAAAATAATATGTGGGCCTGTTGTCTCTCTTGAACCAATATCTGTTCAGTCTAATCACAACTGGACAGCTATTACATTGTTTTGCAATGGAATGTCTGTGAACGACCAGTTGAATTCATCAGCCACAACCATTAACATTGGTGTAAGCAGTGTTGCGGTTCCAAGCTACTTAAAAACGTGGCAAGCTTCAAGCTAATCTTAATTTCAAGGAAGCCTATAGTCAAGCTACTGTTTTGAAAAAATAGTTTGATACTCTACAATGAACAAAAAAAAAGTAGTATACCAAATGTAAGTTACTTAAGAGGGTAATACGCTATTTTTACATTTAAAAATATAACTGTAGCATATAAACCTACAATAAATTGTCATTTTATTTTTTCAGAGCCATAGTTTTGCTGGTACAAAAGGAAGGAGTGGTTTTAAATGAATGAAGAATCGTATATACTAAATAATAAAACACCCTAACTTTCATAACCGAGAAGAAAACAAGTATGGGACTCGAATTGGTAAATCATTTTGATGCGAGGGAAAAATTAAAGGGGTCGTTGATTATGAATTGCATATGAATTTTTTAACTTTAAGTAGTGTGTAATGTTGCTGTTTGAGCATTAACAACATCTGCAAAGTCATGATGCTTAAAGTTCAAAGCAAAGGAAGATATTTTACACGACATTCCTCCCGGGTTGGTGACATCACAAACCCTGACATTTACATAAACCCTGCCCCCGGAAACACGATTTATAGATTATCATGACAGAATATGATAATAAATGACAGACTAGAAGATATATCTACACATAAGTTACATAAATTAATTAACTAATCATTCAGAAATGTTGTCTACATGTAGTCACTTCTTCTTGAGTCTCTCCATCTTTGTCTGACTCCGGTTTGAACATAAAAGGCTAAAAGTTTTAGAACTGTTCAGGACACAAGCTGTTGAAGCTCCGCCCTCTGTGCTGGGAGCAGCAGCTTATTTGCATTTAAAGGGACAGACACAAAACCGGTGCGTTTTTGCTCACCCTCAAAAAGTGAAAATTTGAACATGCTATATAAAAATATCTGTGTGGTATTTTGAGCTAAAATTTCACATACACACTCTGGGGACATCAGAGACTTATTTTACATCTTGTGATGTAATTATACCACACCTTTAACTACGATTAATCAGACTGATAAAAGGAGAATGAACCGAATTGCTAAAATGACTCAAATCGTTGAGGTGAGCGCGTGTGATTATTCCATCAGCTCTGGTATTAAAAATTTTAATATAGCGGTTATCGCGCCACACCGCTAGTCGTTGATAATCAAGTCGTTGATACACCGCTAGTCGTCTTTTGAAAAAAAGCTTTGTTATTTTTGAAAACAACAGACACCCTACTGGGAAATGTTTAATTATGATTAGCGTCAACACTTTTAGTTAGTGCTTTTCAACACTAGGCCTATGGTATGGTAGAGTTTAATGCATTGCTGACCCCATTAGCAATGTTTTCTGACATATAGTGAAGGTTATATTGTTGGATATTGTGCGCAGGGATGTTTAAGAAAATCAGCCGTATCCTAAATCACACGTGAAACTAAGAGCGTTATAGCCTACACACAATAGCATGAGCCTTTCTTCTTTCTGATTCTGAAAACAATTGCAAGTTTCAGTCATGACATGAGTATCAATTTCATGGGCAGATGCTATTAATTAATTGTATTCCGGTCTTGCTCTGTGTTGTGTTGTCAGTTAATAGACACTCATCTTCCTAGCTGGATGAAAGGCTGTCTTTTTTTTCCGAGTTCACCCACTGCATGTTTTGGAATGAAAATCAAATGTGACTTTATTGCAGAGACACCACGACCCATTCATCATCATAACGTTTTATATTGTCGTCAGTCTGTCACGGAGGTTTGAGTGAATGGCTTGTAATTCCTGCTTTAAGATGCTGTTTAAACTCATGTATTTATTATATACCCGGAAAGGTTTTAAATTATGCTAATTACTACTCATCAACTTAATTAAGCTGGTCTTTTTCTCCACTTTATCTTTTTTTGGATATGGAAGTTACATTTGAGAATAAAAGTGAATGAAACTAGAAGTTTAATTAATTATACTCTGGCAAAAAGTTAACTGATAATTCAAGATAACAAGCAACTATCAGTCATAATTTAGAATCAATTAAAACTAATAGTTCATCTTTTGTTCATCTACATGTCTTTTGCCATAGAATAGGCCTACTGTTGTTAGGCTATATTTCATATTATTATTAAATTATAATTATATTATATACAGAGATATAATGTTATAATATCCGAGAACCTTCTATTTATACATTTGTCTGCCTTCTTTTATGTTCTGTTCATTAGTAAAAATTTGAGGAAATATAATCTGTATATTATATTGAGAGATGTTGAAACTAAATCATTGTACAACTAATTTTTCCACATCGGCTCATAAAGAGATTAAAAGGTGTTGTTCTAATGAATTGAGATAGCCCTCCATCACATGAGGCATATCTAGCAAATGGCAGTTGTGTATAAAAAACAAACACATTGTAAATGGTAATTGTATGGCCCCGAGGTCCGTGAGCCAAACATTACACCGATTTCCTCACTATTACCAGACAGTCTGCCAAATGAGTTATTTCTAATTACTCACATATGCCTAGCAAATGTGGAAATCTACTGCGGCCTTGGCTGACACTGAAGACAGTACTTATCAATTTACCACAGAACAAAGCTTGCATATTTCCATTGCGTTCTTTAACTTTGTTGTAAAGAAAATATGACACCCTCATTATAGCATGTGGATGACCATGACTGTAACCTCCCAGCAAGTATATTCATAAGCACAATTGTTTATCTGCAACCAGCTCAAGGCTGGGATTAATGGCTTTTTGGGGGGTTGCATGAGATAATAGCCTACTTATGACCCATTGAAAAATATTTTCAAAACAAAAGACCCCAAGAATCATTTAGTTTAGCAGATCACCGGATAACTACAGGATCTGTTATGCTATACTTATTCACAGAAATCTACATTGTGTGAAGTGATCAAACAAACAAACAAGCAAACAAATAAATAAATGACTGAAATCACATTTCAGTAATTTATTTAGGTATTTATTACAACTACCTGCCTGTATATCCCAGAGGCTAAATAACTCATCCAAAAATTTCCATGAGAGAATGGATAACTGTGAGTGTTTTCACACTTGATTCATTTTAGGGGTCTGAGAGCTGTTCACATGAATTTTGACAATTGTGTAGAAAAAAGTCAAACGAACACTTTTAAAGCGAGCTGAACTGAGACCATCATTTATTTTGATCAAGGGCATTAATAACGGAACATGTTTAATTAATCTCATTAATCCCAATGTGTTAATGTGTTAACCTTGACTCCCCTAACTGTACTCAAATATACAATTTAATCATCATCAATTTTACATTACAGTAATATTCAATGGAATGCAGTCGGTCAAAATTCACTTTCAGTTATAGTTTCACGGCCAGGGTCAGTGTGAATGTCAAGAGCACTATATGGACCCTTTAAAGTGTCTGTGTTTGGTTCTTTTAAGCAGGAAGAACAGCCTTTCTATTTACGTGTCACACATTTTTAAATCTTCTTTCAGCTGTAAGGAAAAAATCTTCAAAAATATACACTCATCATCTAATAAGAGCCCATTTGTTTCTTTGTTGACAGTTTATCATATGCAGCATATCAAACTTCATTACCATTAAATGTGTGAATAATCGGTTTAGGAAAATGTGGCCTTTATGTATAGGCCATGTGATTTAGTCCACACATCACATGGTATGTTTTGCACAATCTGGCCCTTAGGATGTCTGTGCACATATTTCATGCAACATTCAACCATTTGCAGTGTTAATTAAAGAAGCATAAGCTTAATAATGCTGTTAAAACAAATCAAAGCTCCTTTTTTCTGTTTCAGTTATGCCATCCGTGGACCATGAACTCCACATGCCTAGAATTTGCGAAGTGTTTACTGTGAAAAGATTCAAAGTCCCTAAATAGATTCAAAAATGTATGACTACTCCTTTGAGCCAAATTAATCCATATAAATATATCAATTTCAATATGGGACCACAGTCAAATAGTCGTTTTGGTGGTTTTCCCCCCATATAATTTAAATTGCTGCAAGCTGCAGCTCTTGGAAAATGTTCGAGCCCACAATGCAGTTTTCTGCGCATAAATCACACCATAATACTGCCTTTAAATAGTTACAGACAGATAATTTATTCTTGGCACACACTGGACTCCATACCTATGCCAGTGTGAGTGTGAGTGTGAGTGTGTCACGCTTAGTTGCCAGCAGTCATTATTTGCTGACAGTTCACGAGTCACTTTACTCTTTATTGTTCCTTTTCATGATTTTAAAACACTAGTTTTACACCACTCTCACGGCACGGCGATTATTCTCAGGCGAACACGGCAGGTGAAGAAATACGGTTAAATGTGGTTGGAAAAGAGGACTCTGGCTGTGACCAAACCACTAGCGTTTTCTTTAACACCAACCGTCGTGTATCCACAGGACTGTATAGGGTCGTTTTGCCAGACAAGATGCAGATAGGATAGAGTCCCAACAAACTGATCAGCAGCTCAACTTCATTTCTTTTTTAGTAAGTATAAACACACTAGAGCTAATTCATCTCAACAGCTTGATTGCGACAAAACAGTTTTCCACTAATTGTGGCTATTTGTTTAAATTTCACCCTGTGTGATTTATGCAATGCTCAAGCTGGCTCTGAGTATTCTGATAATTACTCTTAACATAACAGAAATCAAAAACCCACTGCGCTCCTCTGCCTGCGATTCACTGAGAATGGCCTTATCCAAACTGAGCTGGCACTCATTTTCTCCACGGTTTAAATGAAAGCACGGATGGTTTAGATTAAAGCATTGTTTCCCAGCTATTCGCTAAGAGCCGAAGCTAATGAAAACCAACTCTGCTCTTTTATAATTCATTTGTACCATTAGCATATTAGCTTCAGCATAATGACAGGATGTCATTAAAGGATTTGGTCTATGACTAATGACAATATTTGTGTTCTGAAGTAGGTCAAACAAAGTAGCCAATTACTGTTCTTCCCATTACGATGATGAAAGCTAGAGATTAGCCATGCCTAGTTTTGGATATATTGTTTACTAATAAATGTAAGGGTTTCTTGAGTCCCTCTTCCAAACTATGAAACAAACAGATTTAGCTTATTTAATTGGTTTTAAAGTATTTTAATGATGATATTGTGATTATGAAAAGGTACAGAACCTAATCTTTCCACCTTAGAAGAAAACACATGTTTAATTTTGTCAATGTTTTCACAAGAATATTATATATAATGTTTATATAGATATATTATATATACATAACATATATAATGTTATATATAATGCATTATATATAAATATATATTATAAATATATTTCATTTTATGTATATAAATATATATAATGTTTTTATATATACACAGGTGAAACTAAAAAAAATTTAATATCGTGCAAAAGCTAATTTACTTCAGTAATTCAACTTAAAAGGTGAAACTACTATATTATATAGACTCCTCTATTACATGCAAAGTGAGATATTTCAAGCCTTTATTTGTTTGTTTTTTGATGATTATGGCTTACAGCTATGAAAACCTTTTCACAATATTCTATTTTGAATTTGGGGTTTTCGTAAGCCATAATCATCAAAATCATATCAAATAAAGGCTTGAAATATCTCACTTTGCTTGTAATGAGTCTATAATATATTAGTTTCACCTTTTAAGTTGAATTACTGAAATAAATGAACTTTTGCACGATATTCTAATTTTTCGAGTTTCACCTTTATTATATATAATATATATATAAATTAATTCTATACAATAAAACATGTAGAAATATGTAGCATATTTGTTTTCTAAACTTTTTATGGAAATTATTTCTGGATACAGTTTTTCTTTATATCAACTTCACAATGTGCCTATGCTTTGATCTACATCTGTGTATTATATTAATAATTCAGTAATTCATATTTACATTTTTTCTCTTCAGGTTTAAATATGAATATCTCATCATCGGTTGGGGTGCTTCAATTCCACCGCCAGTTTCTGCAGTACAAGTAGATGTACATGTCCTCTGGGTGGCAGCATGTTTCGAAAGCAGAGTTTCTCCTTTAAATGCAAGGGAAAGCTGACACACATGGATCCAATATAGGCAAACCTTCATACTGTAGAAGTAGACGACATGGAGCCATCCTTCGTTCAGAGGAGGAAGTTAGTGGTGTTCATGTCTGCTACTGGTTTTCATTTGCAGTCACAAAACTTTTGAACCACTTTCACGAAGGTGTACCTCCAGCCAGTGTGATTTGTAAAGATTTTCAGATAGTAACCGATGTCTGATTATTCAAAGCTATTACTCTTTCATTTTGGTTTTCAGAATCTGAGACATTTTTTGTTCATATAAAGCTTCCTTCCTTGAGTACAAATGAGTATGTTTGGGCCGGTAGTTCAGATTTGTACCTAAAAACATTTTCACTGTCCCCACTACAGAAATTATAGATTTCAATTTCTGAATAAAATGTTTTCATTTAACATATTCTTGAACAAGAAACATTTACAACAACTACTTTTTCGAATCTGGAAATTAGCTATGGTGTTCATTTTCAATATATTACATTATCTTGATTGTGGAGGCTCGATGTGGGATTCATTTTCCGCAACAATTGTAACTACATTTTGTCCCATTGAAAAATTCATCAGTAACACTTAAAGCCTTTATGTTTAATGTATTATAAAAGTATTCGCTATGACACTTTTTTTAATTATGCTTTTTTTGTTTATAAAACATTGACCATACAATGTTTTATAATACATTGTATGGTCTCATGAATAAATGTAACACAGTTATAATACAGTATGGCCTGGTTTCACAGACCGGGCTTAAATTAAGCCAGGATTAGGCCTTAGTTCAATTAGGGCATTTAAATAGCTTTTATAAACATACCCAAGAAACAAAACATCTTGAGACAAAACAACGCCACTGACATATTTTAAGATTTGTCAGTGCAAATTTTACTCTGGGACATCTAATTTAATAATAATACTTATCTATTCATTGTTACACCTTTAGAAAGTTGCATGCATTAAAACATGACAAACAAACAATTTCAGATATAACAAGGAATCTGCAAATATCATAATGCAAGTTTGGCTACATCTATTTATGAAAATATATAATGCATTATAATGTACATGATGAATATCTTTATTATGCTTTAAAGGCTTTAGATAAAGTGTTACAAAATTATCTAAAATCAGACTTCACCAATGCTTTTTATAGGTAAAATAAAATGTTACTAATGAAGATGTCAGCGATCTAGTCAGAAAAGAATAAGCAGAAACTATTTTTTGTCAGTTGCTAAAAGATGAACTGCATCATCATCTGCTGGACTGAAAAGTCAAATGCTGAGGAATCAAACATGATCAAATCTGGGTTGAACGATGTCTTTTAGAACTAGAGAGCATGAACCAGTAAATATCGTTTTCAGCCACTTAGCCCTTAATGTACCCAACGTATATTTGCCTTTGACAATTCAATACAACCTGTGGTTTCACAGATTTACAGTGACATGTCAAAATAGTCATCTAAATTAATTGGCTAGATGCTGAACAGAGGCAGAAAGAGTAATTTGGGTGACACATTGACTCCTAAAGTGAGGCGAGCAATTTTGCTAGGGTTACATCCATGAAGGAATGTAGGTAATGTACTTGTCTCAGTTCAATGCCACAGACTGCTCTTTGACCAACTAAAACAAATAGTGTTCAACTGCTAATGTGGAGCCAGAACAAATAAATAAATCAGCTTGTTTTCACTGTGCTTAGTCCGCAGATTTAGTGAAAATTAAAAATTGACTTTGCATATATTTGGTGCCAGCCAAGCTCGAAATTGGGGTTTACAGAATATGAAAAGGAATACCATAATTGTAAACGCACTGAGTATGTTTAGCTCTCCGTAATTTGAATATGTCTACTTTTCTTTGACACTACAGCAACAAAATGTGTATTTTTTCCCATATTGCTGTAATTCTGCTTTATTTGAACATCCACAATGATGGTAAAAACAATCACAGTGTTGTATGCCATATGAAATGTATAGTTTGGGCATGTACTGTAGCGCTCTATAGGCAGCAGTGACCACGGGCAGTGTTTCACACAGAACTCGTGTTTCGCTGTTAGCCGCAGTGACTGAGCAGCGCAGAGTTCTGGAACATTCCTGGAGAGACTCAAAGAAGAACATACACAGTGGGAGTTTGGACCCAACCCAAGAAAAATAAATCCAGGTTTACATTTTATGAGTAAATGAGATCATATCTAGTCGGCCCTTGAAAGCTAGGGGACAAAAATGCATGTCTGTGCTGCTGTTAGATCAAGATATTTCATTTAGAGTTGATAACTCGTCATGTCTGCACAAGGCATATGGTTTGTGTGGGTGTTTGGGCTGTAGAAATATGGCAGTGATGATGTTGCTGACATCTGTGGTTAAGGGTTGTGCGCTGTCATGTTGATTAATAAATCAGCTATAGCTCTTAGTAAGCTACTAATTTGTTGTGTAATTGGAACTTCTGAAGAGAATTGTGTAAACCCACACAAAGCTAGATTTGTTTTGCATTTTCTAAATAATGTACCAGATCATCAACCCAGCTATGTTCTAAAAACGTTTAGCTAATGTTCCCATTCAGTTATGAAACATTGAAACGTTCAAAACGGTCATTTAAAAAAAAAAAAAAATTCTTGGTTATTCTATCGTTAAGGAAACATAAAATTTTTAGCATTTTCCAACGTTACTTTTGAATGTTCTCATGTCACTGAAAAAATAGTAACATTTAAAAAATGTTAGATGAACCTCCAACTAAAATGTGTCAGAAAAAAACGTATAAACAATGCATAAATAATACCTTTAAAAAAAAAATCAAATACCAGATAACTTTGAACAAACTTTCTATTACCGTTACTGGAAAACCTGTTTGAGAGAACATAGCCAAAGTTCTGAGAACGTTCCTGTAAGCTGGGTAATATTTTTACCTTTGGGAAGATGTTAAAGGTTTGTTTGCTTTTGAATTTGGCTTGTCAATGCTCATTTATGACTGAGGGCTCAAGAAAATTTTTGCATTGATTTTGTGGTTGGAAACCCAATAGCTGTGACAACTGTTGACCAACTGTTCAAAACAGGTTTATGCAAGATTGAGTACATACACATTTCTGAAACTTGGATTTACAGTAAGCCAAGTATGCATATGCAAGGTCTGCAATGTGTCTCTCATGTTACTTTTTGACCTTTATAAGAGAAAGGCTATCTAAAAATGAAATTTCAGTGGGCAAGATGAGCTGTTGTCATAATGAGGCACATTCATGTTTTATTGATAATAATATCCTGCAGATTGTTGTAAGTTTTGCTCGCTCTTCTTTACATAACTACTCTAGAGCTTCTCTATCCCGAAATGTTTCTATATACAAACCCCGATTACCTTGGCAACAAGAGAAGGTGCATGATCAAGCACAAGGTCCACATAACTGGCCCCAATAAATACTTTGCAGCACTTAATTTAGTTCCATGCCGTGGGCCATTAGCTCCTGCAGTCCATCTCTCAGCAACTGTGCGGCTGATGGAGAGAAAAGGCACAGCAGTGTCAATTTAATTAAATCCAGCTTGGCTGGGTGTGGCTGGTCATCAGCTGCGTGCAGCACATTTCTGACCGGACCACAAATTAATATTGATGCCCACAATGTTATTTTTCTTAAGTTCCAGAGTTTATTCTATTAAAAGATTAATTAGCGGACTGCCGAGAACAGAAGGCAAATCTGGGAACACATAGTATTAAATAAAAGTAAATAGACACTAATTTATTACTGTTTTCAATTTATTATGTATTTATTTATATACAATCAAATATTTTGAAGAACAATGCAAGAGAATTTAAACTCATTAACAACAACATGAGCCTTTTGAGGGCCATAATATTAAGAAATGTTGTTTCACTCATTCTTTTTAAAATCAAACATTTTATAAAAAAAATTAAATGATCGCTGTTAGAATTAGCAGACTTTGCATGACATAATAAATGACCTTCAATATTAATAACATAACATCACATTGTATTTGACTTCTAAGTAAAAGAAAGTTGCAAAAATTATAAAACATTTTTTCTTTTACCAAAAACAACAAATTTGTCTAAAGAGATCTTTTAGTTACTCACTGTAGATTGATCACACTAAAAACTATATTTTTCTTATAAACAGTTTTAGTGTAATGACTCTAAGGATATGTTGTTTTCTTTTAAGTTATTATTAAGATATCTGATAACCCTCATAACCTTAAAACAATAACCCTCATAACCTTTAAAAAACCTGCCACAACAACTGAATTAAAAAACATTCTGCATGAAAATACCACAAAAGAAAGAAATGACTGCTAAATACTTGACACGATGTATGATTACAGCATAACATATTTCAAATTGATTATTCAAATTCAAAGTTTTATAAAATCGGGATGTTATTGTAGACCTGAGCAAGGAAAACAGTATTTGTTGTGTAGATTTTAAAACGTTTACTAGTCCATTTGTTTTTTTGCGGCATGTTTCTTTGGAGATCATTTCCACCCAAAATATTCAGTGCACAATCAAATAATCTATTGTTTAAAATATAAAGTAAAAGACATGACAGACATTCAGCTGATTTACACATGCATATTGTCCTCTCAGGTTCCTCTAAGATACGCTTGCTTATATGCTATTTCCTGTGGTTTGTACAACATGTCTGGTTCATAAAGTTACCAAATAAGCAAACATGTTAGTCATGGTTTGTGAGGAGAGCATGTATATACTGTCAGAAAAACACATTCATTTAGAACAACAAATAGAAGAACATAACATAGTCCACAAGACATCACTATGTAACTCCAGGGATAATGCCATAATTTGTATTCATTAACCGAGCGGGTTTGATCGTTCCCCTTCCCCTTTTTAAGCACTTGAGTATTACGGCTGTGAAACCAGCATCAAAGCGCTGTATGGGGCCCCACAGGCTTCGGCTGTATTAAAATCACAATCTGTCTAATTACAGGTATGCGGTGAGAAAAGGAGAATGTTTTCTACAGAGATGCCTTGAAGGCTTTGTTAATACACTGACTGGAATAAATTCCTCATGCGAGGAACTCAGGTGCCACGCATTTCCTGTACTGAGAGCCTTTTGAAACAGCCTTCCAGGTGAGAGTGAGACTGTGACTCAAGTCGTCTCCACTCGAGCCGTGAGTAAACATCATTTCGCACTTGATCCTGCAATAAGCCCAGTAATGAGGCCAAGCACTTGGCATTAAGATCACAGAGCGCTCGTCTGCCCTCGGTCTCACGCCGCACAGTCAGACGCTGTTTGCTGCTGCACAGATTTTTGACTCAGTTCCGTGGGAGATGAGAGCGTCTGCACGGGTGCCGTTAGTCACCATGCATGGGATAGCAATCGCATTTACAAAAGGGCCTTTTTTTTTCAACAAACAATGCTGTGCGGCCCATCACACAGCAACTTTTTAAACATGAATCAACTCAATGCAATGTCTCGGAGACCTGTTTATCCTGCCACCAATGTGGTAATAACAAAACATTAAAAGTATGCAAAAATTATAAATAATTTTTGGTCACACTTTAGATTAGGGTCCAATTCTATTAGTAACTATGACTTTTGCCTCAATAAACTCCTAATAACTACTTATTGGATAGTTGTTAAGTTTAGGTATTGGGTAGGATTAAGGGATGTAGAATATGGTCATGCAGAAAAAGGCATCAGGATGTGCTTTATAAGTAATAAACAACTAATATCCTATATGCATGCTATTAATAGTGAGAATTAAACCTTAAAGTATTACCTAATTTTTTTTGTTTGTTTATGGAAATACATTTTATGCTTCGCAAACCTGAACTTGGTTTTGCAATACATCACAATGGCAACATTCACATTGAGTTTGTGGTTATGCTTAGTTTTGTTATGCTTTAAGCTAATTATAACTTATAGCCTAAATAATAAATCTTCTGCATGCTATTTCAGGTCACAAACAAAAGACATCCATCTTCCACTTCAACAGCATGTGCTTATAAGCTATTACATAGTTTTCACTTAAATTGATGAACATTTATACTGTAAAAAATTATATGATCAATAAGTTATAACAAAAAATTTTTTTATTGCTTTAACTCATCAAAATATTAAAGCAATTTTCAACTTTTTTATACAAGAATCAAATCATTTTTTTAAAAGTCAGTTTAATGTAATTCTAAATTGAAATGACTTAAACATCCAAGTTGATTGTACTTTTTTTTTCTTTTACATATCATTTCAAGAGCTCCTGTGGATGTGCGTCGTGTACCCCGTGACTACAGGCTTGTGTTTTTATTTGATGCTTGGGAAAAGAGCACCACTTGGGTGGTTGGAGCCCTGGCAGAATCCCAAAGTCTAAGTAACCTTTAATCCTTAATCCTCAACCCAAACCTGACCCTTACTCGCGTCTAGTTGTCGGACGTCTGTCTCAAACATCTTAAAACCAAAACATAGGATTTTTGTGCTGAATAAAAACGGTACAGATTTTACGTTATTCCTGATTAGTTTTGTCATTATTAATTCACATTCACATTATTAAATATTTGATACTTAATATAAAATGTATATTTGTATGCGTTTTAGCCTACATGAAACAACTGTAGCTAATCCGCAGTAACTGTCGCTGAATAATTGAGAACAAAGGCCGCCTCGAAGTCTCCGATTAACGTCTGCCTTTAAAGCTATAGGCTACACAAGCATCATTACATTTATTATATTAATCTCCGATAACATAGGTCAGATAAGTGCGAATGATTATCTGTTTTCAATTGAGCTGAACTTTCGACTCTTATGTTGAAAGGTTTAGTTTCCTTTATCAGTAAAGATTACATAATATCAGTGTTCACCATAAAGGACAGATTTTAAATAGCAAATCATTTTAAATAATCAGGTGATCTTTGGCGCAGTTGTATAGTGTTTTCTTCAATAAAATAATAATTACCTGGAGAAAGAATATTTACAACAATAACAGTAATAATACTCATAAGCGATGCACATGTGCGTATAGGCTATACGTGTAGCCTATACACACACGCACATGTGCATCGTTTATGATTTATGTGTACACACACACACACACACACGCTATTAAACAAATTACAGCAGAAGTCCAAAGTCAGTTTGTTGCTGAACTTTGATCTTCTTTTATTACAGGTAAGATTGTTTGGTCTTCACAACTTCATGTAAAACAGCTTTCAAATTTCTTTGTGATAGTCACTGTATAAGAGCCACTATGATGAGGTGAGTTTTGATGAGCTTCAGTGTTAACTTACATATAGGTTATATATATATAGTTCTGCTGTAGGTTTCTATCTTTTTTGTTATTATTGAGTGGCGCTTGAACACTCATGTTTTGTTTCCCACATTAAAGGTTTTCTGTTCTTATCTGCCTGTCAGTGCTGCTGTTCAGCACTTCAGCCAAGCCATACAGGCCCAGGGTATGTTTCACTTCTAATATGGACACTCTTAATTTACAGAAAAATATTTTGACTGTCTTATGTTACAAAAGAAAAAAATAAACAATGGCTATAGTCGCTTTTAATTACAACTGTTTTTACAAGGTCTGCCCTGACCCATCTTGCCATTTTGAGCAAGAAGAAAAAGGATGTAAAGAATTTAACATTAATTTGAACGTCTTTTGTATATCAAACTGTGATTATTGGCATTGCTATAGGCAGTACTCTACTTTTTATTGGGATATTTTAAACATATTTTATATTATAAACAATCCATTTGCTAATATTTGGCTTGTTGTTTTTACAGGAAAAAGTGTTTGGCAAAACAGTTCAGGACACTATAGTGTAAGTACTTGTCTTGCCTTCTGCACACAAGGATCTAAGTAGGTATACATATAAGGTATATATTCACTTTAACCAAATATTCAAATGATTAAAATAAAGTATTCATTTTCCATGGTAGTTTTGATCATCGCAATGGGAAGATGATCCAGGGAATGGAGGAGGTGGAGCCACCACAGGACATGGATATAACAAATTCTGACATCGATCCTAACATGTTGATTTGGAAAGCAGTAAAAGAAGAAATTCAGCCGAAATACAACAGTCCTGAAGAGGATAAAGATGCTCTCTACCACTCCTTTGACATAAAGCTTCCAGCTGACCCGAAACAGCATGAAAACTACTTTCCGCCACTGGGACACGATCAGGTACAGATGTATGACAAACCAGAAGAAGATAGGGACGATCTTTACCATGGAATGTTTGATGTAGCTGTCGAGCCAATGAAAGGGGAGAAGGATGTAATTGGAGGTAATGCCAGGCGCATATACTCAAGCCCCGAAGAGGACAAAGATGACATGTACCACGCAGATCTCAAAGGACATCAGTCTGACCAGCAGGCTCTAGCGATTAATATATTCTCCAATCACCCCAAAAGAGTGCACACAGAGCCAGAGGTAGACCTGGATGAGCTTTATCATAAGCAATGATCAAATATGTCATGCCGTATCTAGGACTGCAGTACTGGATGTTAATTCATTATGTGTGGGTTTAATTAAATTATCTCTTTTAAAATCATTAAAAAAAAAAAAAGTGTGTTTGTTTTTTTAAAATATAGTACTAAACATATAAAAAGAATGTCTGTTCAGCATGTTTCACACTCAGCAATACCAGGAAGACTCTAACCATAAGCCATATGGTATATGAAATACATTTTTATACAATCATAATAAAATAATTGAAAAAAGTATATTTAGAAAAGAAAGTATTTATTAAGGCAAAGTATTATAAGAAAAGCAAAAGATGACATTTCCACAGAGGACATTCACAGAGCTCGATTCAGCTGCTGTTAATTCACAGAACAACGGGCAACAAAGTGAAATGCTGCCAGGTTGGGATTGAGCTACACCTGTCGCACAAAAGAAGTAAAACATAAAATAGATCAATTAAATAAATAAAACATTAAATATTTAAAGGCTGAACAGAGCTGACTTTCAGTTCATAAAACTTAACTTGAATTTTTAAAATAAAAGGTGGGCACAGTTAAGCATTTGGTTTTACTGGTTTTTACTGTGTGAATTGTATGATTTTTTTCTATTTATTTTATAAATTGTCTTATTACTTCTACATCACATTATTACAGAAAGTATGAACAGCAAAAATGTCAAAATCTAAAGTGAAGGCACTGAATGAACCACACACATACATTTTATATAATAATAACATATACAATATTTTAAAATCAGTTATATGAAGATATTTTGCATGTGCACTATGATTTTTGGTCCAATCACTTTGGTAATGAAAAACTACCAAACGGCTCCTCTTTCAGCATTGTTCATCAGGTGGAATGACACCTTTCTTGATAATAAGATTTCCATACAATGCTGTCTCCCTGTCAGAGAGATTTAAGAATCATTGATTATTTTTCTTAAATAAAAAATAGCTAAACAGATCATCATAGATCATAAATAAAAACACTCACCCAGTTGCCACTACAGCAAATGCCTTTTTAGCACGCTCATAGAATGCAAACCGCTCAACAAACTTGAAGTTACCCTGAAAAAAAAATGAAACATGTTCATTTTTTGTTAAGGTGATAATTAGTGTATACACATTTGATATCCTGGACAAATTAATTGTATTCTTTCCTTTGTAAACCTAGCTTGGTCAAATATAATTTCAATAGTGATGAATCTGTCCTCATCATATTAGTTATGATCTTTTATGAATGTAATAGCTTACATCTGATCCTGCTTGTTTCAGAAGGTCAGAGTACTGGTCCCATACCGGCACTATCAGACCCTTTAATTTGTCACTCTGCACAAGGTCCATGACAGCTGCCTAATAATCAGACCATATTCAGTTACAGCCACAACCTACAATTATGAAAAGTTACATACATGAACAACCAAGTTTAACCTTGTGGTTTAGCCATTAAAAAATAAAAGATGCCAAAGAATGTTATCACCCACCGAATCATCATAGGTATCAAGAGGAAAAAGCTTCAGTATTGCCTTCAGGAGTTCTGGTATACCGACACCTCAAAGAATAAAACAGATCATACACTTGATCACCTTGCACAGCAGTGTCAGTGATAAACATTTGACATTTTTGGCTATAATAATGCAAATAATGCATATTAAGAAATTCTGTGGCCAATAGATATTGAAAAATACAATGGTTACCATAATTTACACAATAATTATTGGTTCTGTAAAACTATAATAAATTAACATGAGGGAAGGAAGAAAGGAGTTTTTTTATGAAAGTTGTATAATAGGAAATACCTGTAGAAGCTACATTAAGGTTTAGACATACCATCCGCTCTTATCTCCACTGGACCACATTTACAAATAGATGCGGCTGGAAAATTGGCATCTGCAAGAACTAAAAAAAGGGCTACATGACAATTCATACATGACGTTAATTTATTTTAACAGTTTTGTAGCGATGATGACGTCTCATCTGCGCTCATAAGACAAACCAGATCCACTCAAATTTGTAGACGGACAGAAAATCGACGCTTTACAACATCAGCGGGAGTCGAAAGAGTAACGTTATGTGCTTTGGCTTAGAGATAATAAAAATGTGACATTTTTATGAGAGACAGCCTACAAAGTTGTTGAGTGACATTTTGACGATCGAAATGAAAGCGCATGTTGCGTGGTAAGGAGCGCAGCCAAAGCAATAACACTTCCCGTTTCAATGCTCGAACTATATCCGTGGCGTTTTTAAATCACATCTAACTTTAAATAAACCAATGCAATGACATGCTATAATGGTGGCACAAACCTGCTACAAACAGGTATATCGACTAATATCCAGATTAGCCTACAAGTGTGATGCAAGAACTTTGGTCTGACGTTCATAAAAGGTAGCCTACGCTGCATGTGATCCGATCTCATTAACGACTTACCTAGTTCATCTCCATGACCCATTTGCGCCAAAACATACAATAATTCAGGCGTAAGTATTGATGGGATTCCTTTTAGTATAACCATTTCAAAGCAGTGACAGAACACGAGCAAGTTTGTGGGCAGTCATGTGACCCTTTGAAGTATTTCAATTGGTTACACGAAAGAAGAGCTACGTTTCTAACGCAACCTGCGTTTCGAATACGTAATTTACGTTTCTTTACATACCAGTGACGGTAGTCTTTTCTTAGTTCATCTGCTCAAGTAAAACTGGTTATGCAGTCTTATTCTGTTTCAGAATGAGAAGGCATATTCATTTTCACCATTGTTTTTGCATAGCCTACATTTGTTCGTGAGTTATGCCTCCTTACATTTTCAGACTGGGTGCATGCGGCCTAATAGGCTAAAAATAAAAATTGCATTAAGCTACAGAGAGCGTTAAATTAAGTGGCGAACAAAATCTCCCTTGTGTGAGGAAGTAACATCCACTCTATCGGTCGGTAGGCCTAGGCTATACAAACAGTTTATTTATTAATTAACTTACATTTCAAAAATATATTAAATCGTCAATAAATAATTAGTAGCATATCTGCTAAAATTAACAAATAACATCAATGGCAGTGGCGCTCATTAATATTTATGCTAATCTCTCTATAAATCTTAATATAGTAGGCTACATAATAGCCGCTTATAGCAACAGGTGATTTCGAATTCATTATTTTACGTCTCTGACGACCAAGCCTTAGGCTATTAGGCTATTGTAAAAATAAGAAACTTCAGTTAGAGTAAAATGTTGAGGAAAAATCCATAGGCTCAATCTCATCATCTGCAGTGTGACTGAACTCACAACACTCGTTGATTTTCAAAGATCTCCGCGCAAGCCTATTCTGCGCGTGAAATTCTATATTATAGCTCTTGACAACATGTTCCATGCAATATTAAATTAAATTCCTACACGGTTACATGCTAAATATTAATAGGCCCTATATGTCTAATCAAATTTTATTGTCGGTAAATTGAAATTTGATTACACAAGGCTGGAGATATTTTTTTCATAGTTGGGACATTTATTTGCAATAAGAAAAAAAAAAACATTAGCAAGCTAATTGAGCTTAAACTCGCCGTTTAAATGAAGAACGACACCTAGACGTGCAGCTGCTACTGATGGAAGAGGAACTGCCGGTGATGTGGTTGTAATTTAGGGAAATTTGCTCCAAAAGAGCTCTGTGGAGGCTTTGCAGCTGCGAAATGTAGAGTAAAAGTGGAAAGATGGAAGACTGATGGAAGAAAAGACATTCGGAGGAGCCAAGACTGTCTGATCAGTTCAAAGCTCCTTTCTTTTACCGAGGAACCATGCTGCTCCCTCTTTGGTTCTGCTTTTTTAAATGAGTTTATCACGCTATGAGGAGCTGCCTTTGCCAAAATGTAACGTTTTGCCTCTTTTGTCTGCGCTGAGCGCCTCAATTCGGTCTACATTTATTATTTTGACCTTTCGTTAGCAGGGGATAGACTTCAAAGTGGAACCTCTCTTTTGCTGTCTTTAAGGAGACCTTTGTGCTGTTGCGGTATGTGGAGAGAACGTTTTTTCTCCTCTTTTAAAAGTTTTGTTCCAGGGGCTGAGAAGAAAGCTGGACTCCGAAGCAATATTGAATGAAAATTAAAATCAATTAGGCTATGGACTTTTGAGAGTGTTTGGAACGACGCCGTGCGAAAAAAAGGCAAGATTTTTAAGCGAGAAAATGCCCTCAGTTGATGTGCAATTGAGATGAATGGACTCGTCCTATAATTGCATTTGCTGTGGTCCTTCATGACGCTGTATTTCACATAAAATGGTCAGTGTTTAATGCGTAAAAACGGTCTGTAAGTTCTCTCGTGCTCTTTAACCTGACAACAAGTGATTATAAAGCGACATTAGAAACTTCAGTTATTCATCAATAATTAATAAGTTTGAGTTTGGTTTAGAGCAATGACATTTCATAAATTGCCTTTAGGTTTGCGTAAAACGAAATAAAAAGCAAATTAAGATAATAAAACAGGGAAAAACCGCATAGCCTATATTAATAAGATGAAAAATGCTAGTTATTTCTAAATCATCGGCCTAAAAAAAATCAAATTTCAACACATTGGACATAGTGATAGGCCTATATTTATACTGAGAAAAAGTTTTTGCTAAGATACGGTCATTCCTGTTGTTAGTCAATAAACAAACTTAAGCTATAGCCTATATTTATCTTATATTTGTATACTAGGCTATTTATGAAACTATAATTCGCGTCCCACAAAAAACTATTTTGCACTCCATCAAATTAGAGCCTTTAATAATGTTATAAACTGTTAATGTAATAACTGTTATAAAATAATTTTGGATTCATAGCATATATATCATTTAAAGAATACCGCCACAAAATACCACTACATCGACTTTATTATCACACTGGATACGCTGCAAGAGTGACTGAAAATACAGCCACAGCACCACCTAGAGTGCACAAAGTGTAATTGCGCGATCTCACCTCATTTCCTAATGAATGAGCCAGATCAGCATACACTATTCAAGATGTTGCAAAAATCCTCTGATTTGACAGAGTTGGACAGTAATTACAAATAGTTTAAAAATGCTATAGCAATGGCATTTTTCTCTTTCAAACTGCACAAATGTATATTGCAATGCATTATTTAGTGTTTCAATTACAAGGAAGTTAATGTACTGGATCCCTCCATTTTATGGTGTATAAGCAAAGATTTAAAAGTGATAATACCAGACCATTATTAATACCCAGACATTAATTAGAAAAGGTAATGTAGAAGCTAAACTCAGTGACCCACAGGTATGCACATCTAACAGCCCAATTATATAAATCTTGATGTTTTTTCATAAACACTTGATAAGGAAGTTAAGGCAAAGTAGAGCATTTTAATATCAGCATTTTTTCACAATCACCATATTTCTCCACTGGAATTTTAATTGTCCTGGAAAGCAGCCTTTCTCTTCTCAACAAAGGCAGTCATGCCCTCTTTTCTGTCCTCCTGAAAATGAGAACACAGCAAGTTTAAGAAAGTGGAAATCTTTTCGCTCAAAAAAAAAGAAGAAGAAACTAATAAATGGAAGAAAAGTGACGCACCGTAGCAAAGGTTGCATGGAACAATCTTTTCTCAAGTCGACTGCCCTCAGCTAAAGACAGTTCAAACGCTGCAAGAAAGTTCAAATAAAACGTATTAGTTTCTAAATGGCCTGCACGGGACTATTCAGTTTTCAAGTGACGTCACACGCTTATAGGAACGCCCACCTAGAGGGCACAAGGCTTTCCTCTGCTGCCCACCAGTCATTTTTACCAGGTTTGTAGTAAGTACTAATGTAGTAAGGCCGAGATATTAAATTCAATATACACTTTATTGATGCATAGTTTGCACAGGCATGATGAACACAGAATATAAATGCAACAAGGTTTCTCGTTAAGCGTTTTTTCAATAGAAAACCATTATAAAGAAAATGCGCTGTCTGAGCTCATCTGCTCGCCTGTATATAGTATGCATCATCAAAAAGGTGTAAACTGAATTTTATATTTTAATATCACTGTTGTAGTACATTAATGCACTTTATTACATGGCTTGGTTAAATTCTAATGTAGAATGCGGTCTGTTATTTCTTGATAACAGACCACTGCTGAGTATAACACACCGTCGCCATGAAAAACAGAGCGTTGCCATGGACACAGTGTTCTTTAACGGAAGCAATACAATCGGTTTTAAATCAAACTCCTTTTTAAATAAATATTTTGTGTCAAATTATTGATTGATTTGGTAGGTAGCCATGTAATAAGCGGGATAATGTATAGCGAGGCAGTTGTTATAGCGAATGCTACCCCGACAGGCTGATCGGGATCTTGAATCAGCCTGAAGGGGTTGCATTCGCTATAACAACCGCCTCGCTATACATTATCCCGCTTATTACATGGCTACCTTACTTAAAGGTGGGTTGCACCTATAAGGATTAAGCATCTCCTTAGCCTGGTGTCAGTTAGCGCTTAGCCATTGCTGCTTGATCAGCGCTTTAATAATAGTGATAGCACTAGCGTAGTGTAGCAGTTGCTGTATATGGATCACAAGTGCCCAAAACTTGCATCTTGATCACATATTTTAGTTTTTGAGATGGAAAACAGACATGCTTGTGCAGCAGTTCTAGCCCTCCAGGGCTCCACAACAGAAAACTATGAATATGCATTTTTTAAACCCAATTTGGATGCATGAACCCAATGTTTAAAAGTCAGTGAGCCTCAATTATGAAACACAAGCAGAATCAATTTCAACATGAAACCCTTACCTGCATTAACAGCTTCCTTTGCCATGGCAGAGACAAGTTTGGAATTGCCAGCTATTTTCTCTCCGCATTTGATCGCTTCTGAAACCAGCTGATCCACAGGAAATATTTTACTTACCAGACCTATAGAGATGAATACATTAGTCCACACATTGAATTGAGAGAAGAAGAAAGAAGCTGTAGCGCAAGAGTAAGTTTGAAAGACAAACCGGAGAGTTTTGCCTCCTGAGCGGAGATTCGATCTCCTGTGAGAACCATCTCCATCGCAAGGGATTTTCCCACTGCTCTTGTAAGCCTCTGAGTGCCACCAGCACCTGGAGCCAAAGAAATCATGTGATCACAGCTAGACTACCTCGTAGCTAAATATTGACGTTCATAATTATTCTGCAACAATCAATCAATCCACATAATTAAAAAAACGGATGTGTTATCGTACCAGGAATGGTCCCGAGCAGGATTTCTGGCTGTCCAAACTGTGCCTTCTCCCCAGCATAGATTATGTCACACATCATGGCAAACTCACATCCTCCACCAAGCTGGACAGGACAACAACTTTGTTCATGCTTGAGTGGAAATTAAGATTTAAACAGGCTTTTTAGCGATTCATTTAAAACATTTACCTACCGCAAACCCATTGACAGCAGCAATAACAGGCTTTTTGACTGTTGATACCCTGTTCCAATGTGCCAAGAAGTTTCCACCATAGCACTCTTGAAAGGTTCGATTCTGCATTTCTTTAATATCTGCTCCAGCTATCAAAGCAAAAGTGTTAATACAACATATGAGTTTAAAGGAATTCAATATAACACGCTCAACTAATTTTATTGACAGTTGCACACCTGCAAAGGCTTTTTCACTCCCTGTCACAACAATTGCACCCACTTCATGGTCACCCTCGAAGGCATCAAGGGCTTTGCCCACCTCCAGCATAAGCTCATCACAAAGAGCATTCAATGCCTTTGGTCTGTTCAGTTGGATAAAACCGACATTTTTCTTTTCACCCTTTTTGTCAACTAGTATGTACTGATACTGGCCACCTGCAAGAGAGATGAGGGCAGGGGTCAAAATAGCTCAATGCAATTTTTTGAATGATTAAAACAGAATTGATTTGTCAAATACATCACCTCTTAATATATATTCCTATTCTTATTTAAAAATATGTTTCAACTGTAAACAAGCACACAGAAGGGTAGCTGCAGCTTCCATAAAGCTCGGTGTTTCCATTATAAAGTTGCAGGTATAAAAACAAGCATCACAGAACCAGAGGCAAATGAAATGACGCAAGTTTCCAAACAAAGCAAAACTCGAGATTGACATTGAAAAGGAAGTCATCATTACTTTAAAGTAGACATGGTTCCTGTTACCTGAACTACATTGCCTGGTTGCTGCTAACGCAGAGGGTAAGAGTTTACAGTTTTTGAGAAGTAACCCTGTGGATCTGCAGAGCAGCGCCATGGTTGTACGAGGTCAACGGTAACGCTGTGACGATGATGAAGCCACGCCACGGCACGTTGATTGGCTGTCAAGAGTGACGTCACATCATAATCAGGATGCCAGATATTGTATTACAAAATCCCTCTTCCGTTGTCGTTCGACCACCGAGGTGGGTAGAATAAGATCAAATTTTATTTGATTTTATACTTGGTCTGGATCCGATTTTATAATAACCACCTCAAAGGGGATTTAATAATATCTTCTTAGTGTTGAAACAACACGCAAACCACACAAATGTGTACAAACTTGTTAAATTTTCCCTTTACTCCCGGTTTAATACTAGGAGTAGTTTTAAAACAAGGATTTGATGGAAAATAATGGCAACAACTTATGGCACGTTTTTGCGCGTATAGTTCCCTCTATTGGTCACTTTTGTGAATGAACTCCACATTGTGCAAAAAAGCACTGTCGTTTGTATTGCCCGTTGAGGATGTTTCATGGCATAAGGAATGATCTGAGGGTAATGTTATTTATGGTCTCAAAAAACGTTATACTTATTGCAGTCAAAAATGAGTATTCATGATATTGGTTCTTGATATATTTCATTCTCCCATAGAAGAAACCAGCCACCAGAGTGCGCTTCATTCTTGTAATATACAGCATTTACAGAGTTTGCTGCTATTCATGGTCTTCAGTTTTGTCTGAACGGGCAAACTGCCAAGCAGTTTTAAAGAAGCTTTATGTTAAGTGCTTACAAGGACACATTAAATGACTTCAAAGTCTGTAAGGATTGATTTATTGTTCTGTAAATCAGTTAGAAACGCAGTGAAACTCATGAAGGTTACAAAAGTCATGAAATAACTAAATCTTGCCTGTAAAACCAAAACACAATAATGCATTCACATACAGTATCAACAGTTTATCCAGATAGCACTGTCAAAATAGTATTAATTATTTTGGTATACTTTTAGGTATTTGTAATGCACATTTTTATCCACATGTTTTTTCAGTCAATTGTTACTCTTTAGGTGTAAAATATCAGCATATGTACAGGGTATTCTAGAGTGCAAATATGTAGTACCTTGGCAAATTCTAAGTTTTATTTGATTTATTTCAATTACAACACTTTCTTTAACCACACATGAAAAAAATTGCATTATATTACAAAAAAAGAAAAGAAAAAACATTTACATTTACCTTGAAAAGTGCAACTCAAAATGTAAGTCTGTTGGTGTAAGTCATAAGTAAGAATTACATTTTAGATTCCAAACACCAACAGTGTATTTCAATAGGCACATTTCTGATAAATACTGAGTTTTGAAAGCACACTAAACCAACTCTGCAGGTCTTGATTTTAACTCATGACAATGACTGTACAACTACATCCAACATCACAAACTAGCTCTAAATAATGGGCCACTTTAGAAACAATCATACACCTCTGAAATAGTCTTCAAATAAAAGAACTGACGTATTAGGGTCTAAAAGCAAAGCTCTGAAAAAAAAAAACACGTACCATGCTACCTAGAATTGGTAACCAGTGAACACTCAAACTAAATATCACATACACAATCAAACACTCTCTTTAGTGTCTAGACATTATTGCAGTAGCAAAAAACAAAACAAAACAAAAAACACATAAAAAAATGAAGTATATAGAGGCCCTGTTTAGTATGTACATCCAAAATTCGAAGGCTTCATTAGAATAGTTATAGAATACAACCAATACATTCATTTTGAACCCTCATAAATGTGAACCAGCTTGAAAGATTGTTAATTTATTTTGAGATACAAGACAAGAAACATCAATGAAAATGGAAGCATTAGAACTGGCATCTGTAATAGGGAATATTAGACGGATCATAGGGAGTCTGATGAAATCATACTGATAAATGTACGCCTTGGGCATACAAAAGTCACTTTGGATAAAAGTGTCTGCCAAATACATAAACAAAATCTATTACTATACTAAGGTTTCTCACAGCACAGTCAACACCTTTGACATTCTCTCCTTATATGCCCTTTCAAACCTGTTATTTTTGTAAATACAGATTCTCCCTCCCCATTTTTCAATTATCCAGGTGTAATTTCACACACTAACTGTTCAGAGACCAATCGATGCTCAAAATGGTCAACATTTAAAACGGCACCAGACAAAATGAAGCGACTCACAGATTTAGCAGTTAAATAGCAATACTGTTAATTGTATCGTATTGGTGCTGATGACCAGGTTGCTAGATGTGTGTCATATCAAAGTGTGTTTGACACATCATGTCAGATGGGTGTGTGGTAAAGAACCACATTGCTTGTGTTGCAAAACCGATTCTCATTCAATAAACTCTGTATGAGTTTTTAACACATGAATGGTTGCAGAGAAAATCGGCCAAGAGTGTAAAAATGGCCTACTTCACATTAAATTAATAGGTTATTAAGCTGGAGTTTTCAGGAGTACCTACTCAACATATTAAGAATCTTTAATAGAACAGTTCCCTATTGCAGTCGATAAATATTCGAACCCAAACACTGACGTGAGCAAATAGTTTCTGGCTGGTGTTAAGTACTCTCAGGCAAATAATAGCATTATTCCATCACATGAAATTCAGTCAAGTAGATCCGCCAGTAAAGTTGACAAAAAAGCAGCCCATCAACTTCATTCATCACTGCTTCAGTTTCCATGTGTTCCAGGACACAATGAGTAAGTATAATATTATAAAATATTACAATACCGACCTGAATAAATGCTGACTGATGAGAAGCATAGCCAGCTTCTTCACTATAGAACAGGGCACACTTATCAACACAACCGTAGTACTACACACACTACCATTCAAAAGTTTGGGGTCAGTACGGTTTTGCTTTTAAGAAATTAATACTTTAATTTAGCAATGATGCATTAAATTTTTTTTTTTTTTTTCTCCATTAGGTCACCTGATGGAGTTTTTCGTTTCCTTGCCACTGTTGCCTTTGGCTTGCTCAGTTGGGGATATTCAATTTAATGAATCAATCAATATTACTATTGATTAGCATTACCAAACATGGACGTTTTATTATTATTTTAATTTAATACTGTGAAGCTGCTTTGATACAATCTGTATTGTGAAAAGCGCTATACAAATATTCTTCTAAATATTCTTGACTTAAATTAATCAAAAGTGACAGTTAAGACTTACATTTGTTACAATAGATGTATATTTAAAATTAAAAAAAAATTAAGTAGCACAATTGTTTACAGCATTGATAATAATAAGAAATGTTTTTTGAGCACCAAATCAGCATATTAGAATGATTTCTGAAGGATCATGTGACACTGAAGACTGGCGTAACGACTGCTGAAAATTCAGCGTTCCAATAACAGGAAGAAATTGCATATATATATGATCACATAAACAGCCTTGGTAATCATAAGAGACTTCTTTCAAAAGCATCTTACTGACCCCTAACTTTTGAATGGTAGTTTATGCACGTCATGCAAATTAATGCAAATCAACAATCGTTTCTCAGGTACTATAATGTAATGTAATTAGTAGCAATAATACTCACTGATATCACACTAATTCAGTCCTACATGTGGAGGTGGAGCAGAAGACAACTGAGAGGAGAGCACTGCAGGTGTGTAGGGTAGAGGGGCAAAAAGCATTGCTGAACACAGGAAAAATGCTGACCCTTTTCTGCGTTTATATTTAGAGTGACACAAGGGGTAAGAAGGAGGAAGAGGAGGAAATCATTCACTTTACATCCACAGCTAAGCTAATAAAGCCTATGAGTGGATGACAGTACATTCAAGAAACAATTCAGCCCAACTTTTACAAGGTGCTTTATAAAGCGTAAACAGATGAGTGGCCCTTTTTTTGTATGTGCAAAAATCACTGCACTGAAGTCATTCCTCCCCAAAAAAAACCCCCAGTCTTAATAAACATCTGTGTCCAAAAGCGGTAATTTGTCAGTTTGGTTGCCGAAGATTGTTTACATTATACAGTCGTTCTTAAATACTGTGCTGGCTTGGAAGAGAGTGACTGGATGATCAAATTTCAGTACTTCATTCCCCGAAATAAAAACTTTCTCTTAACCTCAAGTTAAATAAAATGTGACATTCTACAAGATTTCAGTGCGACATATTATATTTCCCCAAAATGAATAGTTGCAATGAATAGATACAGGAGGGGAAGTGTATGCGATTTAAATATGTCTGCCATACACCCTGCTACACAATTTGGAGATCAAATAACATCTTCCTTACAAAAAAAAATAAAAATGACTGAGATTAATTAACGCGAATCAAACTCAGATGGAACGGCAAATGCTGAATCTAAGCTCCTGTATTCTAGCAGCCAAAGTATGTCAAGACAGCCTATCTAATAATAATAATTTAGAGCATTTTTGTCATCAGAATAAAATGAAAAGTAAATTAACATATCTGATTTCCTGAGTTTTGGATAATTTTGAAACTACACCGCTAGACTACATTGGCAGTGTCTATTGATAGCAGCTAAATCCCAGTGGAGTATGGTACTGCCACGGAGTGCATATCAAAGTGTGAGATCCCTGAAAAATTATCAAAGCTAAACAAATAAGCTACAAAGTGAAGCAAGGATACTGGAAAACACACATCTGACAATGCAACCATTCACCAACCTGTTATGATACAATACTCAGAAATCACTCCAATGAGAGGTTAGAGGGCAAAAGTAGTGAAAATGCAGATGTTGTTGATGTCTTTGTGTGAGCTGCGGCCCAGAGGCCTTCACTGCCTGTGGCAAAAGCACAGGTGCGCGCGTTCACCTGTGAGAAGTCCTTTCTGGAGCGTGCTCAGGCGTGCTTGCTTAGCCAAGCTTGGTGATCTGAAGACTCCCAACTATCCGGATCATATTAATGGCCAGCAAAGACTTTACTTTGTGATAAAAGTCAAACAGCTGGTGTCCATCCACAAAGATCCTAAAACGCTGGTGCTCACAATGGATCTCAATCTGTACAAATGGGGAAAGGAGAGGGGAGATATCGTGAAATAAGATCAAATCAAAAGAATCCTTTGTCAGTTACTGAGACACATTGTGGACAGTGTGTTGAAAGGAAGTGCTTGTCTGACTTTGCATGACTGCTTATCTCAGCTCAACATTTGGAAACAGTGACCCATTTTTTTGGTTCGCCTTTAGCCCCAATTACAAACAATAAGCACTCATTATCTTCCAGTATCTTTACTCACTTTGGTCGTACAACTCTCTGCCATAAGGAATAATTCTGTAATTGCCTATTATAAAGGAATAAACCCACATGAAAAAAACGACATTCTTTCTGGGGGAAAATAAATGTAAAAATGACAATATTACATTGACACTACCATTAAAAATGGAGTCTGTAAGAGTTTTTTATGTTTTTGAATGAAGTCTCTTACGCTTGTCAAGGCTGCATTTATTTGTAAATACAGTAATATTGTGAAATATTATTACAATTTAAAATAACTGATTTCTATGATTTCTAATTCAATATTTTTTAAAATGTTGTTTATTCTTGGAGGGCAAAGCTGAATTTTCATCAGCCATTCCTCCAGTCTTCAGGCTGATTTGGAGCTCAAGAAACATTTCTTATTATTAATGTTGAAAACAGTTGTGCTGCTTAGTATATTTTGGAAGCCGTGATAGTTTTTCACAATATTTTGATGAATAAACCCAGACTAAACCCAGACTTTTGAACAATAATGTGTGTGTGTGTGTGTGTGTGTGTGTGTGTATACAGTTGTAGTCAAAATTATAGGCACCCCTGGGAAATATGATCAAAGAGGGCTGTAAAAATAAATCTACATTGTTTATCCTTTTAATCTCTCCAGGTCAGGTCCCTTTTGAAGCTCCAGTTGTGTCTGACAACTGAATATGCTGGAGTTTGTTTTTGGACGAGCGAGGAGGATTTTTCTTGAAACCCTTTCAAACAACATGTTGATGTAAGGATTGTTTGATTTTTTTTTTAAGGCTTTCTGACCAACTAATCTCTGCAATTCTCCATCTGTGATCCTTGGAGAGTTTTTTTCCACTCAAACTTTCCTCTTGGCTGTGCATTAGGACAATATAGACACACGTCCTCTTCCTGGCAGATTTGTAACATCTTTAGTTGATTGGAACTTCTTAATTATTGCCTCGATGGTGGAAATGGAAATTGTCAATGCTTTAGCTATTTTCTTACTGCCAGTTTCTATTTTGTGAAGCTCAACAATCTTTTGCTGCACATCAGAACTATATTCTTTGGTTTTACTCGTTGTGATGGATGATTAAGGGAATTTGGCCTTCGCATTTCCTCATATTTAAACTCCTGTGAAACAAGAAGTCATAGCAAGACAATTTCATGTTCCTAGTCACCTTGGTGTTCTAAAAAATGTAAATATTAATGGGAATATACTTAAGATATATTACTCATAAAAAAACTCAAGGGTTTCCCCCCACTTTCAATTTTTAAAACCACCTTTGATCATATTTACCAGGGGTGCCAATAATTCTGACCACAAGTGTATATATATGAAGACTTCAGATGCAAAAGCCTCTAAGTCCCACCTGAAAGTTTCTTCTAAAATTAGCATTTTTATCAAGCTCGTATATTTAAGTTCAGTAATTTCACTTTAATGAACAATAAACAATTAATAGATAATTTGTATTGCCATTAAAGTGAAATAACTGAAGATAAACATACAAGCTTGATAAAAATGATCATTCTAGAAGAAAATTTCAGATGGCACTTACAGGCTTTTGCATCTGAAGTCTTCATATATACACACACAAAAACAAAAGCTACCCAAAATAGTGTGCATATATGCATTTAATTCTACTCTTGTAAGTATTGTTTTTGAAGGAAATGTAGCTTGATTTTAATTAATAATATATAATCTCAAACACACACAAATATTATAGTCTTGGAGGAGAAAAAGGAGGGTAAAGTAGGTTTTGCCTCTTCATTTCAGAAGTCCACTACACGCTACTGCTTTAGACATCACATTATAGTGTCTGAAGTAGGTACAGCATACATACAACATCTGTATATGTTAAGTCTGACTGACTGGGCAAGGAGGAAGCTGCCATCGGTTTTGGACACAACCCTGAACCCTGTGCAGATTAGAGATCTCAGATTAGAGAACATGTAGATGTCAGTGCTTCATATCATTACCCTGAAAGGCTGGTCTGGGATGAAGGGAAAGTAAGCTATGGGTGCCTCCTCCTCACTCCATTTCCCAGAGACTCTGGCATTCCTCAGGAACTGCCTGTCAGTGAATCGTGCGCTGAGTTTGAGGGCCACATCAGTGAGCTCTTCATCATCTTTCTTCTCACTGTGGCCACAGTTCAAACTGATGTGAAAGCTGTGAAAAACAAAACAAAACATTAAGCATGTAAACAGCTGTTTTTGTCAATTCTTCGTCTAAAGTGATCTATCTTATTTTTTCAAGATTTATTCATCCTTACTAGTAATGTGTTCAGTATGTCAGCATAACCATATGCCTTGCCATTAGTGTTAATAAAAATATGACAAGTGTTGCAAGATGAAGCATTACAAACTATGTGCTAATGCGCCAAATATTACAGAAAAATAGCATGAATCCATTTTAGATGAATTCAGTGATTCAGGCCTGCGTTGGCAGCCATTATCACACTGACTGAGCCTCACGGAGCATTCCTAATGGATCAGCAGGCTGTTTACAAAGGCTAAAATCCTGAGCTGAAATTACACATTAGTATCACTTAACCATTTATATATCAGAATCATAATGCAATTTAGTTAAAAAGCTGCATAATTACAATGTAAAGACTACACCATCAATATAACAAACCACTCCATCGCCCTCATGTCGGGAACCATTACTATACTCTCAAAAAAATGACCAGCACATTCAACTACTAGAGCTAAACTGGTAGAGGAAAACCACATACTGGCAATATGCAGACCCTGAACACAATGCAAATCACTTTGGATAAAAGTGTCAGGCAAATAAATAAATGTGAAGTGCTTCAAAAAGCCTCTGGTACTAGAATTAAACAAATACAATTAAACTATCATTTAAAGGTTCAGTCAGTAAGATTTAAAAATAAATAAATAAATAAATACTTTTATTCAGCATGGATGCAGTAAATTAATCAAAAGTGTCAGTAAAGACATTTATGTTGCAAAAGATTTCTATGTCAAAGACCTGCCGTTGTTTTGAACTTTCTAATTCTATTCATCAAAGAAGAATCCTGTAAACAAAATGTGCTGCTTCATATTTTGTGGAAACTGTAATACAACTGTTTACAACATTGATAATAATAATAAACGTTTCTTGAGCAGCAAATCAGCATATTAGAATGATTTCTGAAGGATCGTGTGACACAGAAGACTGTAATAAGACGAAGTAATGATGCTGAAAAATCCAGCTTTGGCATCACAGGAATACAACTTTTTTTTTTAAATAAATTGTATCAAATAAATGCAGACTTGGTAAGAATAAAAGACTTCATTCAATAACAATAAAATCTAAAAAATCTCATCTTTCCCACACTTTTGAACAGTAGTGTTATAACACAAAATTATATACATTTGTAAATATAGTATATCACAAATGTATCATTTCAGCCTTGCCCATACTTAGGTTTTAATATTGTACATGCCTGTTGCTTACTGTAAAGATAAACTTTCTTATAATACCTGGGTGCTTCATTTAATAAAAAAATATATACATGCATATTTGTGCGTGTGTGTGTGTGTGTGTGAGAGTAATATATAGTCATACAGGCTGAACATTAGGCTGAATAACACCCTTGTGATTTACCACGGATTATTTGCATCAGCATACTAAAACATTTCCAAGACACACCCAATGCTCTCACAGTTTTGTCATTTTCCTTAACAGCTAATATAAACACCCATCAACCCTAAACAGTGCACACACCCATCCAGTGCGTTTCTTGAGCAGATCTACAACCCAAAGCTGTATTCAAAACATAGTGCTGCCAATCTGGACAGCATATGGGCCCATGATGCCCAAAAAAGATTACAAGGTTTTGAGACAGAGCTTGTGTCTGATGTAACTATACTAATGCTAGAACTAAATATGCAATCTTAATATGAAAACATACCTGTCTGGCTCTGGATCAATGATGCCCATTATGATGATCTTCTTCCCAGGCCTCATCCCACCTCTGATCCGTCCACTGAAAGGAACTGTCTGGTATATCAGATATAGGGGAAAAACATCAATATCACATAAACTACAGCATAACAACGAACGACTGCTTTTAAACATTACTCTACCAGAATACGAGAGATGTCTTCTTTATCAGGGGAGATAAGCCCAGCATCTCCGAATGAATTATTAAGGTGAAGATCATCTTCGGTGTTCTTCAAATGAGAAAGAGAAGATAAGTTAAAAACACTTAAAGATGCAAGATGAAATACAGCACGAGCGCGTAATGCAGATGCACATGCAGGGTTTTAACAATAAAACGACACGCCTTCACTGCATCTCTACTTCATCTTTTTTTTAAACACAGCATGTGCACCAAATACACCAGAGCTATAATAATGCTCGAAATATTATTTGTCAATTGCGATCTACCACGTATGCACTGCAGTGCATTTACACAAACTCATTATGATTTTGTTCAACTGGGTATGAGAGAGGACGGTCATCTCTCATGATGCATACAGATTTCCACTGCGCTTCGTATTAAATATACCCTTATTAACTACAATGGCTACGTTATGAGAAACTGAAGAACTGTAAGATATTAGAGATATTTGTGACTTACTATCGCGTCCTTTTCCATGCTCGCCACCGCCATCTTGAACAAAATACCATAGGATGCTTATCAAAGGCGGTCCAGTTTAGGAATCTGTCAGTGTCGTGGCAGACTGGACAGGGAGCTGCAAGGTGTCTAAGTTCAAGAAGAAAATTATAAAACAAACACAAATTCTCTTAACGAATTAAGAAACAACTCTATTGTCTCTATTTGAGAAAGAAATATGCTGACGCGGATTATCGTACGGGTGGAGGTTAATCCAGCCTCCATATGAACCTAATCTGCTCAAATCTCATTGGATCATTTGAGCTGAATTACCAACAGAATAATAAGAGACCAAATTTTACCACTTTTGTATTTTTAAACATGGCAAGTTGCTTGCACAAATGCTACGTTGCTATAGTATATTTGCAATATTAGTAACTCAGAATTGTTTAAATATTAAAAATGTGTCGGTACAGGTATAAATGGTATAAACACAATCTGTTTATTGCATTTTTTGTTGGTTGTGCTGGTTTTGTTGGTTAGTTCTGAGAAAAATAATTGACATTGTTCCAGTGTGTTTCTGATCTTTGAAATGTGTGCGCCCTCAATGAGCGAGCAGAGGGAGACCCCTAGTGGCACGTGTGACTAATGGCACCTGGTGGCAGTAGTGTTTGTTTTTGGAAACTCCTATGTAAATCCGTGGTTCATTCTCTCGATGCTAGTAATGCTACTATAGGAATTCTATAAAATAGGTTTAATGGAAATAAATATGGAGATAATATACATCAATAAGTAAAATAATATAATGCAGTAAAATTACTATTTATGTACAGCGACTGACAGTTTTGGTGATTTAAGTGCAATGTGAACATGTTCTTTGTTGTAGCTCTGAAACCTAATATAAAAAGTAATAATCATCATGATGTTTTAATTTACTGGTTAATACCCAGTTAGTCTTGTGAAGACGGGTATATGGCACAAGTGTCGGAATTGATATGAATCAAGCACCATGATCATAAAAACACACTTTCCTTTACAGCTCTATATGGCTAGTGCCTAAAGTCAGAACACATGGCTAATTTTAAATGGCCGTCAATGGATAAAGATGCTTTTCAGTAGCAGTTGCTGCAGTTGCAATGACTACCAGCAGAGGCTAACAGGATTCTGCTAACTTGGTTAAAAAGAAGAAAGAAAGAAAAAAGACTGTTACACTAGGGGCACTCTTGTTCAGTTAACCACCTGAGCTTGATGATTTGGTTCTGTGGTGTCTTAACACAAAATAAGTTGTTCTGCAGTTAACTTAAATAAGGATTCCTCATCTCCCAGCCTGCATTATTTTGGATTATCCTATACCTTTTAATTACATTATACTTATTTTTGTTTATTTTTATTTTACTTTTATTTATTTTTTGAATTAAATTGTAATATAATATTTAATTTTTTATATTTATTTATTTATATATTTATTTATTTATTTATTTTCGAGCAGCATGCATCATGTGCCTTGATGAATATTCTTCTATAACAAAGTGTGGACCTTTGGGTGACAGCAAAAGGCTGCATGCACTGTGGCCCACTCTGTCCAGAAGTGTATTTGAGCATGCAAATTTAATAAGTGTTTATTTAGCAGGGCCAGCCTGTAATTAGGTTAATGCTGCAGTCGCTCTGCACTGCTCTCCCACAGCTCCATTCTCCTCACCTGCTCAGGCGGAAAGCACCACAGACGGACCTGGCACTGCCCGCCATGCTCTGATCGTGCCCTCTTGGGCCTGCTGGACACCTCGCCCACCTGCCTCACATGATGCCAATGTCCAAACCTCTAACTGACATCAACCGTCACCTGCTAATATGACGAACTGCAGCTGTTGGATATCTGAAAGAGTTTGGGGCATTAAAGTAACAGACGTTTCTAATAAACGTAGAATTTAGGATGTCATATTCAAGATCTTTCTTTCAGTCTGCTTTCCCCAAATCAATATATTGCAATCTGTCTCTCTCCCTCACTGAATATGGCTTATTGTGTGTTTTTGTGAATGTCAAGCTCCCACACACTTCCTCACACCCACTCCCTCCATGCAGCAGCTGTGTGTGGTCTGTGTCTTACTTCCTGTTCTGGCTCCTCACTCAGGGCCTTTCCCCTTAACACACACACACATATACACACACAGATACAAGATCACATGAACTTATAGTCACATGCATGCCCGCTACATCATCACAAATACATTCCCGGCAACACACCGCTGTATAAAACTGTCGACCATATTGATCTGAATAAGGTGTCTGATAGTGAATTCCCTGTGTTATGCAATAGGTTTAAAAAATCCAGCAAGTCTGAGAGTCTTGGCTCCATCCTTTAGGGCTCAGCGTCCTTCATAATAATTAACTCTCAGTGACCTTTGGTACAGACGTAACCCGGCATAAGCTCACTGTCATACAGCGCAAACTTTCATTCGTGAAACTTCTTAGGTCCTGGGTCTTTATCCATCATTATTTTAATTCACAGTCCTTGTTTGGAGTTTTCTTAATTTTTCTTTTAACCTTTCTTAATAATTAGATTTAAATGTATTACATTATACATGTCAAGTCAAGAATATTATTTAATACAGCTGAATCATATTAAATGTACTGAATTTTACACGGAAACAACTGCAAGCTTTTTTTTTACAGTAACCGACTGTATTTTGATATTGCATTATATAATAAAAATTATAATAAATATTTTCTAGGGAAATCAGTGCATTATTGTAACTAACACTATTACTTTATGAAATAAAACAATTATAAAAAAAATAGCCTGGTTATTTGATGATGGACGGATGGTCCTAGCTTTGTAGATTCCCACATATGGGTCACGGGACATTTGGCTCTATTAAATGTTGCTATTTTATTTACTTTTTGTTGTTGTCTGAAGTATCTATATGGTGATTATTGTTCCATTTGCAAGACAGATGTATTTAAATTAGGGTCCAATTCTCACTATTAACTACAACTTTTGCCTCAATAATCTCCTAATTACAGCTTACTAATAGTTAGTAATGTAATTGTTAAGTTTAGGTATTGATTAAGTGATCTACAATGTGGTCATGCAGAATAAGGCATTACTATGTGCTTATAAACAGCCAATATGCTAGCATGCTAATCATCAACTAGTTGATGAGAATTGGACCCGAAACTAAAGTGTTAAGTCAACCATTAAGTCAAGGCAAATAAGGCACCAATAAGGCAAATTGAGAGAATAAAATAAGTTTAGGCTACTACTGGATAACTCCAAGTCACTTAATCAACTTTAAATCCATACTTACAATGTGACAGTATTTAACCTCTATGTATTAGTAGGCCTACCGTTAACGCTACTTTCTGCAGACAGATGAATATGTGTATACAGAAGGGCTGAATGATTAGTTGTCTGTATTTAATTAGGTATAACTGTAGCTATGTAATCGATTTGTAATATCTGTAACAGGGACACTGTAAATTAAGTGTTACCATGTATTCTTGTACCATGTAGGAGGGGCGAAGATGTTGCTGCGCTGTAGTGCACAATTCAAATTCCAGCCAGCGGGGGCAGTTATGGGCTGGTGTGTGTGTGTGTGTGTGTGTGTGTGTGTGTGTGTGTGTGTGTGTGTGTGTGTGTGTGTGTGTGTGTGTGTGTTACATAAACGTGCAACTGCTTGTGTGCCTGCTGAGCTGGGCTTGTGGTTGGCGGAGAGTAGGTGTGGCTTATTTTCCTCCGTGGTCACAGCAGAACAAGATCATTCAGATATTTGCACAAAGCCAACCTGACAGGGAAGAAGGGGGAGGAGAGAGAGAGAGAGAGAGAGAGAGAGAGAGAGAGAGAGAGAGAGACTTCTGCAGTCTCTCTCATTCTTCTTCTTTCGTCTCTCTCTCTCTCCCTCTACAGAAACAAGGAAGACTGTCTACTTCATGCCCTGTGAACTGAGCAGAATCAAATTAGAACTGCAGCTGCATGGGAAATATTTCTATTTCTCATTCGGTTTAAAGGGATAGTTCACACACAAATAAAATTCAGTCATCATTTACCTCATGCGGTTCCAGGTGAATTAGGAGATTGTCAAAGCCACTCTTTTTCCAAACAGTGAAAGTGGATGAGGACTTGGGACAGCTGAGGTTAATTAAAGCTCACAGTAAAATAATTTGGATTATTTCGACCTTGACGGCCTTTCGGACAGGTGTCAACTGTCATGAAAAAGAGTTAAAAATCACCCTGGTGTTTATCCTCCCCCCAAGTGACTATTCTTGGCTTGTGACTAAATAAGAGGCTTGAAGACTCTCCCCTCTTCAACATAAAATATAAAAAAATACTAATAAGAGTATCATTAATGTAAAACTTCACAAACCCCTGTTGTACTTCTATTGGATGTATTTGTGAGAGAAACAGGGTATTTGATGTGGAAAAATTTAGGATGGGACTTTTTTTAATCATTGATTGGATCCTGAAAAGCGAGTGTTCGAGGCAGTAGAAGTCAGAGGTTAAAAGGAGGAATGCATGATGTCATCCAAAAAGTTGTTTCAGAAGAAAGTTATTTCATGTTGACTTAAGCGTAGATTTGTTATTATTTTAGTATTAATTTTTTAGAATGTCTTCTAGACTATAATAAATTGTTGCGCTCTAAAGACAAAAAATAATCCTTTTTCTTCAGGTGCGTGGAGCCAAAGAGATATGCTATGGAAAACGAACAAGAAGCTGGCCACACACTGAAGTCAGTAGGGTTATACAGAAGTCTATCAAAACATTTTTTAAATAGTACAAAAAGTGCAAAGTGAATTAAAAACAAACGAACAGGAGCAAATGTTTCAGCTCAACATTAGGGGTCATCATCTGAAATGAATTCTCACATACAACTCTATCACAGGTGGAGCTCCAATTGACATGCATTTCAAAATATTTCAGGTATGGGAGCGCGGGGCACAGCGTAACGCGGGGCTAGTTGTAACACACTTGTTTTAAATACTTCCACACATGGCAGCATGACGAAACTTGGTGTATTTAGGCCTACTAGTTGCCATATCAACACTATATAGAGAAAAAATTACACCAAAATTCAGAAACCTTTGTAAGATATCACTGAACATTTATTTAACCATAGCAAAAGTACATTTCTTACTTAAGTTCATTTTTCATCTCTATTTTTTGTGTTTATTTAAAATTAGACAAATCTGATATTATTTTAATCTCCAATCTGTTATTTAACAGTTAAGATAGTTCTTTAATGCTTTGCTAACCAGTAGAAGACACTAGCAGGGTTTAAATCAGTTGTGCAGCTGGGGCATGTTGTAACACTGCGTTACTATTCAAAATAGAAATATGCTATTATATTCTATACTTTTATAAATTCTATTGAGAAAAAATTAGAAACATGTAAATAAAGACTGAGAGTCAATGTTCAGAAATTATTCATTATTATTATTTCACGAGTTCACATCTACATAAAAATTAATACAATAAAGGTTATGCGTATTTGGCGTGCTGTCCGGGGGGAGGGCTCCGAGCTCGGAGTTCGGCCCGAACCCAGAGTACTCCCCCCGGTTGTGGTAAGAGTAGATGGAACTAGAAGTGAGGAGATGGGGTGGAGGAGGGATGCTGATAAACTGTCAATGAACAGAGGTAGGTCTGCTGTGTATTTATACCTTGTCATTGAGTTGATTACTGATTGATCTCCACTTGTGCTAATTGGGTTAATTATCTGAACCTGCTCCTTCCGAACTTTGTTAATAAAACATAATTTTGTTTTGAACTATGCTGTATAGCTGTGTTTTCCAGTTTGTTTGTTGTCAAACTCAAAAATGTGTTTATTTTTAATTATTAAAAAATGGCATTATTTTATATGAAAAAGTTAATAAATGTATTTTATTGAGAAAATATTTTGGTTTAACTTGTATATATTTTCGATTAGATCAGATAGCATTTTAAGATGTCATATGGTGATGTTACAATATGCCCCTCACATGTTACAATGTACCCCACCTATGGGGCATGTTGTCACATTTCACTTCCATTCTTTCAGGTAAATCAAGCAAAAAATATTCACTGTACCGGTAAGCCTATTAATAAAACAAAACCACATAATTGTACTAGACAATTAATGTGGGAAATTAATGTGGGGAAAAATAAATACTCTAAACCCTAAGTAGATACACAAACTGAGAAAGTCAAACAGTGTTACGTTGTGCCCCACTCTCCCCCATTCAATTGACCCTTAGCAGGGAGTTTGAGTGACAGGCGATCTGACCAATCATAATCCACCATTCGCCGAATCCGCCATTTTTGTCCGACTAAGCAGTCAGGATAGTTAGTGGATTAACGTTGGAGGATTTTAACTTGAAAAACGGGGTTTAGGCCTTACGTTACTGACGTCTTTCCGCAGTTAAAACAACACTCCTTCTTATGTTCATTTGATGCTATAAATTAACTAACTAACCTTAGAAGGAAGAGATGATCGGTTCACGAGCAGCTTAACTGAGGCAGCGATCTGTCAGACACAATAAAGAGCCACAAAACGGTATTTATTGTTTAAACTTCTTTGAAAAAATGACCAAATATGAAAGTTAAAACTTTGTTTCATAATAAAAGTAACCTGGTCTGTCCTGTCCGTCAGTGCGTTGTCAGTGTCCTCTGCTCCGCTATGTATTTTTCACTGCGTGAGAACATGGTGTAGAGTGAGAGCGGTGTAGCTTGTCCGACATAGCAACAGTAACTAAAGAGGCGGGTCTTTGCGAACGGTCATAGCAAAAAGAGAGAAAAAAAACATGTTTTTGCTGAAACATTTGCTCCTGTTCATTTGTTTTTAATTCACTTTGCACCTTTTGCACTATGCAATCTAGAAAAAAATGTGTTTTGTAGACTTCTGTAGTTTTTACTGAATTCAGTGTGCGGCCATGCAGCAATCTTCTTGTTCGTTTAGAATGTCTTCTAAAAATAAAAATGTTCATTTAAATTAAACTAATACGTTTTTAGCATAAAAAAACATTAAGACATGTCGGCCATTTTTAAGTGCCTAAAGTAGGTATTCAGATATATCTTAAAATGACTGAAGTTATCAAAACTGCAAACACTGCAGCACCTTTCTAGTGATTCATTGCATTGAGTTGCAGTAAGGAATCATACATTCTTTTTTTCTTTGGTTTGACCCATTTCTTCACGTGGATGAAAGTGGGCCAACAAAGAACACTGAAGGAAAAGGACGGATACTAACCACAGCAAATTAGTCAGCTTTATGACAGTCCCCATAGCGCTTACTGGAAACAATACAGTATGAGAAGGCAAATATTTCACTCGCTATCTGCACGTGAAACACGAAACTTGTTAGGAGCTTGACTAAGGGATGTAAAGCGAAAACAAGCCCTGATTGACAACGCAGGATTAAGGCCGTTTCCATTGCCTCCTGAACAGCGCAAATGAAAGTTACGGAAAGACTTGTTTTAGATAAAGAAAAACAAATAGTAAAGGTGAGATGGTCAGCGTGAGTGATACAGATCACACATTGACTCACCACTCTCATAAAAAGCAACATGATCCACAGGGGGAAAACATTCTCGCTGGCCTGAGATCAGTTCAGCTATGTTTTGAGCTGGCCATCCCCCTACAGTTCACACAGACACTGCCACGTGCTAAAACTGTCCTTGCTACACAGCTGTGTGGCCCCAATACTGGAAATAGATTCCTGCTACCAGGCCATGAGTCATAGGTGCAAAATGGAGGCAACTGTTGATGCAGAGAAATGTCCGCCGTTTCATACAAAGGCAGCTGAGTGACTCAGAAATAATATACCTTATCCAGTTCAGTTACTCACTAGTCACTACAATCTTTAAACATAGTAACATGCTTGTGATTCTAAAGGAAAATGAAGAAAACAAACATAGAATGTCATTTTTATCCGTTTATTGTATGATATAAAACTAGAAAAGTAAGACTGTTTCAAATTCATAGACACATGTCCATATTTCATATATATTCTACAGTCCACACCTTGATGCAAATACAGTGATCATCAGTTGATGGGTTATTTTTCTCAAAATGAATGTGTCTGTAATATTGCATAGAAAAAGGCACAGCTCAAAGGCCTGAAGATATGGCCTTTTTTAATGAGCAGAAAAAGGGTTTAGACCCTCCACCACATTTTGTCTCTCTATTTGTCTCTCTCTCTCACACACACACACACACACACACACACACACACACACACACACACACACACACACACACACACACACACACACACACACGAATAATCCCAGTGGTCACTATTCTGAAACCACTTTAAACTTCCCCGAATGTATGGCCTGAACCATGGGACAGTGAGATACCGTTAAAAGACAACAACCAATACCATCAGAAATCATGCTGCCTTTCTTCTTTACATTTGGCATTGAGGGTTATCAAAAAGATTTTCCCAGATATAGGCTTTGGAAGATTGAAATTCTGAAGTTTGTAGAGAATAAAGTATTGCTTCACAAACCTTTCCCTTGCACGCAATCTGAAATACATAAAATATTAAATACTTATAATTAAATAGCGACAGGGAGTGTTTGACTAGATGACTAGCACAAACACCACACCAAATTATAATACAAGAAACTAAACAGACAAAAATAATGCATTATTAAAACAAGATGAAAAAAAAATGGCTTCCACCCCAATTAATAAGCAGTGATACATTCCCATAAGCATAATACATTCCTATCTCATATTCTGTACAAATTACAATCTGGATGTTAGCATAAAATAAAAAATAAATATATTTACACAGGAAACAAAAAATATAAATAACTTAAAACAAACACTCCAAATCTAAAAATCCTATAAGAAATTGTAATCAGTTTTGATTCCATAGTTTTGTCCGCTCTGCTCTCATTCACTCATGCTTTTTAATTCTCAGACAATCTCTCTCTTGAACTCTGGGTAACAAATCCAAACCGTCACCTCTAGCTTAGGTCTCTGTGACAGCAAGTTCAAATCTCAGATTATTAATGGTCACACTTATTTGTTGAATAATATACTTATTAAAAATACACATTTGACAAGTTTTCTTTCCTCACTGACATTGCACTTTCCAGGAAGGCATATAATGCACAGTTTTTGTCGGTATGTAAATCTATCATTATTAAGGATAGCTTGTTCAGTGCGACAAACAGCTATGTGAAACGTATACAGGCGATATGATAAATGGTCCCTTTCCTTTTATGGTGCACATAAAATAATCCTTCCGACCAATCTGATCGACTTCAGTGATTTATAGCAAGTGTTTTTAGCAAATATACTGTGCTGTCTATTGCACATACATGCATAATACTCTCCCGCCAAACTTGTGCATACTTAAAATCCCCCAAATAAACTCCACTTAAATGTAATGTGACCATTCCTACTGGCCAAACGACACTAAAACCCAGCAGGGCAACAGAGAGAGAGAGAGTCTGACTGGAACATGAACAGATACCATTAATAAAACTCAAACAAACAATGGTATAAATAAGATAAAATAAGACCAAACCATACACAAATCATCTGACATCTGTACAATTATGAGCTATAATCCTGCATGCATTAGTATGTTAACAGAAATGTACCGTTGTGGTGAGATGTATATGAAGGAAATGTTTGGCAAAAAGATTATGAAGATGGAAATAGTTGAAAATTAACTGAATAGCAACCATAAACTTACATGTGCGGTACAGTTTCCCCCTCATTTTGCACGAAGAGATATGCACTGACCCTCTTGCTGTGCATTAGTGTAGCATTAAAACTGAACCAGCAACTGAGTCCGAGTGATGATATAAAGCCAAACCAAAGGCCAAAATAGGGAAGTTACGGCAATGCCTTGACTCAGTTAAAAGGAAATGCCTGAGAGAAGTTGACAGTTTGCTTATTACTGATCAGAAGGCATTGATTGCATCCATTATTTGTAGCATAAAGGGGTTTTAGCGTTGGCTAATCAAATAAATGTATCTGTAAAACAATACATTGCCAGCTGAGACGTAAACACATGGAATCTGAGCCATTGCAGATCACAAGAAATTTGGTTGGTTGACTGTAAATATCTGACCACTACACACATCCATGAATAAATAATACCCAGTAAAGCATGTTCCATAAATGAGTACATTTCATAAATGCATATGTTTCACTGAAGGAGGTTTAAAGGGGTAGTTCACTTAAAATGAAAACCTTATCATCATTTAGCCTACTCAACTTCACGTCACTCCAAACGTGCACTACTTTATTTATTCTGTGAAACATAAAAATGTATTTTAAAGAAAAGTCAGTGGGGTGCAAATCAACATTGTATCCCATCGACGTTCATTATATGGACAAAAAATATTTTAAAAAATATGTTCTTTTATGTTCCACAGAAGAAGGAAACTCATACAGGTTTGAATGGACATGAGGGTGAGTACATGGTGAACTATCCCTAAATGAACATTAAAATGGAAACAGACCCCCAAAAGATATATGAATAAATGACCACATATTAACAGACTTATTTTGAATATTACTAAAAAGCAATAAAACAGCTCTGGATAGAAAAACATACAAACAAAATAACCAAGTTCCTCTTTTAAAATCTTTGTGCTTTGTGAAAATGAAAGAAAAATATGAAAATAGGGCTGCCGTTGCACATTCTTGCACCTGTATGCTGAGAAGGGGAAAAAAAGATGCTACTTCTCTAATAATCCATCTTGTTTGATTAGAAATTATGAGAAAAATGAGACAAGACAAACAAACAGTAATTTACCAAGTGGTCATAAATGAAGGCACTCGGATCTGCCAGAGGCCAAAGTGTGTTCCATAAAATTTCTTCATGTTCATTTTTGGGACAGGCAAGCACAGTGCATGCACAGTGTTGAAAAGTAGTACTGGGCAACATCACCATTAAAATGGACAATTTCCTTTGTCTTTAAAAACAAAACGAACACAAAACTGTACAAAAAAAACAAAACAAAAACAAACTCCAAACACTCACAAAGTGATTCTTTAGTTTCTTTCTCAGTTTCTATTTAAAAACTCTTTGATTGGTTTTGCATTTTCTTCCCCAGTTCCCTTCCAAACCTGGTCATGATCCTACAAGCACCTCCATAATATGGTCCAGTTCAGTGAGGTCCATTTTGAAAGGTTGGTTTGAGCTGACAGCAGGAGCAGAACCGCTGTAGGGTGAAAGAGTCTTGAGGAGCTCGTCCGCCGTCACCATGGGCGCCAGTTTCGATGGAGCCGCACCTGAGGATGAAGTGCAGGGGTCGAAGTCGTACATGGAGGTGTCAATGTCTGCAAAAAGAATGTCGTCCAGGGCAAGGTCTGTCAGAAAGCCTGAAGACGAGGCGGAAGGTGAGGTGCTCATGTCCAGGCTGTTAGGAGGAAGAGTCTCTGGTGCGTTGGGGACCGCTGAGCTTTCCTCAGGCAGCAGGACCAGCCCTCCAAGCTTTGGGCTGCAAGGCTTACTGCAGTCTTTGGAGTCCAAGGCCCCTGAGTTTAAGCTGGGGGGACACAGCGGCATTTGGAGGGTCACTGTAAGGGACGAGAGGGAGGTAGCACCGGGCACAGATGTAGCTGTAGGTAAGGGCGAAGGACAGAGCTCCTCAATCTCATCCAGGGCAGAAGAAAAACTGTCTCTGGTCACAGGTGAAGGGAGTCTGGGCAGGGTTGGTGGTGGTGGAGGAGGAGGAGGAGGAGGAGGAGCAAGTGGAGAGGGCGATGTGCAAAGTGTGACACTGTCCTCCTCTAAAAGCGAGGCTGGGGTAAGACAGGCCTCCAGAGGTGCTGGATTTGACAGCCCTGACGAAGGCGATGTAAGGACCGGAGCGGAAAGTGCTGGGGACTGGGACAGTGGCGGTGCCACCATGGACAACACGCTGAAGGCAGGCTGTGCCTCACGGAAACCCTCGTCCACAGGGTCGTCGGGTGGAGGGGAAGGAGGAAAGAAGAGTGGCCGCAGGTTGCCCTCCTGTTTCAGCTCGTCCTGGATGCGCCTCAGCATGTTGTTGATGAGCACGCGCTTTTCCAAGCTGGGCTCGGTGAGCGCCCGGTGGTTGTACAGCTTCATCAGAGACATGTTGAAGATGGTCTGCCTCTGCAGTGTGTAGGAGACCTTTGAGAGCCCGTCGGCCATCGTTCCGGGCCCTGCCGCCAACGCTTTGCCTTCCAGCCCTTCTTCATCCTCATCTAGTTTCCGCTTTGCTCCTTTACCCAACATATATCTGCTTAGAGTAAGAGAGAGAGAGAGAGAGAGAGAGAGAGAGAGAGAGAGAGAGAGAGAGAGAGATGTTAGCCACACATTACATTGCATTCATGACTCATTGCTGTTTACCTCTCTTACGACTCGACACTGGTTCCATATAAATCTCTTGATCTAAAGATAAAAATCTAATGGCAAAAATATCAAACATAAACATTTAAAGAAACTGAGATGTTAAAGGTGTAAGTGTATAATTCTATGTTAAAATACTTTCTCCGTGCTAGTTGAATATGTAGAGCAGAGGCGCGGGAAGTAAGGCTGCTGGGGGTGCTGTGCTGTCATATTTACAAATGGGAAACTCTGAATTCTGGATAATACATTACTAGTTTCCAAGTAGTGATGTTAGATTGGCGTGTTGATTTGAAACACTGATCTACTACAATGTATTAGACAATAGGCTATATATTTTTATAGAGATCAGTGAGTGGAAAGCAAGTCAAATCAAAAACTTTCACCATTTGCTTTAATTAATAAAAACATTGATACCATTTATAAATAGATTTTGAAAATCCTCATTGTGAATTCAGATGTAGTTATTTGGGTTTACTGTTAACATTATAATTATTTTGTTTTGATCAGGCTACTTCCCTGTAATGTTTCCTACATATACAATATGTGACATGGCGTAAAAAACAAACTCCTGACTTTGAGGTATGAGTTTACCAGGTGCAATTGAAGGGTATAAAAGTATAAACACTGTGACACTATCAAAACATTGGTGTTTGTTTGAGAATTCCAACCAGTTTAACATAGCAACACTGGCTCAACCAATGGTGTGAGTTCAGGGGCAAGGCTGTCTTTTTGTCAGACCAATGGCAGGAAGGGGGAGTGTTTGGGAAACCTGTTTGATTATTTTTGCTATTCTGTTGGGTGCTGCTAGTTCACAGAAACTGCACTTTTAAAATAATAACTGTCCAGAATAACATAAAAACTCTTTTTTAATGCAATTTTTTTTTTTGGCTTTTCTTTCTTTTTTTGAAAGCATAGTGAGGAAAGGCACAGGAAAGTACAAGCAGAGTAAGGGGGAATAGGACTGGAACATCACTTGAACCCATGGCTCAACATCTTGATAATTATTTTTGTTTAGAGATAATCTTCGATAAAGGTAATGTAGTGTTTTTAACTACATACATATTTTTAACAATATAGCCAATAGATGAATAACAAATACAAACAGAGCAGGCTACAACAGTTGGTTTGATCCAGTTGACAAAACAGACATGGTAAAAAAATACAAGAAATTGTTTCGATTAACAGATTCGTGGCTTGAAGCTTGGTTGCTATGACATTGGCTTGCAAGCTGTTGTCATATTAGCATTCGGTGATGTTGCAGAGAGTTGAGAGTCAGTACAGTCTCTGTGCATCCATCGCAGAGAGCTCATATAGCCTCACGTTACAACTGTACCAAACAGATAAGGTAACAATAAGGAACACACTTCGATGTACACACAGTGTTTAGCAATCACAGCATCTCCAACAGGACATTAGCAACAACAATCTATAAACACAAGAATTCAAACTTTTGAGTTGCAGGGGAAAGATGTGCTGCTGGAAATAAATGTAAGCCATGAGTTGCTTCCGCAGGAGCGTTTACAGGAATACAGTTCTGACTACTCCTTCCTGAGCCGTGCTGCAAATGTGTGTCAGACTTTCAGTAAGTACTCACGGTAAGAATGTGTCAGGCGAGTGCAAAGCCCTGATCATTCCCTGCTTAAATACATGCTGGCTGCAGGAAGACAAGCTCCAGCTGAGTGTTTGGTGGAAAAGGGGGATGGAGAGGAGGAGCGAGTGTGTGACCAACGCTGAGCTTTGAATGTAGGCAGTAGTGTTCTCAGATGCTGTAGCTCTAGGTTCATGATATGAGAGATTTAAAACAGATCCCATGGGCCACCGTAATATTACAGTGCACTGATTCACCATTGCTCTGCTTAAGGAGAGACTAGGGAAAAATGGATCTGGGGGTTGGGGGTGTGGAGACACAGATGGTCCAAACAACTTAACGTTGTACACTAGAACGTTTCACCATGCTTACAACTTCACGTGACTCATGTATGTGGGATCTATTTGAGAAAAACACCCTTTAATGAAAGTTTTTTTGTCGTGTTGAATAAGTAATTTAAAACTTTATTTACTAATTTGGTAGCCGTTGTTATCCAAAGTGATTTTCACTGTATTCAAATTATACCATACATTTGATCAGTAAGTGTTTTCCCTGGGAACTAAACCCATAACATTGACATTTGGAGCACCATGCTCTTCAAGTTGAGCTACATTAATTGTGCAGCATGTTATTTTGACTGTATAAAGCACAAAAATGCCATAATATGTTTGCGGAAATTTTGAAAACCTGCCAAGTCCACATCCTTGTTTCTCCGAAAAACAATGCTACAGCCAGATATTCTACTTTGAAATGTGCATTCCATGTTGGAATGTCTGTTCTTGTTTTGGTCTCGCTGTGATCCCGCCCACTGCTAATTTACCCAATAGTATTTCGACACTCTGGGTAGCCATTTGGCAAAAAACTGCGTATTGTAGCCATGGAAGCCAGCAAACAAACGAGGTCAGAGATTGTAGATTTTCGCCAACCTAAAAAGCCTTTGGCATTCATCTGAAAAGCTCTATGTCCAAGGCATAAAAAAGGCGGATAAATTTAAGGCCCTGTCCCAAATGGCACCCTTTGGTATAACACTCGCAGTCTTCCTACGAGTCCGCACTTTCGTGACGTAACGGCACTTTGATTGTCGGGAAGAAGTCTGCTGCGGAGCCTGCATCAGTGCGGACTCGGCAAAAGTGTGCATCGAGGGCGCATATCGACTGCAAAGGGGGTGCTCGCAAGCATCCTTCTGAAACCTAAATTGACAAATGAGACACCCTACGGTAGACTTAACTAACACGTGCACGCAGCAGCCATTGTAACCGACCTAAAGAGCATATGAAGTGTGCCATTTGGGACAGAGCCTAACTTGCAGTGTAAGGCTTGTCGACTGCATTGTCAATTGCACTCGTTCCTGTTGCATGTTCTCAATCTGGCAACCAGCTTGAGCATGGAGTCTGAGGAGGAGGAGGTGGGAGAAACAACCCTCTCCAATATTTGGAATTTGGACTGCAGTACCCATTTCGACCACTAGCCGTCAATATTACACACTGCACCTTTCATACATTTAATTTATTCTTTGAGTATGTTTAAAATAGCATTTTCCACCCTATTTTAATTATTTATTGATTGCAACATACACTTCAGTTCAAAAGTTTGGGGTCGGCAAGATTATTTTTATTATTTCACTATTTAATTATTTCGCAATTTAAAATAACTGATTTGTATTTTAATATAATTTAAAATGTAATTTATTCCTGTGATGGAAAAGCTGAATTTTCACCAGTGTTGCATGATCTTTATGAAATAATTATAATATAATATAATATAAAAATTTGGTGCTTTGAATAACAGAAAGTTCAAAAGAACAGCATTTACTACTATCACTTTTGATCAATTAAATGCAACAAAAAAGTATTAATTTCTTTCATTATTGTCTTACTGCCTCTACAGTGTATGTTCTACTGAAATAGGAATTCCTTCAAGGAAAAAAGAAGAATGGCACTTGGGGACTAAGATAGCAAACCACATGAGGCAATCCGTCTAAAATAAAACGGCTACTGATATGATTTAAGTCTTCACCTCATGCGTGTACAAGATTTTAAACAGTTGCTTAAAACTACAATTAACTGATTGGGTGTAAAAAACCTTTTAAGGAGGGAATACATTTTGACTGTACCTAACCTGACTGTGGGTAGTCTGGGGACTTGGTGATGTCAGCAAAAAAAGAAAGTGGTTTCAGAAGCAAAGCAAGTTATTACATTTTCATTAACGATTATTAAGACCAATCATTTTTTACTTTGGAGTAAAAAGTGCTAATGAATCACTCACAAAATGAATATGTATTAAGAGAGTCCATTTTGATTTCAAATCGACTTTAAGGTCAGAATGAGGGTTATTTATCGAGTAAAACATGAGTAATTTAAAACAATAGATCAGTCTTCTCTCTAGCCCACAAGGAAAGCACAGAGATGGCAGCAAGGAGTGAGTGAGAGAGTGTGAGAGAGTGTGAGAAAGAGAGAGAGAGAGAGAGAGAGAGAGAGAGAAAGAGAGAAAGAGAGAAAGAGAGAGAGAGAGAGAGGAAGCCCGTTCCTGAGGCCTCCCCTCATTAGCATAAAGTGAAGCCCGGTAGCAGTAGGCAGCATTGCAGTGGGCTTGAACCTAATACAGGCTGACAGCCTCACGCACTCTAGCCCTGCCTTCACACACATACACACACACACACACACACACACACAGCGCAGGCGCAGATCTGTCAGGCAGCTCCACTCACTCAGGAAGTGCAAGTGGCTGGGCCTGTTGCCTTGCTGCCTGTTACCATGACAAACACAGTCAGCTGGGAATCCACCCAAAGACTTGACAAAGAGAGTGAGAGAAAGAGAGAGTTAGTTTGGGAGAGAAGAGGGGCTGAGGAAAGTTAAAGAAATAAATGTTTTTCTTCATTGACTGCGCTGCTTCTGAGGAGATGAATCTAAAACAGTATACGACTAGCTGGAGAGAAAAACAGGTTACGTCTGATGGATGTACATTCCAAAGCATGCCGTTTACATGCAGAGCACGCAAATAATTCATGAGAAGCAGGGTTTATGAACAAGTAACCAAGATGTACAGTCATATGCAATTTGGTTCAGGAACATTTAGGGGGAATTTTTCAATTTATAAGATATTTAGAGAGATATTTAAAACAATAAGCCATGAGATAAAATAAGTTTGAAACGGGAAGAATAACTAAATAAATAAAATAGTGACAGAAACAAACACAAATTAGTCAAACTTCTAAACACCTCCTCTGCTACAGTAAAGGATCAGCTATTAAAAATAAAATTGTAACGTGACGTCTATAACGATGTCAGACTGAAAGACAGACACTTTTGCAGAAAAGTGTTACAGTAGGAAAGGCTAAAGATAAAGGGTATAAGAATGACTCGAGTGATAAAAATAGCATCTTACAATATGCAGCTAAAAAGTAACTACAAATTTGTGTTTAGATCTAGGACAGATTCGGAGAGGCTGACACAAACATGACAGTCAAAATAGTCAAAAATCAGTACCACATTAGTATTTAGTCATTCACTTTGAATATATAAAATTACCCAGACTGGCCCTAGAACTGTATGCCATTGTCTGAAGCTTTCAAGAAAGTCTCAAGCAAATAAAGTTTCCCACAGTAATCCACACAGAGGAATGCCACGGCAGCTGAACGCGTCCTTGTGACTCACGCTGAGGAGTGGATTCGACTGTCTGCAACGCTCAAATGCCACTGCCGCCCCACCCTACGCATTCCTTCTGATTTTGCCTCTGTCTGCTTCTGCTTCCTCCATCCTTTTACTTTCATCTTCAGTGTGAAAAGTCAAAGTGTGTATCATTCTGCTCCCTGGTTCAGAAGTACACTGGCCAGGGAGTTTCTAGGCCTGTTCTGTTCCATTGTCAAAATCACTTCAGTTCAGTGCACTGAAACATTCGCTCCCTAGAAATTTCCAGAATTCGTTGTAAAAGCCAGTACCGATTGGCTGCTCACTATATTCACTGGAAATGTCATCAAAGGACAAGCACAAGTACCAATATAGAAAGACAAAAGCTTATTTTTTGTCTTTAAAAGCGAGTTTTGTAATTTATAAAAAATGTTTCATTCCTAACGTGCATGGAAGAAAAAAAATTAAGCTTCTTTGAAGTAATATTCAGGAATTAAAAATATAAAAAATATTATTTTCTGTAAAACTGCTTTGAAACAATACTGTGAAAAGCGCTATACAAATAAATATGAATTGAATTGTATTTTATTTGTTCATTTATAATTTTTCTTGTACTGAGGTGCAACCATGTATTATAGTATAAACAATCACACACACACACACACACACACACACACACACACACTTAAGGGTGTACATTATTCTTTTTTTAATAAAAAAATGTCAGTCAGACAAGCACATGTGTTTTATAGCGACAAGATGCACAATGGTAACATCAGTGTCTCAATGTTTAGAGGCTAAAAGGCCCTTGCTAGAGCCCAATTTTGTGTTCAATATATAGTGATTCACACCATGTAACTAAGAAGTATAATGAGACAACTAAAGAAGTGAGAAGACCTTCACCACTGTTGCTTCTCTGTTCTCTTGGAGCCGTGTTTTCTTCATATGATGGTCAGTGGCCTTTACCAGATTAACTACAACCTGTACTTTGGCTCCTGACCTGGATATACTAACCACAGGAAGACAACTGGAGGAGCCAGAAAGAATGAGGAAAAAGGAGAAGAATATTGAGTTCTCTGCAGTAAGAAGCGCAGGGGCAGCACACCGTGTTCCCTCACGCAAAGAGACATTCATAAACAGACAACCTGTCCCTTTGCTACCTAATGCACCAGCGCTGAGCAATGATCCTGAGTGAAAACTCTCCAAGGAGAGGAAAAGACACAACGTTAGAAAATGTCTATAGTGCAATGCAGGCTTTATAGAGTTTGACAAAATGGCTGGCAGAAGCCCACCTTTAAAGGACACTTGCAAAAGCGCAACTTGGTTCTTGGTCACGGCTCCAGCCAGTAAGTGCGTTTCTGAAACACAGCACCGGAAAACGGTGGAATTAGCGTAAAAATTAAGGCATTGGCCTTTCCGAGGGAGAGCTCTGACTGAGCTGTCAGAGCAGAGCTTGGAAATATGTCAGGGCTGCTAGGCAGGCTGTACGTTCTGTTCCAGTCCTACACATACGGCACATGAGGGACCGGGTGTGACGCCGGAGCTTCGGCACTGGGTGTACTGGTGGAGACAGAGTGAGAGAATGCGGCAGAAAGGATGGTGTGAGCAGGCGAACAAGTGCAGCGGAAAGGATGGAGCACAGAGCGCAGAGTTTTCAGTGATATTATGATCCTGTAACAGGATCTGCACGTTTCCATGCCTGTGCTTCAGAGCTCCCCTCCCCCTTCACCTCCACACAGTGCTATTTCAGATCCGGAGGGTACTGATTCCCACAAACACACACTCACGCTGTCTCTAGCTCTCAAACACCTGCAGATAGAAATGCACAAACATAGACAAAGTCGAATGCAGGCAGAGAAATACTGAGATTCACTAATGGCAAATGAGTGCATTAGACATTTATAATATGCACACAGACATTAATAATATGCACACACATAAAGGACAACACCAGTCATGAAGCGTGAAAGATCTGGATGATGCTTTCTTTTCCCACAGGAATTTAAGTGTCTTCGTTTAAGAGTCAAAAGCCATGAACCAAACCAGCCAGCGGTGGATCACAACATAACAAACTTTGAATGAAGCAAAAAAAAGTATTTGAAAATTAGATAAAGACAAAAGTACAAGATTAAACTACAATACAAAATGATTTAAAAGCGAACTGATTTAAATATGTGGATTATAAATATAGAAGCAAACTATATATTTTACATTTATTGCAAAACATGCATACACATATTTAAGCAGTTTGAAAGTTTAGAGACACTGACTCGATTATGTATTCGCAGTGCATCATGGGAGTGGGCGGGCACTTAAAAGTTGTTTTGCCATGATTTGCTTGTTTCCATCCTCTTTTTTGCAGTATCATGGGTAATGTGGTTTTCAACAAGAATTCCTCTGTTGAACAATTCTTTTAAAAAGATTTGAAATAATGCACTGATGATCGCTTCAACAAAAGCATATCATCGATTAACAACCTAGTAGCTCGCAGTAGGTCAGTCTTTGAAGGTTTATAAGTTATCATTAAAAATTTATTCATCTATGGAGAAAATGGATATGTTAGTTATGCCACAGCCGTTAACTATCATATGCAATTGTTAGTCAGTTGCACTTAATTAAGGGGAGGGGCATTCATATTCTAGAGATCTCATTAGATTAAAAAAACTGTGTTCAAGATAAATCATCAATACTTTGTCAATTTTCATAGAATAGAAAGACTACATTTAAAATACAAGTGATTTTTGTTAACAATTAGGAGTTAACAGATTAGTCTCAAAGTTAACCCATTAACTAACAGACACACAACTCATTTTGCTTTAAAGAGAGAGAAACCCTCAATTCTACAGAAAGATTTCAGGTACATATTTCACCATCCTCTCCACTTGAGATCTGTACTTAGTGTAATTTGTTGCAGTGCAAAGATGGAGTGTAATTTAAACAGGAAAGAAGATCCAACGACATTGAACAAACAATCAAATAAGTGAGAAAGACTAAGAAGAATGGGGGGAAGGCAAGATAGGCAGAGAGAAGGCAAAGAGAAAAAGGAGAGAGAGGGATGTGTGAGACAGTAAACATAGAGCGATTGAGACAGACAGATGGAGAAGGCCCAGACGCCACATTCTCACACAGCACCGAGCGAAAGCTGCAGGGGTCAGACAACCGTCTGACATCTTAAAAACTAACAAAATAACATGTCTGTAAAACTGTCGCATGCTGGATCTGTACTGTACCTCACTCGTGCCTGCTTTACGATCTTTACTGCACAGCAAAGGCTTACAATACTAAAGACAGTCAAACAAGTGGACAGATATGCATCTGTTGCTGTACTGCTTTTTAATACAATGTGATCTCACTTGTCTTGCCCAAAATTGAGAAGTAATGCATCCCTAAGTAATCCCTAAACATCAATAAACAGACAAACAACCTGTGTCTGCATATAAAACTTTAGAGCTGCCTGTCTTCACTTTTCAGAGTTTCAAGAGAGCAGATGAAAACTCATTCTGCAACTGATGCTCTTCAAATGAGCAGAGAAGTTGTCTGTTAAGATGTCACAGCTTTTTTGGGCAATTGTGAGTCATAACTAGTAACACTCACTATGTAAAGAGAGTTACTAATGACTGATATAATAATGATACATTATATATATGTCTTTAAATGTTTTTGAAATAACTGATCAAAAATAATTGTTTATTTGAATACAGTATCAAAAATACAGTAACAATATTGTAAACTTTACAACTGTTTTATATTTTAATCTATTTAAAAATATATAATTTATTCCTGTGATGGCAAAGCAGATTTTTTAGCAGCCATTGCTTTAGTGTTACGTCATTCTTCAGAAATCATTCGAATATGCTGATTTGCTGCTCAAGAAACATTTCTTATTATCAATGTACAAAACAGTTTTTGCTGCTTAATATTTTTGTGGAAACCGTGATGCATTTTTTTCAGGATACAATATTTAATACAGGATATTTAATGAATAGAAAGTTCAACAGAACAACATTTATTTGAAATAGAAATCTTGATTCTTTTGTAACATTATAAATGTCTCTGCTGTCACTTTTGACCAATTGAATGCATTCCCCTCTGTCTTCATTGTGTATATAATCATAAACAAGGAAAAAGGCTGAATTAAATGAACAGTCACTGGCCAATGCAAATGATCTCATGATGTCCAACTATCACCTGACTAATAGGAGTATATATTGATCTATTAATCAGCATAAAAGAGCAACTTTACGAAAGTACTTCATGAATGAAGTATGGAGTGTGTGACACACTTCAAAGCTGTGGGTCTCAGTCCCAGCGAGCAGCAAAGAGGCGGCACACACTCTGAGAAGCTTCTTTACGTCATCAAGAGTAACAAGACAACCCACATTACAGATTTACACAGGCACTGACGGTTGCAAAGCACTGTATCATGCACTCATATACATACTTTTTACATTAAGGAAGTATTTATGAAAGCTTTGGACTTATTTAAACAGAAAAAGTTTGGGACTAATTATTCCCTAAAAAAATACCACAGTTTTTGGAGTAACCTACCTAACCTGTGCTGTGATATACTAGACAAAAACAACAACAAAAATGTCTGCAATATACATGAGGCAAGATACAAACTTCCCTTAACTTCTCCTAAATGTCAGACTCCTGTTAAAAAAAAACAGCTAAACAGTAGCAGAGAGGAACGCAATTGAAACCGGTTTGACCAGAGGGGCAGAAGTCTTAGAGCACTATGTGAAGGTGTAAGATAGGTGCACACTGCACACACGCACACCATTTAAACGAAAATAAAACTCAAGCAGCAGGTGACGTGAAATGAAACTAATAAACAGTATTATTAGTCTTTCTTCTTTTCATTAGTCCTTCTCTTTTGACTAAGCAGGTAGAGTCATATCTCATTTTAAGAGACTAGATTGTAAGGCAAGCTATTTTATTTGCAACTGAATTAGCAATATAGGGTACTACAAACTTATCTTTAAAAGACAAATATCATCTCTGGAACAATATTCACAAGACTAACTAAGTCTAACTTTGCAGCGTAAACCTTATAGGAAAAACATGAGTGGCCCATCAATATATAATGGTAGAATAACTTTGTCCACTCGCACAACACTATAAAAGTAAAAAGGTGAATTCTCTGGACCTTGAATGTGTGACATTTACGATTAATTGAGGGACAAAACCTCATTTTATTTCTGTGACTGTGTTGCAGGAAGGAAGTGCACATTTAAAGATGACACGGAGAGTACAACATGTAAATGTCACAGAGTCAGGTTTTTTTGTTTCAAGGAAATAAGACAGCAATATGATGAGCAGACTGACGAAAGCAGGGGTTGTAATCTACTCTGCTTAATGTGAACCGTGCATACACTAGAAAATCCAACTGGACCTTGATCCTCTGAATTTACTGAGTGTGTGCGTGTGTGTGTGTGCTTGCATGCGAGTTATTCGGACTTTGAATGCCAGTGTGTCTGACAAGGATAGCAACTGCAAAATAACTGCTTCTCTGAGTCGCCACAGTTTCAAAGAGGTCTTTACAATAAAGATAAAGAATAATCAGTTTAAGTTGTGAAAACAACGTAGTATTTTTCACTACATTGTGATGAACTTATCACTGCAGGTTGAGACTTAAGATTTTACTTAAAAAATTAAACTGAAATTTAACCCTGCAGTTTTTTTACAGTGTGGTTTAAAGCAAATTTTAAAAAACAAAGACGAACAACTTTGCTTACACACTGAAACAAGAAGACACTGTCCCTCAATCCCCCCACTGTCATTTTCCAGCATGTGAATTTGTTCCATGACGACCAAATACATTTACCTTAATCAGATGCCAAATAAAATCATCTACTGTGTCAAAGCTGTTCAGTGCCAATTTACCATCTAATCTAAACCCATTTACAAGCCATTCTAATTCAACAGTGAAATGAACATGTATACAAAAATGAGACTGCCAAAATCATCATAATATTATATTAATATCTTTGTTTTAATTAATTTAACCTGTCACAATAATTTCAGTTAGCCTACATCAGCAGTTACATTCAAAGTGGTTAAAAAGTGTAATGAACTTTAATTTTTACCTACAAATAAAAAAAAATAAAACTTTACTTTCCAGTTACAGTTAAGGTCCCACATTATGTTTTATGTTTAAAAAAAATATTCAAACGATTTCAGGGTAAAGTCTCTGTCTGGTTCTGGACCTCTGTCCCAGAGCTGAACTCTTCAGCCAATTGGATCTGTATCTTTAATATCAGTAAAACAGAGCGCAAACATAAACATTTAGAAACATCAAGATGTTAAATGGGATTTAACTGATGACTCGGTTCGGCTACAGAGCGGTTCTGGCTTGGGTTGCGACATGCCTCTGAACTTTCCGAAGATCGCACCGACCGCCAGACAACAATGCAAGAATACATGTATGACTGTTGCCTCTGCTATGAGCAACATCAGTGACGCCGCAGCGTTTCCACGCCACTTACATGATCTCAGTTATTTATGAATAAGCCGCACGCTTACCTCGTCTACTTCAAGTGGAGGAATAAATTGAAGCATCGGGATGGATCTTTGTTTTATTGTTGACAGTCGGTACCGATAAAACTCTCGCAGCTGATGGGGAAGGTCGGTAGTGAGTTTGTGGAGAGAGAAAAGGACGGGAGACTATAAGCGAGCCCCGAGTCAGTCACTATGACCGACAATCGCCTCCGAAAGCGAATGACGTCGAGTGTGAGACTTGTGCTCGACTACACAGAGCCTGGCCTCGGAAAAGTCCAACCCCTACACACGCAAGCACTCCCTCCACGCGTCCACCCACTAACTCTCGGGCTGTGTCTCAAACCCTAGCGTGCTGCCTGCCTAGATAGCGTCACGGACGCATTGAGAGAGCTTGCGTGAGTTGAACTGACGCCGAATCCGTTAGATGAAGCAGGCAGCTCAGTAGGTTTCGAGACACAGCCTTTGTCTCTAATAGCACATAGGCAGCATAAATAAGACAAGTTCTTATAGTCGACATGTGCTTTTTCTTCTGAACCTAGCAGGGCCCGAAGCTCTTAAAAAAATGATGTAGGTTTTGGTCAGTGAAAGGTGCTTTGTCTGCAGAAAATGCTAATGACAACTTCAGGAGGTCAAACTACATTTCAGGAGTGGTTTATTTTTATTTTCTACGGGTTTTGCGATTTTTTTTTCTTTCTTTTTTTTACTCAAAAATGTTTTGCTCAAATTTGTAGCAATTTTCTTCAAAAATATATTTTTTTTTTTTAAAAGAAAATTTAAAGAAATCTTGAGGGTGAGTAAATGATGACAGAATTTGGGTGGCAATTTTAGCTTAATTTAAATAGATGGTTTACCCAAAAATTCTAATTATGTCATCATTTAGGCTACTCACCCTCAAGTTGTTACAAACCTGCATCAATTACAAAATAAGATATTTTGAAGAATATGGTAAACAGTTGGTACAACCCCAGGCCGTACTACCCACTGAAAATACTATGGAAGTCAATGGGGTCCCATCAACTGGTGCCCATATTCTTCAAAATATCTTATTTTGTGTTTGTGTATGAAAGAAATTCATACAGGTTTGGAACAACTTGAGGGTGACAAAATGACAGAATTTGAATTTTTGAGCGAACTATCCTTAAAGCTGTAGATCCTAGATCATCACAAACGGCAAAGGATATTATTTGTTTGATCATTTTTACTTTGGTAACAGGGTTGAAGGTTGAGCATGAGGAATGCAGTCAAGTGAGTCAACACGACAGTTTGTATTAAAATAGAGAACATGAAATGAGATTATATACTTGTCTTCCCATGCTGTAAAATTCAATTATTTTCACCAAAAATTTACACTTTTTAAAATAAATAATTATCAATATAAATTCAATACATGCTTTAATACTTTTAAGTCATGAGATACCAAACTGTCATGCAAATGGTTAAAGCTGAATAAACTAAATGTTCTTCAGTAGGTTTCATGTAATGAAAAATGGTTTCTTTGTGAAGAGAGCAATATGCATGCTTGACAGTTAACAACAGCTGTATATACTGTAAGACCTTCCTGATGATGCTCTTACAGGGCCTCAAGCTATCAAACTGCCACCACATGGCAAGGACAAGCACTGCATGGTTCTACTCCTGTAGAACTCCAGCTGTATATTAACAGTTAAAACACAGACAGAATGAAATGAAATGAAATGAAATGAAACCGATTCAAATTTATAACAAACAGCTCAAATAAGCATTTTCACAAATGTGTTCGCAATAAGCTCAATGTCAATTCTGCCGTGAGAGTTACAACATCAAAGAGAGTATACTATCTGATGCAAAAAAGTCATACATTCCGTAAATGTTAAAAACTGCCTAAATTATTGCTTTTCCAGATATAAATACACATAATTTTAAACTGGACATAAGATGACATTTGAGATCATAAAAGTGGCACACTTGTTTTAAGCAATGCATCATCCAAGAATAAAATGCTTCACTCTCTGCTCTAATTTTTAGACGTGATCCACTATATTTATGTGGCAATTAAGTATTATTTCCTAAATAAATACGCGATCCAAAATACATAAATACATTCTCTGAGGGAAACTACATCGTTTGCACAGTTCAGCATGCAGTGTGATGTATTGCCGCCACTGCAATAACACAGGGCACGTATCCATACGGTGTAAACCGTACCATTGCCAGTGCATTTGGCAATGAGGCATTATGATGGGCACAACACTGACCTATTTTAAGTCTCAGCCAGTAAAGAAAGCCTTGCATATTGTGCACAGATCAACAACAGTGAATTTCACAAAAGATTCTAATTTTATTAAAGAGTTGCTATTATGCCCTTTTACAATTTTTGTTGTTTTCTAAAGTAGGTTTTCATGCTTCAATGTTCAAAAAAAATATTATATTTCACATATTTTACATTATTGCAGCTCCTCTCTTCCAGTCTGCTCGGTTTAGTTCCTGCCTCGCCACTCCTTCCGAAAAAATGCATTGTGCTCTGATTGGTCGGCTGGACCAGTTAGTTGTGATTGGTCAACCGTTTCGAGCTTGTTTCGGTATGTCACAGCCCTTTCCCTAATCGCAATTTCAACACACTACCAGAGCCCGTCTACGGAGAGCCTGTTCACGTCCTATTGTACCGAATTTTGGTTGTAGTTCCACCAGAGTTCCACTGGGGGCGATCACCCCCGAGTGCAAAATGAATGGGAGTCTATGGGGCTAGACGGCTAAATTTGTCCCTTTCAGTCGATTGCCGTTGAGAAATCTCAGATTTGATTGTAGGTTTGGCAAGTTCAACATGGGTTATAGGTCAAAAATTGAATGAACGAGTACTTATGTTCTTTCGATTTCTTACAGGTTGAGTTGTTGTTGCCCATAACACGCTAGCATTCTGCTAATGAACGCTGATTGGTCAGTGACGGACTGGTTACGACCAGAGATACCGCTTGATGGCATCATGGCATCCGAAGCGGGAACAGAATGTATTCTAGCAGAAACTCTTCTAGCACGTGTGTTTACCTGTGTCAGCTGTGCCTCGAGAGAAAATAAAGTGCAGAGCGCGAAAGCACCACAGTGACTGAAGGATTGCCGTAAAGCAGTATCTCTGGTCGTACGATGTGTATGACGTCATTGACATTTTGAAATACTTTTTAAAGCAAATAAGTGACTCTAAAAAATCTAACACCCAGCAATGTGCAATTTCTTTGCATCTCCTTTCGAATACAACATTCAAATTACTAGACAAAAAATTATATCTTGAGAAAAGTGGATTTTGAGGGGTATAGCTCCATAGACCTCCATTCATTCTGCACTCGTCCTGTGAGCGCCCTCATATGGAATCAGAGTGGAACTGCAACCAGTCAGAAGCCGGAAGTGTAGCGAGAGTGAACCTTCTCCCCTTATTAGACATTCTCTGACACTACTAAAGAAACTCAGGCCCCGTCCATTTTTTGCGTATGCCTTGGGCGGGAATTATTTAAATGAGGAATATAATGACGTCCATTCCCGGAAGAAAACTGAAGACTACAAATGAGGCGTTTCAGGTAGTTCAGAAACAGGGCTTACTGACATAGGCTAGTTAATACACCTCTTTAGAGTGTACTTCGTGTGTTGTATATTTGCAGACCTTTTTCATGCTCAAACAGCAATGTTACACACTGAAAAAGTTGAAAATGTAAAAATGCATATACGTACTTCCTCTTTAAACATCTAAAGCCATGTACACATCGATCTTACACTATAGCTATACGGCCCTCAAATATCACAAAAAACATCACTGGAGTAGACGTGACAAAAAAAGCAGTGGTGTGAATCCATGTTCCTGTGCCTATCTCCGAGTTGTTATAAATGAGGAGGAGAGCTGAGCAGAAGGGTGGTTCTAAATAAAGATTTCAGGTCAAAAACAGGAAATGGCTCAGTGAGCAGTCGAGGTGGACGGAGAAGTGCTGGCCGCTGGGCGGCATCTACAACATCCCCTTTGTTCCCCCACACTACAAGCAAGGAAACGCAGCCCGTCCCATTTCTCTCTCTCCCCCTCGGTTTCTCTGTCTGTCTCTCTCTTTCTGCCCTCCCTTTCTCTCCCTCACTCTCTTTCTATCCATCCGAATCTCTCCTGCCTTCCTTTACGAAGCCTGTCTTATAATATATATTGTGACAGTGTATGATAATTTGTTGTGGGAACCTCCCAACAACTGTCCCTTCAGCAGGAGCACTGAACATGGCACGAACCGTGTGGGCATCCATTAAAAAAAACCATACGAGTCACTACTAAATAATGAGCAACTGCTTTATTTCCTGGACTAACCCATGATGTGCAAGTTTTTCATATTTAAGATATTTCTGTATTACATACACATGAACAATGTAAATAAAATCATAAAAAAAGACTAAAAATGCTACAGTAAAAACCTGTTACCGGTAATTGGTTAACAATATGTTCCCTTACTCTGTAAAAAAAAAAAAAACATGTAATAAATCTAATGGGACATTTATGTAATTTTACAGTAGAATATTGTTAAATGAAATGTAAAAAATTGAAAGTGAAAAAGAACAGGTTGTTTATAATTTACAGTAAAAAAATTGACTTCACATTTCATGTTTTTTCATTTAAATAATTTCTTTATAGTTTTTTTCTTATCAGTTATGAGTTTTACGTTACACCTTATGTTGTTAAATACATTTTTATTACATTATTTTAGTGTTGTGTGTTACCATGATGGTGTTTTGTATTTGTGTGCATGACACTTTACCTCAGCTTGTGGAAAAGCTTTGATTCAACATGTGGCTTTCTCATTACCACTTGTATTTTTTGGTGGTTGTGTGTATGTAATAAAGGTATAAAACAGAATTAGTACTTCAGTAGTATTTTAACATTAAATCAGTTAATGAAAAACAGGTTTTTACTGAAAAGTTATATTCAAACTGTAAAACCTACAATGTTGTTACCGTATATTTTTATTAATAAAATTGTCAACCACAGCTGCCAGGTTTTTACTGTAAATTTCACCGTTTTTTTTACAGGGTGTTGATAAGTAAGGGATATTCACACAGAAGTGAAAACTGTTACCTTTGTGTCATTCTTATCTCTATATCTTTCTTCCGTATAAAAAAAAAAGAAGGTAGGCCTATTGAATAAAGAAAAGAAAAAAAAAGAAAAAAAATGGTTCCACAGAATGGTTCCACAGAACGATAGAGGCGTTCGGCGGAGGAATGTTTTAGTTCCTATTGGCGGAAGTTCCCGCTTTTTGACGTGTTTGTACCGCAGGGGTTAGTTATGGGAATGCCTTTGACAGATGCATGAAAAAACTGTTTTTGCCTGTAGTGTCTCGCCTTAAGGGAGAACGGGCTTCTTTCTAATGGTTGCAGATTTCTAACGCTTCGATTCTCTCAAGTCTGCACTCGATGCATCCTCGATATCAAGAACACATCTGGATACTTTCATGAGTCCTCTGTACTCGAGTACTGGAATTTAACTTTTGACGTAGTATAAGAACACTAGGACGCAAAATCGCTTATGAGCACATATTGAGAAACAGCCTAAATTATCTCCTACTTCAGTGTCTAACCAAGCTCAAAAGGAACTATCAGTGACGTAAGTGTTGATTGGCCGAACGCATGCCATACAAAACACGGCGCCTGTCATTTTAAAAAAGCTGTGTAAACAGCGATCTATAGTATTTACTTGTCGCCTTTGTCTGTGGAGTTGTAGCCTACTCTTTTCTCAACCTCAATGAAGTTGTCGTTGGAGATTTCGTCTCTTAGCTTTCCTTGTTGCTCTTTCAATCGCATAATTTGTGCATCTAGATTCCATCTCTGTTATCACAAAACCCATGACAGCAAAAACACATCAGATCATGGCATCCTTCATCCTTGTTCAAGTTGTTGAATGCCACTGTTGGCCGATTTACGTCACTTCAGAGTTGCTACTGGTGGTGCGAATGCAACCAGGAAAATGGCCGTAGGGGAAAATTGAGGTCTCGAGGGAACGCTCTAGTGGCTAGTTCATATAACTGAATTCCTAGAACTACCCAGTGCGAAAGCACCTAAAAAGACAGGTTTGTAACGACATGAGGGTGAGTAAATAATGCAGAAATGCCAATTTATGCGTGAACTGTCTCTTTAAGCAGCAGATCAACAGGTTATGCCTGACTGAAGTAAACGTGAAGGCTTCTGTTCCATGATATGATGACAGATATTTGGTGTTGATATCACCAAAAGAGGTGTGAAATCACTCTGCTCTATTACGCATTAATGCAAACAAAAGATCAGCTTGATTGCAGTGCTGTTAATTACAGGCCTCTTTAGGGTCCCAGCTCTGGTGCCAGCAAACAGCCCCTGACTACACTCCTGCTAAACCCTCCGCTCCACACCACAGTCCACTCCACTCCTCCTCTACACTCTGGCAAGTACCCTTGGCACGCCGGTCTACCTCTTTATCTAATTTGGCTCATTATTATGCAGATACACTTCAGCAGGGGGTGCTCCCTCATCTTAACGCCATAACTGATTGCCGCCATCGATAAATAGCTGCTTATCAGTGGCCTGGAAGAATGGGCGATAAACATCACCATTGAAAGGTTTGGAGTCAGAGATTTTTAACAAAAATCCTCTTATGCTCACCAATATAGCATTTATTCCTTGATCAAAACATCGTTAAAATATAAATATTGTAAAATATTATTTTAATTGTTCCTGTGAAGGGAAAGCTGAATTTTAAGCAGCCACTACTCCAGTCTTCAGTGTCACATGACCCTCCAGAAATAATTTTAATATGCTGATTTGCTGCTCAAGACATTTCTTATTATTGTTGAAACGGTTGTGTCACGCGGTAGCTCGACTTGATTATCCACAACAATGAGGACACTAGGAACCAAACAGACATACATACAGCACGAAACATTAACACAAGCCAAAGAACAGACGAAGACTGAGGGTTTAAAAACACAAGATGACAAGGGGCTAAATTAAGGACAGGTGTAGGCGATTAGTTGACATGGTAACAAACAAGACTACAATGGAAACAGAAACTAAATCACAGGAACTGAAACCAGAAACATCAAGACAAAAGAACATCAAAATAAAAGTCCTTGAATCGTGACAGGTTGTGCTGCTTAATATTTTTGTGAAAACTGATACAAAAATTTCCAGGATTCTTTGGTGAACAGCATTTATTTAAAATTATTTGTGATGTGTCTTTACAATCACTTTTAATCAATTGAATGCATCCTTGATGAATAAATGTATTCATTTCTTTTAAAAAAAATAAAAATCGAACTAACCCCAAACAAAAAAATGTAATTAATTGTCTCGTTATTCATATGAGCATGTTGAAAAGTTGGATTGAAAAAAAGTAGTATTCATTTATCTACTTAAAATAGAAGAAAAAAATCTGTTCCAATAGTCAGCTTCAGTGAATCAATTTAAAACTGATTAATTTCCCATCAACCTGCCAGGGACTACAGATTAAAATATTAGCCTGTATAAATCTGGCACATTTGCATGATGGACTTAAATGCTCATGTACATTAATGTGCATGGTCCCTTTTAAAATTAAAATAAATAAAATAAAGTTAAATGATCCATCATCACTCAATTTTCTTACTGCTGATATATTAAAATATATATTTCTTAAATGTAAGCAAGTACATATTACAGTTTATTGCCACATATTGGTATTTTGATGCATATAAATTAAACATAAAAAAAAAAACGTTTTGATACGTTTTAAAACCTTTGATAGATTTTATTGTTTTACTTATTTAAAGATTACCTTTTTTTGCACCATGGCTGTTTGGTTGAAATTATGTATCCTGAATGCAAAAAGAAAAAGAAAAAACACTTTTCTTGACTTGCTCAACCATTGTGCCCAAGAAAGTTGAGAAGTTAAAGCCAGTCTGAAATCTGATTCCCTTTTGTTCCTCATTTATTTATTATTTGCCGTGCTCTGCCCATGTTTGAGATGCACCGCGTGCCAGGCTGTCGGACGAGCATGACACGATTCTCCCCCATGCGAATCCAGCTGCCCACTTTCCCTATGGCCAACATTATAGCATTTCCCAACAGTGCCGCCTCCACATCAGACTCACTCACACCCTCACGACTCACCTCTTCCACTGCATACATGTGCGAAGCAATCCTAAAAATCTTGAGGCATGCAACATTTCAGAAAGAGAAATCAGGAGAGAAAACTAGGAGATATATATATGAGAGTATGTGTGTGTAGCACTCTAGCCTTGCAGATATTGGACAGGTAAAGAAAAGAGGACAAGATAAAGAGCGGAAGCACAAAGAAAACAGATATTTAATTATAGGGATCATCTTAACACGAGTAAGAGGGGGAATTTACAAGTAAGCCTAGCAATTTGCTGATAACAGTTATTTTGAAATAAGCAGAAAATGTGATAGCTTGATAACAATCATCATCTCAATAGCAAGGGAACAGAAGATAAATGAAAAAGGGTTATTTTGAGTCATCCATCACTGCTCTCCCTAAGGTGCTGTGTATTAAGGCAAAGAAAAACAGGCTGCGCTATAAGGCATGTGCTTTACGAAAAAAAATTTTTGAACGAATGTTGAACTTTGTGTACACATGCTTGTGTTTTATCCCATTTCCATGGTGATTATGTAGAACAATATTGATATAACACAGGGTTTTCCTATCCTCCTCCAGACATTAGTAGGTTTGCACGTCTCACATGAACATACGCTCACATAAATACACTTACACACCCCGGCTGGAGCAAAACCAATGCAGTGATGGTTGTGGTTTTGGAAGTGGACTCCATATATGACAGGACATCATACATCATGCGGCTTTTCTTTTTCATTCTGTGACTCTCCTGGCTGGCGCTGGAGAACTTCAAAACGCTCAAGATGTGTTTATTGGGAGCCAAATTTTTGAGTGGACACAAAGACCCAGAACGAGCGGAAAGGTCTTACATTAATGGCATAAAGTTTTGGCACAGAGTATCCTTAATAAAATCCTGCAGGAAAAGGAAGATAATTAATTAAAGGCTGGTGCCACGACTAAAAGGAAATTCTCTATGGGAGGATAAAAAGATAATAATTCAACAGGAATATGAAGTGAAAAAAGGGACAATGTCATTAATTTATTTACAGATCGTCATACACTTTAAAACTATAACTCATGCAATGACTTTTTGATGAGTATATTTTTTATTTGAAAAAATAAATTCATTTTGATTCATTTTGGGGGGCATAAAGTATAAAATTACTGATACAACTGTCCTGATATCGTAATAAAGAAAAAAAAGCCTCATAAGGATGAAATTCATGAAAAGAAAACTATGTTATGAAGTTGGGTATAATCGTTTATTATTATTTCTTAAAAAATGCAGAAAAACAACATAAAACAGGAAATTATATCATAAAAAGGACCTCTGTCAAAGTTAATATATCTCTTAAAATATAAAAGGCAAAGTTACAGGTTGTAAAAACACATGTGGTGCAATTTACCCAAAACATATATAGCTGATATTTATTAATGAATAATTCATGATATTTGATAAATGTTTTACTTTGAAAATATATATTTTAAAACTTTATTGAAAATAATCATTAAGATGTGTACACTCACATGTATTCAAGATGTAAGGAAACTTTTTGCTTGATATGGCTACACCACATAAAACATTACATTTATACATTTCTTGGTAAAAAAAATTGTGATTGTGATTTTTCAATGTTTAGTTGTTGTTGTTTTGGACACTCTTATTTGTCATTGACACACTTTCAGCGTTTGTATGTCCACTGGCGCCATCTAAACGTTTATCACGTGTGCATGTGAGTAATCAGCCATCATGTCTGTAAATACCGTTTAAATAAAAGCATAATTACATGGGCGAGCACGAAAAACTGAGCGAGTCTTTCTGGTGTCTGTCTGTGCACTTAATGCTCAATGAATTATTACATTCCTAGTGTGCTATTCATAGACTCACGACTAATGTAACAGTACCAAACCCATGTTGGGAGAGACAGTAATTGCAGAAAACAGTTTGTACAGTGGTCAGGTCACACTTGATGGCAAACATTCCCCCATCACGACTTGTCTTTTTCTTCTCAGGCTGACTAATTCAATAAACATTCCATTGCTGGACATTGCACCGTCAACAAAAAGTGAAACCGTTTTCTCTAAACATATCTTATACTGTATCTGTCTTCCTCACATCAAGCAATTGTTTGATGGGGTACAGTTGACAACACACAGCACCACTGATTAAAAAAAAAAGCATGAATCTATACATTTTATGATGGCCTGAGTCATAAAAGAACATTGTTTTCACCAACATGGCAATAGTTTTATGCTACATGGCTTCAAACTAGGAGAAAAACAGCAGGTTTCAAATGAAAAAGATCAAATGTCTTGATGAAAAACAACTCCTAGCAAAAAGCAATCATTTTGGTATTTAGGGCTTCTGCATGCCAGCACCTCCGTATTCAACATGTCTCTAGTGTTTTTTAAATTGTGGGCTCCTAAAGAATGTCTCAAAGCCCCATTTCCATGTTCTTCTTTTTTCCCCCCATTTAATTTTGGTATTTTGTGGTTGACTGCTTCAGTTATTTTAGTTTCTGTTTACTTGCTGAAAACACTACAGCATTTGTTGCCGTGCCTGCTCTCTCTGAAATGGCCCGTTGAAGAGAATGAAGCCACAGATGTCACTAAGAACATCAAACACAGAGAAATGAAAGGCACCAGAGTGCTTAGGATTGTGGGTAATGAAATGATTGGACGACCCAGCCTGGACCAAAGCCACAGCTGATATATGTCACTTGGGATAAGAGCTACACCAATAACCACTGATCACAGTGTGATGTTTTCATACAAGTATTAATATTAGCCAAAATTCAGAGTTTCATGACCCAATTTATGTCTTGTAAAAGAGAAAAATGACACAATAAATCCATATTTGCAGTCCAGACTCCCCTGAGCCAGGCCATTATGGGTACATTGTTCAGCCTGGTCAAGTGTGGTTGTTTGAGGAGCACAGTGGAGGGATTTTTGCGGTGAGGAGACTGCTTACAATGGATGGAGGAAGACCCCTATGGAGAGAGTTTGCTGCTCTAATAACTAAGGTCCAGTCTCACTACAACATAAACACAAACACAACATTAAGGTCACTAAGAACATTGTGCTGAACATTGCTTTACTTGTAACTTCTGTGTTGGTGCACAGAAAAATCTCAGAAAAAAATGTGCAAAATTGTACCTTTAGGGGCACAACAACTTGCCACAAAGGCTGAACCCTTAAAGGGACAACTTTATACAACTTAAAGGTTTATTGTAGTATCTTAAGGGTACATTCGTTTCGGTATGCTTTCTGTACAGCAGAGGGAAAACATTTCTTTCTTTTTTTATTAAACAGTGATTTACAAAAGAAAAGAAAAAAAGAATCTGTCAATACCACTGCAATTGGCTGCAACATACTCTTTATACTGCAGTTTATATTGTTGTAAATAGGGAAGGAGCATTGAATGCAAAATATTTGAGCAAAATGTAAATTTATTTAGAATTTATTGCACTTTCATTCTATCGCGCTCCCATCTGTTAGCGGCGCTTGCATGCCGGCGCACCTCCGTCAGAAAAGTCAGTCAAGTTTAATGAAGACTTGCTTGCTGTGGCTTGCTTATGCAAAATGTAAATACTGGACTTTCTAACATTTATGAATGATATAACCGTAAGACATAGGTTATGCGCTGAGGAAAACAGGTTTCAAATGCATTAAGTAGCACACGCATCTGACAAGAGGTGTAAGATCAGCATGTTCAAGTCACGTGACTATAGAAAAACATTGTGTGAATCAGGTCTGACAGCATATTAACCACTGCACAAAAACTCTATCTAAACACACAAGCTTCAAGTTTAGATTTTGAACTGCTAAATTCTTCAAATAACAGCCTATTTGCAAAGCCTGATGGTATGAGAGGTTCACTTTCACAATCAGTAATGAAATGTCCAGCTCAAAAATGGAGTGAAATGATCTTACAACCATTATTAGTCCGTATAATTGCATTATTATTATTATTGCATTATTATATGCATTAATATTATAATATCATTATTATACATTATTATTATTCCAGTGATATTAAAAGTTTCAACAGCCATTATTCCAGATTCTTCAGATATCATTCTAATATGCTGATTTGGTGCTTAAAGGGGGGGTAAAATACTTAGTTTCAGTCAATCTCATGTTAATCTTGAGTACCTATAGAGTAATAGTGCGTCCTTCATATCTCCAAAAAGTCTTTAGTTTCATCATATTTATAAAATAAAAATACAGCTTTCCGATTCTATCCGGAAAAAGCCGAGGTCCTTGATTCTGGGCGTGGGCGGAGCTATAGAGTCAAGCGGGAGCATCCACAACATACAAACTGCATCCACTGTTCCAGTAACACTGGGTTCTTTGAGAAGCTGAACAAGGTAAACTTTCCCTCACATCCCAAAACACACTTTTTTGGAGACATTCTTGACATCAACCATTCCTATTTAGCGCTGCTGATGATGATTTCCGGTAGTAGCGCGTCGATGAGCGCGGTCTTTCTCTCCTCTGGTCGACGTGTGCGTGAACGCGCTTTTCCGAGAGCAATGCTCATATAAGGAGTTCCACTCTGGTCTACGTCATTAGATCTACGATAGAAAAAAACCAGCCGAAACGTGTTGCAACCCGGAAGTATGATTTTCAGCACAGAAATTCTCTGTTATTCGTTCAAAATAACTTTTCAAACTTTGGCCATTATTAGCATGAGAATCCATCTCTTTAACACTGTAAACAACTCTGAATATATGAAACACCATTGTACCCCCCCTTTAAGAAACATTTCTTTTTATTTTCAATGTTGAACAGTTGTGCTGCTTAATGTTTTTGTGAAAACTGTGATCTTTTTTCAGGATTCTTTGATAACTAGAAAGTTCATATAAAATAGAATAGATAAATAGAAATATTTTATAACACGTCTTTATCAATTTAATGCATTCTTCCTAAATTCTTTTGTGTTTTTTTGTGTGTGGTATGTGTAGTAAACTTTTGAATGCTAGTGTATATACTGTATGTGCCTTTAACTCTCTACGTCTCGTTCCATTTCTGTGTGACTACATTTCCCAGCAACCTCTTCAACACAAAGCCATCTGAACTAATTTGCTTCAGCAGTCACTTTTTCTTTGTACTAATTGCACTCACTTAAACAGTGATTACCTGACCTTCATAAGAGCACTAATGCCTCCTCCGGTTAATATCAGCCTCCTTTTCCCTCTCTTATTTCCTCTCTGACACACACACACACACACACATTAGGCTGCTGTATCTGAGTATGTGCCTCAGGGCTTCTCCGGCAGAGTGAAAGAGAAAAGCTTTGGCCATCACAGCTGTTCCCAATGCTTTAGTCCCCATTGCTCAGCAACAGAGAACAAAACAAAAGCACATCCCTCCCCTCCAACCCTTTCCATCTCCTCCCATCCTCTCCAGCGCCACTGCCACATTGCAAACTGTTCGCTCTGCCCCTGCTTTCTTTCTCACACACACACACACACACACACACACACACACACACACACACACACACACACACACACACACACACACACACACACACACACACACACACACACACACACACACACACACACACACACACACACACACACACACTTCTGTCCTCATACCCTCACCCCTCCCACTATCCTCACACACAAACACCAAGTCCTTTGTCCACATTCATTTGGCAATATATATATATATATATTCTGCACTAACAGTGATTAGTAGTCTAGCCAGAACAGTAGTAGGAACAGCAGACAACTCATGTTCTGCTGAAGCAAACCATCCATTAACTAAACAAGTCAAAGTGAATCTCCATTCAAACTTTGTTTTGCCGCTGTACTGTTTCACTTGCTGAATAACTTAATAAGGTAAACACATTGTCACAGGTCTAATCTGTCAATATAAGTTTAGGTAAGACAGACTGAATATATGAGGCTAAAAGAAAACATGCAATTTTATATGGACTATGTCTCGACAATGGCTGCAAAAATCCCATATATTCAGCAAAAGCGTAGGCCCAGGCTAAATGTCAACACGAAGAGCATTACTTTAACTGACATGGTAAATCTAACATTGGCATGAAACATTGAAGGCATTTTTAAAGGGATACTCTACCGTTTTTTCATATTAAACTATGTTCCCTTAACTAAGACGAGTTGATACATACCTCTCTCGTCTCAGTGCGTGCACTTAATCGCTCTGGCGCGCCGCGACACTTTGATAGCACAGTTCATTCAATAGGGGCCAAGCAAGCTACCAAACACCTCCACGTTTTCCACGTTGTCGAATTACACTACTCGAGTAACTGTATTTAAATAGGGAAAACATGGAGGTGTTTGGTAGCTTCTCTGCTTGGCCCCTATAGGGCTTGGGCGTCGTGACGTCATACTTGGCGTGGCGGCCATGTTGATGGCCTCGCGAATGTAAACATAACGTTACAGCAAGTGGAACCAGTAGAAAAAGCAGAGTTGGAAGAAAGAAAAAAAATGTTAAAATCCCGAAAAGGATGCGGAATTTACCGTGATACACTAAATAAGGAAGCCAGGGACCGGTATGTGGACAAAATCGGTACTATTAACGGTTTGGATCCATATAAAATTGGAAACAAAGAGTGGAGCACCGACAACGACTTGCTGCCGCCGGTTTGCATAACCGATATCTTCGGCTACTTAGTTTGTTTTGTGAGCGCCTACACCTCAGAACAGTTCCGAAGCTACAAATCATTGGAGTCGCATGTACAGTTCACCAATGGGTCGGTTTAGGAGCTGCAGATCATAAAGCTGGAACAGGTGATCTGGGGATCATGTTAACTGGGGACGCGCGCGTGCACGCTGATAGTTTTACCTGGATTTCCAGCAGATGTTAAACGGCGACAGATTCATACCCTATTTTACGGATTACCGATTAAAAACTAATATTTCACCAGTTGTATGCGAATATGCGCGGTATGCGAATAACGCGCTTTGTTTTTGCAGTGTATATTCCTGCGTGTTTGACGCAATTTCAAAAGAAGTTTAACATACCTTAGTGTCAAGCTCAGTCCACATACCGGTCCCTGGCTTCCTTATTTAGTGTATCACGGTAAATTTTGCATCCTTTTCGGGATTTTAACATCTTTTTTCTTTCTTCCAACTGTGCTTTTTCTACTGGTTCCACTTGCTGTAACGTTATGTTTACATTCGCGAGGCCATCAACATGGCCGCCACGCCAAGTATGACGTCACGACGCCCAAGCCCTATTGAATGAACTGTGCTATCAAAGTGTCGCGGCGCGCCAGAGCAATTAAGTGCACGCACTGAGACAAGAGAGGTATGTATGTACTCATCTTAGTTAAGGGAATAACATAGTTTAATATGAAAAAATGGTAGAGTATCCCTTTAAGGTTTCTTGCCCTCCCTATGGCAGATATATTGCTAGTCACACAGGGAGGCCGAGCCACAAAAAAGTGGTCCAAAATCAGCCAATATTAGTTTAATAAATGTCTGATAGCTGATAAGACACTAATATATTGTGCATCCATAGTAGGGGTGTATTATACTGACAAAAAATTATATCTCGATATTGAAATAAAAAAGAATGATACTTTAAATATTAAACTAAAACTACCAGTAAGTTTCACAGATTCATTGAGGAACGAAGCAAGTGGCTATCTTTGAGAATGAGTCATTGAATCATTGACTTGACACACATCTGTTCAAAAACCTGGATTCATTCAGTAAAGTAACACTGCTGTATTGCTCGGAGACACCGTTGGTGAAACAGATGACAATACAGATGACTATATCTAAAATGTAAGTCAATTCATATTAATTTGTTTATTGCACTGTTGTCAATATCACATTTGCAATCATGCTGATATTCAGGTAAATAAAACAGCACTCTTGTGTGATATTGTTTTATAATGATACATAAAAAAAAAAAAAACTCATACAGGGACATTTCCCCGCCATATCTTAAATGATTGCGATATTATCATAGATATGCATAATAATAATTATAATAATAAATAATAAAAGATATGCATAAAAATAAAATGCATGAAGATAATGCATCTTATACTGCCTTAATCCATAGTGAAAATGCTATAAAACTTCTGGCTTATTTTCAGTTTTGAATTAGTCTTTAAATCCCAGATTAGAATGAATTTAGAATGACCAGAACATGACCTTTGACTGTTAAACCCCACTCCAGTTTTGTAAAAAAAAACATAGACCGTCAGAAGGAGGTTGTTGGTGTCTCTGTCTGCATGTTGTACTCAGGCAGGACAGCAAGTTGTCTATCTCTTACTTCCAAGCTCTATTTATGTTGGCTACCATGAAGAGGATTAAACAGAAATACAATATGTGTCTCCTATCAGAGATTTTAGGTACTCCGTTTCCTTGTAGCCAGCTGACAATACCTGTCAAACACCAGGTCACAATGCTGACAACCCACCCAATCAGAAGGGCGGGACTCTCATATGGCACACCGTGCCCACAGCCTTTTCTCACACTCAGCCATGATTTTGACCCTGACACGCTACGTGAATGGGTCGGATTAGATATCGAGCATCTGTTTGATGAAGCGGTGAAGGCGTTTGCCTGGCCTCTCTCTCTCGCTCTCTCTGAGACAGCTGCTGTGCTATTAGAGCTAGATGCTCCAATGGTTCACACCTCAACACTGAACACATGATCATAAAAAAAAGTTTCTCTCCATAACCTTCATCTATATCAGAAGTCTTCAACCTTTTCAGGCCAAGGGACTCCTGCTGGATCAGGCACCCCTGCTACACACTGTATAAAACTGAGTGTTGTATGTTAAGCCTGATCTTAACCCTGATCTTAACTTAACCCTTTCACATTCTGGCTGACCCCCCAGCGTGAGTTTTTCAAGGCGACTGTTATTTAGAACGTGTCACTTTACGGTTTCCAGACCTTGTTCAAAATCCTGCCGCGCCACAGAGCGCCATTTACATATTTTTATGTTAAATTTAAATGTATTTGTCTCAAATCGTCGTTATATACTGACTTCACCCTGTGCAGAAATATACATTTAGTTTTACATTCATTTACAAAAATCAGCTGGTTGAGTGAAAATGGCTGATGTTATCGGATTTTCAGGTGATATTCTCAATTCACTGAGTTAACGGTCGCTCTGAGGTGAATTCAGACTGCAGACTAAGTTGAATTAAATTTTATTTAAAATTAACTTAATTGAAATTAAGATTTTACAATAAACAATGTTCTTTTTACGGTGAACAATTGAGGGGGGAAAGTGTCTTACATTGACACGAAATTCAAATACTTGGATGACAACCTGTTGAAGACCCTTGATCTATAAATTTGGACTATTTTCTTAATCATAGAGTTGCAGTATCAGTGCTTTTCAAAAAAACTTAATCAAATTAAGAAAACAGGCCATCATGCCATCAAGAAGTTTAGAAAGACAAGAGTGAACTTGCTTCAGCACTTCATTTTCATTGTTTCTGTGTTAACCTACTGTACTGAGAGGCCTTTTTGTACAAGATAGTTATGTTACAGCATTTGGCGGTGGGAGAAGAGAAGTTGGCTCAATGCGGTGTGATAATAGACAGTTTTATAATAAGAGTCGACTTTGCTCCACTCCACAGACATAATGAGGAGGTTGGACGAGAGGGCCAGGCATGTGAGAATGCGCCCTTTATTCCAGCAGCTCAGAGCCTCACTAAAGCCTCTGTTGTGCGGGCCTGGCATACATTTATGACACAGGGCACCAAACCAGCGCCGGTTCTGCGTCTTTGACTACAACATGGGGCTCAGATGTTAACACATGGTGCACACAGTGCAATGAGCCCACAGCAGTTCATCAGCTGATAATTATCCCGTTGGTGTAAACACAATCACGACCACAGGCACCAGAGTGACTGTGGAATGACAAGAGGTTTATTATTGAAGTATTCTGATAAGGTACCAAGCGTGCAAAGAAATGACACCTTAAGTAAACATGGTATAAATCGTAACTAAACCTGCACATCAAGACATATCTGGTATTGGTGGCAGAAAATAATAAGCTGTGCTTTGTACAGTTGTTGAGGACGGGTTTTGATCTCTCTTACTGTACTCAGTGTCCTTCTGCCTGTCTGATAAGATCCCCGAGACAGACACCCCCCCGGATTCTCCTCATCTATTATTCAATAATATCAACAATTCACAGCACAATGAGACTATAGGGAAGATGCCATTTGAAGAGCTACAACCACGCTATGCCTCTGTCATACAAAGAGATCAGGAGTTTAGTGTCTATGAAGGCTACTTGTTTCTTTGCATAAGGAAATGAACGAATGCTAATAGATCAATAAACACATTACAGTAAGAATGGTTTCAAAAGTGGTAATCTTTGGCAAGACAAATTTTGAACCAAATCCATTCTGCAGGATACGGACACCTTCAATTGTAATATATGTATTTAAATGAAAATTCTGTCATCATTCACATAAGAAGAATGTATTGCCTGTTATTTTGATTGCAATTTAAGGTACTGACATTTTCAAGCATAAAAAAAGATGAAAAAAGTATATATTCTATTTAGTCTTTTATATAGACTGCAGTGCAAAAGTTTGGGGTCTGTAAAGTTTATTTTAAAGGATTTTTTTTTTCTCACCAAGACTGCATTTATTTTATGAAAAATATATATTTTTAAAACTAAACAAAATATTGTGAAATACTACAATTTAAAATAATGGTTTTCTTTTTAAATATATTTTAAAATGCAATATATTCCTGTTGGCAAATCTGAATTCTCAGTAGCATTACTCCAGTCTTCAGTGTCACATGATCCTTCAGAAATCATTCTAATATGCTGATTTGGTGCACCCAAGATATTTCATTATAATCAATGACGAAAACAGCGTAACCGTGAATCATTTTGCTAAGGATTGTCTGATGAACAGAAGTAAAACTTTTTTTTTTTTAAACAGCATTTATTTGAAATAGAAATATTTTACATTTGATCAATATAATGCATCATTGCTGAATAAAAGATTCAAATTCTTCAAAAAAATCTTACTGACCCCAAACTTTTGAATGGTCATGTACAACTCTTGAGTCATTATTCAATGAAAATCTAACTCTCCTTGGTGCATTCATGAGAAAAAATAGCACAAATTAATTATTTTTTTCCCCAACTATTCTATTGATAAAAAAAAATGGGGGTGGGGGGTATATCAGAGCTCGAGTTGAAGCTGCTTCATCGAGCCACTCTTCAGTGGACAGCAAAGCCAAATAAGTTTAACCTAATATCTTCAAGGTTTTATGGGCAAACAAACTCGTTAAATAATTACAAAGTATAAATGTATGTCAATTTGTTCACAAATCGCAAAAATGTGTCTCTTAAAATCCAGTTTTTCTCAGCCAAAGCTACTGTTACTTCGAAGATCGGGAATATGGCACACAAATCATATAGACCACTTTAATAACACATTTATGGTGCTTTTTCATCCTTTTAAACCTTTAAAGCAACATCCGCAATTCATTGTAATTGTATAGATAGCAAAACCAGCAAATTATTCCTTTTTGTGTTCAAATGAACAAATAAAGGATGACATGAGGGTGAGTAAATGATGACAGAATGTTCATTTCGGGGTGAACTGTCCCTGTAAGACATTTTCACTGCAGGTCAGAGATCTTGTATGTCCAGCAGATGTGTGCTTCAGTGCTTAGTCATCAGAATTCCCCTGCCTTCTGCAACGCAATGCAACACACACACACACACACACACACACACACACACACACACACACACACACACACACACACACACACACACACACACACACACACACACACACACACACACATCAAAGCAAACCTCAGAGCCAAAAAAAAAACATGCCTGAAAACGTACTACACCACAATATTATCCAATTATCAAATATTACTGATTACAGCTATATTTAAAAGAAAAATGTTGACAGAACAACTATCTGAGACATTATAAATTACCTTATAATTCGTTACATTTATATAGTACTTTCCTCTGCACTCAAAGTGCTTTACATGGAAGGGGGAATCTCCTTAACCACAACCAATGTTGGAGCATCCACCTGGATGAAACAACGGCAACCATATTGCACCAGAACCCCCACCACACGCCAGCTTACTGGTGGAAAGGAGACAGAGTGATGAAGCCTAGCAGTATATGGGGATGATTAGGAGGCCATGATGATGGACAGAGGTCAATGGGCAAATTTGGCCAGTATGCCGGTGTTACACCCCTTATTCGAAGGACATCTTGGGATATTTTTTTTAAATGACCACATAGAGTCAGGACCTCGGTTTAATATCTCATCCAAAGGTGGGTGCTTTTTTACAGTATAGCTCCCCCATCACTATATGGGGCCGAGCATTAGAACCCACACAAGACCACAAGGTGAGCACCCCCTGCTGGCCTCACTAACACCTCTTCCAGCAGTTGCCGAGTTCTCCCAAGAGGTTTCCCATCCAGGTACTGCCCAGGCTTAACCCTGCTTCAATGGGCAACCAGTCTTGGGCTAAATGGTGATATGGCTGCTGGCCTTATGTTGATTCCAAGAATTTATTTTCTAAACCACTGACAAATGCAAAAACATATGAAACCATTAACACACTAACTCATCCCTATCCAAATTGAAGAGGTGTTTACAGACAATGCATGAGGATGTTAGAAAGACTATGGGAGTAGCACCAATTACGGAGAAGATGAGGGAAGTGCGATTTCGATGGTATGGCCACGTAATCAGGAGCGAGGAAGAGTCAATAGCGAAGAAGGCCCTGCGTCTCAACCCTGAAGGAAAATGACCCCGAGAAAGACCAAAGAAGCGATGGATAAATCGGATAAAGGAAGACATGAAACATGACAGTGCCACCCCCGAAGATGATCGGAAGAAATGGAGAGCAACCTGCCGAAAAGCGGACCCCGCATTAAGACGGGACAAACGCTAGGAGAGAGAGAGAGTTTACAGACAATGTATTCAATCAGAATTGATCATGGATATGTCATTATTCCACCCCTAACATTCAAACATCTTATAAAAAAAAACATACTATTTTACATAAGAGCAGAAGACATTTTTCTAATGCACAACTTATGCATGCTGCACAAATGTTTCTCATGCTAGACGAAGAAAGGCTGCATTGCCAGACAGAGAAACAGACAGCGAGAGAGACTTAGATTCTTTATCAGGGGTTTTCCTGCACTTTTTATATCTAATATCTAAAATAATCTGTGTTTTTGTGGGAATCACTAAATGCGTTTCCTAACTCAACCACAGTGTGTATGACTGGATAATGCAAAGCTTACTTGTTAAGAATACTTGTGTGAACCGCTGTACAATGTACAGACCTGAGTAACAGACAATTTGAACTCTACCGATAATTTTATACTGTAAAAACACTATGGAAGAAATCAAACATTTCAACTGAACATTCTGAACTACAATGACGAAAGAGTAAGAACTATGCCAATTACAGTAGTAATATCTGTGGTAACTGTGTCTAAATTCATATGAATTAATCAGTCAGGGGAATGAGGAAGACTTCTTTATTTTTATGAAAATGGCAGTTATAGTTATAGATTAAGTTTGTAGTTTAGATAATCAAGAGGATGAATGCTCATGGCTATAGTCAGATTATTTTAAATAGCCCGATATAAATAAGGTAGAAGTGTCAAATTCATGAGGTTCCAGATGCTTAGATCAATAATAACTATAAATTATGTTAAATATTAATTAACTGCAATTATTAATAGTATCAACTAACAATCCAGTACATAAACTACCTTCAAAAACCATTTTGACACAGACAATTCACAGAAACATTCAATATGTCAGGCTGGATGGACATACAGCTGTTCAACATTAAATCCACAAAGGCATATATAGAGCATATATAAAGTGGAGAATGAACTTAGTATTGGAAAGCATGTGAAGCTTTCATGCACTGTCATGGTGTGTGCAGATGCTTAGCATGCCTTATTGAGCCATGGAGAATGCCCTCTGAGCTAAGCTTTTCCAAGGCCCCTCTCCGGCTCGTTCTCTCAGCCTTCCTCCTTCTTTAAAGGTGGGTGTATGAAATATTAATGCTGCAGTACAACTGGCTGTAGGAGAGCGGCCTCTCTCTTAATGTGTGTGCGTGTGTGTGTCAGAGAGACAGCCGGCTAACTCTGGCATTGCTGCTGTTCCAGAGACACCCGATCTCTACAAGCCCAACCGGCTGGGGCCTTCGCTGCTACTGCTGCTGCTACTGCTGATCATTTGAGAGTAAATACTCGAGAACACGGACTCAATATCAGCACTTTATTATAATGGTATTTAGATAACCCAACACCAAGTATAAGCAGTTCTCAAGTGCTACTTGTATGTGTCAGGATATGCATATTCTTTCAAATGTCTAAAAGTCTAAATGACTGGATCTTTCTTGACTTCATCAAAGATAATTACTGAAATATGCGGGGGGGTTTGCATGTTTTGCAAAAGTGTCAAAATGAAATGTCCAATAAGTGATGCTAAATGAGCGTTCAATTTTATCTGAAACAGATTAACGTGAATCTGTGCATGTTTAATTATATTGGATGTTGGATATATCCGGTGATGTGGCGCTAAAAGGGTTAATGCTTATGTTTGAAAATAATGTATCACCTATACTAGATAAAAATATAGTAGCCATGCAATGTTAGCTTGCTTTTACATGTGTTTTTGCTCTTTTACCATGACTTGTTTCACAGGACTCCACCCAAGTATTCCAGAGTGCAAGTGAAAATTCATTGTAAACAGCAATTCGTAAGTATTTTACTAGGTGGCTAATTCGTACAAATTGCGCATGACCTCCTTCGTACGATTTGTCTAGACCCCAGTGATGGGTAGGTTTAGGGTTTAGGATTAGGGGTGATCCTTCCTGATGACACTTTTTGAAAAATCGTATGAATTCGTACGAATTAGCCAATAGCCACCACGTAAAATACGTACAAATTGCTGTGAGATTGGGTTGGAAATTCTGTCAAGTGAGCTACCGAGCAAGTTTACTGTATCAGAAAAGCAAAAATGCAAATCTCAAAAGAAGTTACTTCTTCACAAAAGAACTTGTGAAGTTATAAAAAAACTTGTGCAATGAAGGGTGTTTTTGGAGTATCACAAAATGTCAAGTTCTAATGTTTTTATAGCCAATCAGAAACACTGTACATGAAAATTAACACAAAATACACATGAAAAACACCTGGACTAACCTTTACTATTGTAAAAGGGAACTGCAGGATAACAAACAAATCTGGTGATGATCAAACTATGTTGACAACATATATAACACAGCAATGCAGGCCACAGGTTATAAAGTTCTTAAGGGGAATTTTGACATCTCTCTAGAGGTTTAGCATTCAAAATCCCCAGGTCGTCAGTGTGCCTGATGCTTCAGAGTTCAATACAGTGAATGTGCTTCCTGCACATTATAATGAAAAGCAGGTCACTGCCCCAGGCACTGGCAGTTCATTTACACAGAATTCAATGCAAATGCATTTGAGCAATTCAGTAACACTGGACTCATAATTTATAGCACATTAAAACATTAAAGACTGGCAGAAAATGTTCTTCGACCATGTTATGGATTTAAGTCTTCCATGGGAAGCTTATTCAGGCTTGGCCTAAGCACATGCTAAAGGAATACAAAACAGACAGTGGAATTACAGTCAAGAAGAGTGCTTAATGAAACTATAAGCTCTACTTGCTCCTAACTGGCGAACGTTATCTCCGCGAATAGGCTCTGTTACACAGGATACTGCCTTTATCCATGCAAGCTGCTACACACTGCAGCTAAATACAGTTGTAACCTCTCTTGCTTGCTTAATCCCACTCTGAAAACACAGTTTGGTTATTTATGAGTGTGACTGACAATACATTCTACAATCAAATTAACTTCTGAGTGGCAGTCAATTGAGAAAGATGCTTTTGCATCCGTTATAAATTTAAAAACAATTCCCTATCCACTGGTATTGTATAGGAAAATGTCTAAATGTCTTTTTTGTGTACAGAAAAAGTAATGTGCATTTGTAACGCATGAGGCTGAGTAAATAATTACATAATAGGTGAACTCTCTCTTTAATATCAAATATTGCGTAAAAACTAAAGGTTTGACAACATACATTTTTAAAACATAACAGGTGCTGGAAAGCATATCAATTTGTCAAAAATGACCACTAAAGAGGTGATGAGTATGAACTCTCAGCTCTCTGACCCAACAAGCACTGTACAAGCAGGCACACAACCTAATCTGGATTATCAACTAAATTAGATGTGTCTCTAATCCGCAATTGCCAAACTCTTGCCTTAACCACTTGATTCCAGACCGGCAGGACACACAAACCAGTACGTCTTCCATAACTGTACTGATCTTATTGTGAAATAATCATTCAAGTATATATATATATATTTTTTTTTTTTACCTTGTAATCTTTAATCAAAATATCATAACCTGATCAAACTACAGACTTCTCTCCGGTGAACTATGCAGGACTTCTCCAATCACGGGGCTCGTTTGAGATATGCAAAATCTGCGCAGAACCAATCAGCGGTGATCACTGCTAGATGAATACTGGTTTGATAGGTGGTCCGACATGCTCTGATGTCATGCTTGCTGAAAAAACTCTGGCGAAAGGAAGGCAGGAAGAAGTGCCGGATTGTGCAGTCGGAACAGTTGCTCTCCACAAACTGCACTGATCAAAAGCTTGATGGGAAACGAGTTGCTAAAGGCACAGCTCATGCTCATTGATTTAAACAACCATGGTGTATTGTTACATATTCAAAAATGTTTGATTTTAAAACTCTGATATCATGTTTTTATGTGCATAAAAAAAAGTGTGAATATTCCCAAACACTCAAGTCTATGGAATATGTGATTGTTTCATATTTAAAAAATACATGTCTGTATTGAAGTAAAAATGGATGGAAAACACATCTTTCAGATGGAATTAAATAACAAGAGCGGTAACACTTTATTTTACTTGTTACACATGTTACATAGTGTAGTAATAACTACGAAATTATACAAAATTATGCAATTAACCCTAAACCAAACCCTAATCCTAAAACTAACCCTATAGTAAGTACATGTAGTTAATTATTATTACTCAAAACCTAAATGTATACACTGTAACACTGACACCTTAAAATAAAGTGTAACCACAAGTATTACGGGTGTCTTGTTCATCACACTTATTTTCATATAAAAAGAGAACTTAAATTACATCAAATTTATTAGCAACTGCAGCGCATGAGCGTGAATCACGAGATTTCCGCCTTGATCTCTTTGGTGTCTGATGCACAACATAGAGAGAAGTGTCCGACTTGTCTGCACTTATTTCACTCCTCCCCTCAATACACCCGCCTACTCTCGTCTGAATTGCAGGCTTAAACAAGCCTATTTAGTCCAGTGGTTCCCAACCCTGGTCCTGGAGTACCCAAAACTCTGCACATTTTGTATGTCTTCCTAATCAAACGAACCTAATTCAACTCATCAGCTCGTAAGTAGATGAGCTACTTCAAAATCTGAAGGGTACTTCTCAATTACAAGTCTGCATCCTAGTGAGGGTGGAGTTTGATGACGAGATATTATGCAGCCTTCAAATTGAGAAGTACCCCAAATGATTGTGTCAGATTAGAGAGACATCCAAAATGTGAACTTATTCGGGTACTCCAGAACCAGGGTTGGAAACCACAGATTTTAGTCAGCTTAAACGCCGCTCACATCTCAAAGTGACAATCAACAATCAGTGAATTGATGTCCCATGACCATCATAAGAAATTATCTGTCTTTACTTTTGTTTCATGACAACTTTAAAAGAACATTCATTCAGTAATTGTCTAGCCGCAAGTGATAGAGGTGTGTTTTGACCAAGCCAAATTTTCCTTTGAATTCGTGCGATCTGGTGTTTCACATAAGGGTGATAAAAAATGTTCCCACCACAGATTTTCACAGATGTTCCCTTGAATTTGCCACATTGACCAACAGAAAAATGCTTGGTTTAAAAGTGACTTCTGTGTGAGCTGTGCTTCATGAATTGAATTTGACCTTCTTTGTGTGTTCAAGTCTTACTTAAAGGGTCATAATTGACTATTACTTGACTGTCTATTATTATCGCTGTAATCATTCCATAAAAATTATTTTAGCTTTGGAAGTTGCAACAGACTGCATCAGCAGCTTGCACTATTCATTTCTATTTTTAGCCCTTTATTTATTAGAGAAAAAAAACCTCTGATAGCCAGAGCCACTGGTAACCAAATAGAAAATAGAGAAAACTCTTTAATCTTCAGTTAAATCTAGCAGGAATACTGTACAAAACGTTATATGACCGACCAATGCAGCAGCATGTCTCAACGGCTTCAGAAAACAGTTATATAATAACACCAAAACAAAACACAAATGCATAGCTTACTCGGGTGAGTCTAGAAAACTATCAAGACACAGTAATCATAAGAATATCGTGTGGTTCTCCTCGTTTAAAACATTAACTATTTTGCATCCAGAGAACGGGCTTCTACAGCTGGCAGGTTGTGTTTACATATATGCCAAGTTTGTAGACTTAGGCTATAGCCTGACACTGAATGCAAACAGGTTACTGCTGCTGCTGGGGTCAGTACGCAAGTCAAGCACGCTTGCAGGAACGACCCACATCAAAATTGACCAGTCAAAACACACGACTTTATGTTGATAATTCAGTAGGAACGTCAACTCACCCTTCTGAAGGACTTGTACGATCCGGTTAAATGAGTGTAAATTACTGAGCGCTCAGCGGATTTATTCTCGAATGCGTTTACATTGTATCAGTGCTTTCTGCATGCATCGCTAGTCGACATGAATTCACATGGCACTTTTTAAGCGTCCCGTGCCTCATCAGCATGAGGAAAAAAGTAGACAGTTGCACATACGAGAGTCAGACTTCACAGTGCCCCCAAAAGTAGTAGTAGGCAGGTTGCCTTCGGTGACTGCGCGTGGTCGCAATTGCAAGACATTGGATTTAAATGATAGGTTGTTCTGTGAGTCGAGGCGGAATCCCAGTTCGCATGTCCCGCCCCCTCTGGTAGAATCAACCAATCAAAACGCAGAACAGGGCTGCTGTTCGACATGTTATTTAAAGAGCCGTCTAGTAATATGGTATTTACAATTTACAGCACAATGAAAAAGTGACGGAGCAAAATGTGAGCTCACAAATTAGTCTAAAAGTCATGTCACACTGACAAATTATGCATGGGGAACATATCTGGACTTTAAAATGTCTATTTAAAATATATTACGTATGCGTCGCTGGCTGCAATAGCTATAGGCTACTTGAAGCGTCAATGGTTATTTCTAGCGGACTTTAGATGGCCAGAGTTAAGTTCTTCAAGTGGCGGAATTGAGAAAAGGCGACAGCATGCTCTGGCAAGATGCCCACCGACAGCTTGGCTCAATCTTTTTTGTTACAAGTTCAATCTCTGCTGCATAACAGGAAATGGAGTGTTCAAAAAGGCTACTGCGGAAAATAGGCATTAACTAAAATGAAGGGGGGAAAGCAGGGAAAGATGTGTTTTCTCTCACATGCTTGTTCTTCACTAAATTCACCGGTAAAGGAAAATATGGAGGGTTTTCTTCTAATGTTTGACTAAATGGGACAAAGAGCCAAGAAAGTCTGCCTACGCGCGCGCGCGTGTGTGTGTGTGCGCCACAGCTGACGGAGCGTGGTCTGATGGAGTAAGTGCAAACAGTCATTAATCTTGGGAGTCTGACATATGATTTCAGGTTTTCAGGGTAAGCTTGCTGCCCTGACATGCTCAATATCTGTTAACAATAACCTCCCTATTAGATTGTGGACATCTTAAAAAACATTTTTATGATAATATCAAGTATAGGTAAGTGTAATGTTATAATTCTCATTGAGTTAAGTCACTTCATAAATCACCATAAAATGATTAGAATTACTTTTATAAGAATAAAAAAGTGAAGAAGAACAAAAATACATGTTTTTCATATAGGCTAATATTACAAGATTCTTTTCATATAGCCTAATAATAAGCAGCACTGCAGCAATGATCAGTAGTGCCTGATGGTTTACAATCACTCAAACAGAGAAAGGACTTTATTAAACAAAAGATTGCCACCTGGTGGTTTGAGAATACTATTGCAGTCTTGAGGAGTTACGTCACTCAAACATAGGCATATGTTGCCTGTCTATTCACTTATATATATAGTTTTTTGACAACCAAAATGCAGCTTTGAACCACAATTTAATATTTTGGGAGATATTTCCTAAAGTAGACTATAATCTTATATAATGTACAGATTACTGTGAACATAAAATAGACCTATTTAAGAATAGGGAACACTTTACAATAAGGTCTTATTTGTTAACATTATTTGGTGTAATGAAATGAACTAACAATGAGAATTACTGTAAAAGTGTTACTGTATTTATCAATCTTTGTTAATGTTATTTAATTAAAATCCAGTTGTTCATTGTTTCTTCATGTTAGTTCACTGTGCATTATGTTAACAAATATATATATATTTTTAATAAAATATTAGTAAAAGTATTGTTTGGTCATGTTAAATAGTTAACTAATAATAACTAAAGAAACCTTATTGTAAAGTGTTACCAAAGTATGTTTATTTTTAACATTGCTAAATTACATATGGAAGCCATATTTTGGGATGGATATACATTTTTGTTAACTATAGGAGGGGGTCCCACTCTTATGGACAGAGCTTGTCTTTCTTCGGCATGACGCAGCTGAAGGATGTGGTCTGATTTTAAAATCAGATGTTTGTTTACCCCCTTTCTTGTTGTTGCATGATTATATTACTTTTGCAATACTTTTAACAATATTATAGCTTTAATGCAAGCTATCTGAAGATTCTTTTTAGTGTACAAGACATATTGGGGCTTAAAATCTTCACAGTCTTCTTGTGTCCAAGCCTCCTCACAGTGGGGTTCAGTATATCATAGCAAAGACTGGAGAGCAAACTCAGCTTCCTGTGCTCCTGGTTTGGCAGCTGTGAAATGTTATTTTTGGAACAGAATAGTTGAGGTTCAGGGGAAAGCAACTACAGACAGCTAAAAAGTATTTACATCTTAGGCTCTTTAACGTGGGGGAAGTTATTTATTGTATAAAATCTTTACACAAAAAGGTGTAGATTCTGACAATAAAAAACTGGGCAATAACTTTCCTATCATTGTTCTTAACACATAAACAGAAATGTTTTTTTGGATGTCCCTGTCGCCGGAAAGATGATAGACAGACAGACAGACAACAGACAGACAGACAGACAGACAGACAGACAGAGATAGATAGATAGATAGATAGATAGATAGATAGATAGATAGATAGATAGATAGATAGATAGATAGATAGATAGATAGATAGATAGATAGATATATAGATAGATAGATAGATAGATAGATAGATAGATAGATAATGTGATGGAAAAAGTATATGAAATAACCCAATAATAATAATAATACCAACAACAATAATATTAATATTAATACATTGCACTGATTCAGGAACCCGTTGCCCTGTTGCAATTTATTAGAACACAAAATGGAAAAAGCACACAATAGCCTATATATGACATCACCCAATAATAATAATAAGCTAATAATGATAATTAATTGATTGGTTTTTAGATATCAGCAACCCTTTGCCTTGTTGCATCATTTCATCGTGGTCCAGGAGTGCGCATGCCCTGAATCTTCATCTTTGAAAGACCCCTCGCCATTGGTGGATCAGCACATGTCTATAAGTGCCGGCCGGTTTTTACAAGCGCTTTCCACTCCGCTCCGTTCCAAGCGCGCGCACGCTACTGATGAGAAGAGCCTGGTACCACTTATAAACGGGTGGAAATACTGAGCGTGTAGAGAAAATCATGGAGGAGAAGACGAGCGAAATCAATGGGCACGTCGGGCACAAAAGCCCGTTGCCAGCGGTCTCAATTAAATCAGAAAAGAAAAGCTTTAAAGACAGGTTGATGGGCTTCCTCAAAAGAAATCTCTTAGTGATCCTGACGGTGTCCGGGGTTCTGGTGGGCGTAGGACTCGGGATGATGGTCCGGAACATGAACCTAACCCGAGCGCAGATGACTTATTTCGCCTTCCCCGGGGAGATGCTGCTGAGGATGCTCAAGATGATCATCCTTCCTTTAGTGGTTTGCAGTTTGATTTCTGGCGCTGCGAGTCTGGACACGCGCTCGCTGGGAAAGCTCGGAGGGATCGCCGTGTCTTACTTTCTGGTGACCACTCTGATCGCGTCATCCATCGGGGTCGCGCTCGCCTTCATCATCAAACCCGGCGTGGGAGCCGGAGCGCTGAACTCCAACAACTTGGGGCTGGAAGGCTTGAGCAACAACAAAGAGACAGCGGATTCGTTTTTAGACCTGGCAAGGTATCATTTTGGTTATTAAAATGACTGATATTAATATATAGTAAAAATTGGTGATAAAATATAATTCAAAGTGAGAAAGAAAGCAGACCACTATGGCAGCAACTAATCCGCTCCTGCAGGTTGCCGGTGTGATTAACGATGTATGTGACACACACACACACACACACACACACACACACACACACACACACGAATGCGTGCAGATCATGTGACATTGACAATAATCGCATACTTTCTTTCTTTCTTTCTTTCTTTCTTTTTAGCCATTTAAGTCACTGACTGTTGTGCATTTAATTATTGCTCCAGACAGGAAAAGAAGAGCTGGAAAAACAACTGGAAAAATTCTCACATTCCTGGCAAAAAGAGAACGTTTTAGACAGAAAGCATAGTGGGAGTTCAGCACAATTGGGACATCCTGTAAAGTAGGAGAAAACAATGATTGATAAGCTTCTACAAATTAGGAAACAATCAAATGTTACTAATTAATTAATAACTGTCACAAATAAGGATCATTGTCATTCTGAAAATGTAATTTGGCTGGAATCATCATAATGGACATCATCATGTTTCAATATGTTTCTCTGTGAACACATGAAAATCCATCAACAAATTCAACGGATCCTTTAAAAGCCTCTAAAAATGACAAATCACTGACTCAAAACTTTTATTAATGTTTTTAAATGATTGTGGATAATTACAAAAATATATTGTATTTAATTGGTTGTCTGTTTTAAGTGGCGTATTTCTTTTTCTAACATGTCATGGTATAGTGTGACTCTTTCTGAAACTGTTCTGATTGATTTTGACCATTTGTGTCATATTAACCTGGCTCACAACAGTTAAGATATTTCATAACAGCCCAATTGTTGCTGTGCTATAAGACCATATGATGCTGGTTTTTCTGATGCTGGTTTTACATGATTTTTTCCGCAGGACATGGTCTTCATTCATCCAAGTTGATCTAGATGATGGACAAAATGGATGGACTAGCTGGTGGGGTTGCAATCGACCTGGTAGATCTGTATCAAGCTAGTTAGAGTTGAGAGATCACCATGGACCAGTAACAAATCAGCTACAATATTGCAAAAATATATATATATATATATATATTTATATTTATTTTATTTTTTTTTCCAGCAGGACCATAATTGTGAAAATTTTCATAAAAGGAAATTCCGGCAAACATATTTGCTATTACCTTAACATAATTGTCCTGCTTTTTCCAATAATCAGTACTTTACAAATATAAATTACATCAAATTTGATCACAAAATATACATTACATGAACAATACATACATGAACATTATTGTTCACCCTATTTGGACCAAATGTGCACATATCGTGAAACCTGAAATCTGTTAGTAAAAAGTCTTTACAGTCTCTCTTGTTGAAGTATTAATCTTCTATGCAATTATGTAATCAGAACTTGAAGAATGACTGCATAATAGGCTTGCATGAACCTGGAGAAAATACTCTCCACTTTGCCTCATAGTTCACAGGGTTACTAGATTAATAGATGTCATATGATGAATAAGAACTAAAACTCAGTTTAGTTTAAAATAATCCATTCTGTAGCCCGAGTGACTGAATATCTGTTTAGATAAAGATATTGATCTGCATGGATCAATGCAAAACTTCCTTTACAGGTCCATCATGATGCAAACGGGTGGGAATTTAGCAATGGAACACCAGTGTTGTCCATCTGTGATGATAAGAGCCCATTTTTACACATGTCTGCATCACTGGTTTATCTTGCTTGCTTGTTTTTCCTTTTCAGAAACCTGTTTCCATCCAACCTGGTGGCTGCAGCTTTCCGCTCAGTGAGTTACTTTTTTTCTACACACACACACGCACGCACGCACACGGTTATGTCCAGGATGAATATTTGTAGATCACTTCCTCCATGTTAACAGCTCCTTCATCTCTAATTGAGAGAGTCGCAAAATGGAGTGACCATTTTTGTCCCTGCTCAATTAATACCTCCCATCCTCTCTCACCACTAAGTAACCAGGCAGTTACCATAGAAAGCTGATTCCATTCCTTTGGTGCCTGGCAACCTGGCTTAGTTCACTGAGTTGTACCACACGGTCAGCTGCTTAACAGTGAGCACACTCTGCTCAAAGGAAGGTCATGGGGTTCGGTGGTCGGGGTAGGAGATAACATCTCTGTCCCCAGACTGGAGCATGTGCACAACCTCACTGACACAAACTGAACAGGGTACCCAGTTATCTATTTGCAAAAAAATATGTTTTTTCTAAAGGCCGGAGTAGCTTTAGAAAGAGAAACAGGGTCATTAGGCGCAAATAATGGGATGTTTCTTTAGGAGAATGTTTCTTTATCCAGTGGGATTTCCATCAACACTCACCTGGATGGAGTCCAGATAGGCTTTAAAGAAGATGAGACACGGATTAGCAGGATTAATACAGAAATGCCTGGGAATTATTTTAATGGCCAGTTACATATGAACTTGTCCAAACTAATTTTTGAAGATCTCTTCCAGTTTGCCTTAATTATCTCTAACTGAAATATGTTTGTAGATACAATTTTGCCATCAAATGTAAGTCAACATCAGAATATGCAAACACAGTGTAAATTCATCTCATTAAAGATATGGCTGCCTGTGAACCTTTAACAGACGAGTTTCTGCTTTCCACTACACTGATGTATATATGTAAACATATGTTTGTCTATGTAAACATAAGCTACCCAGATAGCAAATGACATCTGGCCCAGTTGTGGCCCACATCCCACATGGCATACCGGCGATGACTCAACCTGCAGTGTGGCTGGTAAAAGCATCCGGGCCACACACAGCAAGCCACAACTCACACTAAACCCAGCTTGATGTGTGTGGGCCACTGCCAATATGACCTTTGCCACTTCCAGAACTGAGCCATTTGTGCCATAGTTGGCCCAGATGAGGCCCGAATATGTATGCTATCTGGGTAGACAGACATCCATCAACACTGCACCAAGCTCTATCTTTTTTTACGATGAAGTTAAACTTAACTTAAACTAAGTTCAACTTTTAAAAATGTATCTTGAGATCCCGTGTTCTTTCCTATTCCTTAGCAGCACAATGTCTCAATTTTTTTTTAAAGGCAAGAACGCATTCTGTGAGAAAAGCGCCCCGCTATTCTAAACTTTTCAACAAGGCGGCTACTTTCGCTACTTAAAGCTGGCATGAAATGGAAGTAGTGATTGTTTTTTCTTCCCTATTGTGGAATTTATCCGGTTAAAAAGTCTTCTCGAATGAGAAAAAAATGTAGGGCGGGACTTGATTTTGTCAATGGGGAATTGATTTTCGAAAAGAAGTTCAACCTTCAAAAACATGTCCCGAGACCCTGCATTATTTCCACAGTTCAGTGCCACTGCCACGTCTCACGTTTTTAACCTTCTCCGATCGGAAGTAGACGGAAACTAAACTGAGTGGCTCAGCTCACAGAATTGGATTTTTTGAGTAACAGGGGTTCTGAATAGGAGAGCTGTGGGGGGATCACTTTCATTGTCTCTGTGTGTACCAGTCTCAAAGTCCTCTTCAGCTAAACTTTAAATGCTGCTTTTGTGAGTATTTTGGCACTAGACATGCACAGAAACACGCTCAGTGCAGATAAATAATCAAATGCATCCCAGTTCATGGAACGGGTTGAAATCGGCCAGAATAGCTCTTTGATAAGCACTGCAAGTAGCTCATAATGTTTTCTTCCTCTGTCTTTTACTTTTGTCACAGTATATCACTGACTACAAGATGGTTCTTGTTGGAAATGGAACAAATGGAACCCTCATCTACCAGAAGGTACATGATCTCTTTATTTTCTAATAACAATTTTATTTAAAATATATAAATTTGTATGTTACGATAATGATAAATTTAATTATTAAATAATAATCAACATTAATATTCATTAATATAATTATTAATAGCATTAGGTCCTTCCTTTTCCTATATTAAGCATTAACTGTCAACAATTGTCCACACATGTCACTTGCTGAAATGTCAATTTAATTTTTTTTTAAAACTCAAGTCCAGTTGGGGCTTCTTGGCTGGTGTGTCTCAGACCCCTCAGTAGTGTTTGGCTCTTTGGCAGCCTTGAAAGAGCTTGCTGTTTGTTTGCACAGGGCCAGGGTGTACGCAGACGGTTTTGCTGCTCCTGTCCTACTGAGCACTCAAGCAGCTGGAGATGGCAAGCCTTTCCCAGAGGGCCTCCCATGTGTCCGCATTCTAGTCCCAGCAATGTGCTTGTAAAAGGACTCAGGATGTGCTAAGAGATATTCACATTTCAAATAATTTTCTAATGAACATTTTCTGTCCTCATAGTAGTACAGTCAGCCTCACATAAATAGTTACATCCAGACCCACATGCATGCAGATTTCCACAGAATTAAAATGACCTTCATTCACAAAGTTTATGTCTCGCTACTTCCCAGCAAGCAATTTTGCGTCTAAAAGACGTCTAATAGCCGTCCAAACGCAGCCCAGACGTCTAGGCTAAAACGAGGCAAAATTCGGGCTGTCAGTTACAATTTAATAGATATCTAAACCATAGCCCAAGAATAGACTATTCAATTAGATAACAAAGAAATAAAATGAGTAAAGAAATTAAACCAAACACCTTGTAATCACTGTTTATTTTGCTTACATGATGGAATATCATACATATTGCAAGTTATTTAGGAAAAAAACAAATTCAAGGTTATTTTGACTAGAAGTGGGTTACTCATATAGCCGGACTATATCAGATCTATAGTTAACGGTGAAATGACAATTATTGCTTCCTGAGTTGTATATTTGTTCATTGAGAATTGTACCTAATTTGACCGATTTAACACACTTTAATGTTTATATCTATTCCATCAGTATTTCCTTAAAATTCAGTGCAAAAAAGAATATAATAATTCACATATGCCAATGAACTACTCTATCTAGTGCTGTATGTGATTAGCCTTTGTATAAATCATTGGGTCTTCATTACATCCTGGCTCTGCTAAAATGTCTCGTATCTGCTGGTGCATGGGTAAATATGTGGGCAATCCCTCAGAACGCTTGAGGTTCATAATTGCTTAAGTAGGGCTTACAGAACAACCAGTGCTGTGTGCCAAGTGATGAGCCATGCCTGGATGTGTGATTAATCCCAGAACAAGAGAGGGATTCTGTTGAACAGTAGCTCAGTCCCGTCAGATCTTCATCACCTGTGACCCCACAGCCATAACCGCAGAGAAAAAGTCTGTCTGAGAGCCAAGCTTCATGACGTTTTTGGCTTTTGAAAGTCACTTGTCCATGCACAATCATATCAAGTTCAGTGACGGGAAATATGACATTGCATCAGCGAGTGGGAACATGAGTTCATACTGAAATTCAGCACTTATCAGAACACATTAATATGTCACATTTTATTGCTGATGTTATCATCAGATTTCTTTTGCTGTTGCATTTTTCGCCTTTAACCAATTCTCAACTGTATTCTGCCAAGAAAACATTGAAAAGGCTGAGCGGCAATATCCTAATATTTGAATGTCTACTTATATAAGCCACTTTATAACAATGACAAACATGTTTTTGTGGGTTTCAGGTTCCCTATGGAACAGATTCAGATGGAATGAATATTCTGGGCCTTGTTCTCTTTGCTATGGTTTTTGGAGTTGCTTTGAGAAAGCTTGGGACAGAAGGAGAGGAGCTCATTCGCTTTTTCAATGCCTTCAATGAAGCCACTATGGTATTGGTGTCGTGGATCATGTGGTAAGTAAAGGTATTTGGTCAAATTGACATCTAATCCAGTCTAAGGCGCAGAGCCTAAATCTAATACAATATAATGTAATTTATTACATCATAAATTGTCCCCATGATATATAATAAGGACATGAGGGAAAAAATACACTTATATTCATATAAAATATTGCAGTATTTGCAAGTGCAATATTTGTAAGTACAAAATGCTAAACCATTCTTTTAATATTCAACACTGAAATCTTAAAGAAAGCGAAACGTTTATACATTTTAAAAGCTTCAGTTGCACTATGCACATGATGTCTGATACATTCTGTTTTTTTATCCTTCAGGTATGTGCCATTTGGCATCATGTTCTTGGTTGGCAGTAAGATTGTGGAAATGGAAGATGTGGTTCTGTTGGTCACTAGTTTGGGGAAATACATTTTTGCCTCTATCCTGGGCCACGTCATCCATGGTGGCATTGTCTTGCCTCTTATCTACTTTGGGTTCACTCGTGAAAACCCCTTCAGTTTCCTGTCTGGCCTCATCACACCTTTCACCACAGCCTTTGCTACCTGCTCCAGGTAATTTGTTCAATTTCATTTGTAGTCCTTAAAGCAGGTTTAGTTGAGCTAACCTACATAATTTTTTCTATAAGCAAAAAATTGCTTATACAGGCAATTGCATTTAATGTTTGGGTTAATTCGTTTACCAGAATGTGACTAAAAAGCTTTGTTTTCTTTCTTCCTGGAACCACCCTTGATTTGTTGGCAAAGGAATCAATTCTGGAATAGTCTTTTCCATAATTTGATGGCTCATTTGCAGTCTCAGTTCTTAGACCAATCCAAAGCAGTGTTGTTATTGTTAACTAAAACTAATACATAATGTTTTTGTTAACTGAAATAAAGTAGAAATAAAATTTAAATGTAAATATTACATGAAAAACGTAAACCTTAAAAACTTTAGAAATGTTAGAAATGTTGCATATAACAAAATGACTAAAAACCTAAAATAAAATAAAAACGAATAATCTAAAAAATAAAAGCTAATGAGCAATAGATACTATAATAGTATCATTACATACTCAAACCTGTGTCTGTTTTCTGTGCCTGTGCAGCTCAGCGACCCTGCCCACCATGATGAAATGTGTAGAGGAGAACAACGGTGTTGACAAACGAATCAGTCGGTTTATTTTACCGATTGGAGCCACTGTCAACATGGACGGAGCAGCCATTTTCCAGTGCGTTGCTGCTGTGTTCATTGCCCAGCTCAACAACATTGAACTCAACGCTGGCCAGATCTTCACAATCCTGTGAGTGTACATCCCTATGAGGTCTTTCTTCAATCAGCAGGAGTATTCATATACTGTGAACATTCCTATATCTACAAGGCAGAGATACTAAGCTTGATCTAAATTTACAAGCAGCACACACTCCCTTTCTGGAGCCTGTCCCAGTGTGGCGGGTTATGCAGTAGTGGGCGATACAGAACTGAAGCTCTGATGGAAGGATGGATGTTGATAGCTTTTAGCATTATGGCACTGAACTTCGCTTTTCTCCAGGGAATTTGTCCCTGTAGTAAGTGTACCATTGGTCGCTTTGGATGAAGTATCTGATAAATGACTGCTCATTTGCTTATTCACATGTGCAGGGTGACAGCCACCGCTTCCAGCGTGGGAGCAGCCGGTATTCCAGCGGGTGGGATTATCACCATCGCTATCATTCTGGAGGCCATTGGTCTGCCCACCCATGACCTGTCACTCATGCTGGCTGTGGACTGGATTGTGTAAGACAACTTTTCCCCTTTTACTCATTTAAATACATTGGTCTCAAATTAATACATGATATCGATATTGTAATTAATACACTGATTAATTACAATTAACCTCGTATGTCAGTATTTGCTGAGTGTTGTAATTTTGAGATGCCATATCAGTGACAAGTTTACATTCAGGAAAGGGAATTTGATTAATTGCATTTAATTATTTTTGGTTTAATTTATGTCAACTATTGAAATGTATTTTTTCTTATTATAACGCTTCAGTAATATTTTTTTATTTATTTTGAAAAGAAGCATTACATTGATAAAAGTGACAGTAAAACATTTCTATTTCAAATAAATGCTGTTCATTTGAACTAACTATTCATCAAAGAATCCTGAAAAAATGGTTTCCACAAAAGTTTTCAACATTAATCATGATAATTAATGTTTCTTGAGCAGCAAATCAGCATATTATAATTATTATAATATATTACATTTTAAAATGATTTAAATACAAAACAGTTATTCTAAATTATAATAATATTTCACATTATTTCAGTTTTTACTGTATTTTTTATCTAATAAATGCAGCCTCAGTAAGCAGAAGAGACCTCTTAAATTTTTTTTTTTTTTTTATCTTACGGATCCCAAACATTTGAACGGTAGTGCATCTATTTACAAAGTATATATATATATATATATTAAAGGTCTTTATAAAATGCACCCTCCCCACACATATCATCATGAAACCTGATAGCTTTGCAGTCTATTTTTGTTCTTAAGAGTCTTTTAAGGCTTCTTATAAGAATTAGAAAAGTTATACTTCTATAATAAGAAACTAATATTATGTGTATGCATACAATAAATACATACAGTTTCAAACATAAGGACACAATGTAAAATTTTCAATATGGAAATACAAAACATTTATTTTATCCAATGCAATTATTTTGAACCCATATTTGTACCTATGACCTTGGCATATGCCTATGACCTCGCCATGCTCTACTGTTTGAGCTACATGAAGGCATATAGAATAAGGAATTAGAATATAGAATAGAATTAGGATTTTCTAGCCCTTGAGTTAACAAACTGTGTGTGTCGTGTGATCAGCGACCGTACCACCACAGTTGTGAACGTGGAGGGGGATGCCCTCGGCGCTGGAATACTTCACCACATCAATGAGCGAGAGATGAAGAGACAACAGCAGCAGCATCACGAGGAGCAGGAACTACAAGAGGTGAAGGTGGAGGTAGTGCCTAATGTCAAGGCAGAAGAAGAGACCTCCCCTCTCGTCACACACCAGAACCAAGGAGAAAGCTCCTCGCATGAAACACTCAATGAAAAGGACGGTCTGGAGTCTGTACTGTAAAGTGTTGACTGTGGTCTCCCATCCCTTTCTTACCTCTTTTCTCTCTTTCACTCTTTAAAAACCACTACATGTTGAGTGTGAAGTTTACGTCAAACGTAAAGTTTACTCATTCCTGTGAAAGGAACACTAATGGTCAGTTTGCTGTTTTACATATAGTTTGGACTGGTTTTTGTTATGATAACCTTATCCAACTGTGCCAAAATTATTTTTTATAATCAGATTTTGTGTTTGAGAACATGTCCCAGATTATATGCTAAATCAAAAAGGGAATATTTACAGTCTGTGAGCAGAGATGGGTAGTAATGGAAATCATTCACAGACTGACCTCTTGCTCTGTTTGTTTTCTATATTTTGACTGACTTTGTGAAATATTAACTATTTCAAAGATACACTGGAAAGTATTTGCTGTAAATATTTGTGTCCTTAATGGCAAATCCTGTTGCATTGTGGTATAGTCTGGTGATTTATTGGAGACTATATCAAAACTACATTTGTGCTTGTGAAGTAGCCTACTCCTGTGAATTCTAGCTGATTTTAGAGCTTGTGCGTTATGGTTTCAGTACATTCAAATCTGTAAACGCCAAGCTCAGAGATAGAGACAAAACCCAGGGTCACATCATGTGATATTCAACCTGATGATGAAACACTGTAGGGTCAAACATTTCCTGATAGACCTCCGTTCTCTACATGAAATATTTATTTTTCTGTTTGACCCAAGAACATCACCCATGGTATAGTGACATCTAGTGGTAAGTGGGAACGTGTCGTGACTTTTTTTTTGGTACATTTTATGGGCAAATTTTAAGTTTGGTCATTAGCAAACAAAGCAAACAATTTTAAAACGACAATTAGATAAACATGAATGATTTTAATTTATTCTAATTGCTTAGCCTTTTGTACTGTATTGAAAAATATTTTTCGTAATCTGTTGCAATGAAAATGTTCAGATGTTTGATGAACTCTAAAAGCTATTAATTTTATTAGTGTGTTTTATATGCATTTTACCTCCATGTTTTTTCCATTATCATTTATCTTCTTGTTACCGATGTGTGTGTGTGTCTCTGCTTACAATTAAATCCAAACCGCCTGTGTCTCTGATTTACATGCATACACATTTTCCTGCGTGTGACGGATAATTATTTGTTGATAGTAATAATGTAACTGTAATTACAATTTAATTGAAAGTATTTATAGCTAATAATAAAACTGAATCCAAACACAACCATTTCTATAAAATATATATTTTAAATCCTAATCGAATAATCACAAACCACTGTGATTGGTTGGTTTTGACCAGCGCCAAGAAATGTAACATGCATGGGGTGACAGTGCGTTATTTTAGCAGTGGTCTCTGGACAACAATTCATACCAGAATAATGGCAAAAAATGTTTTAATAAAAAGTGTATTGTCTCAGACAGTGGTCTCTCCACAATAGTATTTTACACTACATTGTCATGCACATGCGCATTAATAAGAAACTTGAATTTTGGCTCGTGCAGTTCACTTTCGTTTTATGTCGCTATTGGCTGGAGCGACAGTCTGCGCTACTTGACACGCCTCTGTGTTATGAACCGTTTCCTTAACCGCTTGGATTCCTCTACAGAGGTGTTTTATTTACCCTACTATATCTCTAGCCACATGCACGTAGTTCATCGAGCTGTCGATGGACTTTCTATAGCCAAAAACGGTAAGTTACGTAAACACAGTTTAAGATCAATGAATAGTTACGCTGGGTGTTTTAGCCATGAAAGCCAAGTGAAAGTGATGTCGACTCTGTACGATAGATAACGTTACAGATTTCTGGCTGATACATAATGGCATAACATGAATCACTTTGTTTCCTGCTGCTGTTTGTTTGTGGCTGATAATTTAACGTTACCCAAATACATTTAATCTATCATTCCGTTATCGATGCGTGCCACAGTTTTCAATTAGGAATATGTACTTTACTCTATTCAAAGATTGTGGCTTAAAAACAAGTTAACGTTAGGTTGTATATTAAGAATGATAAATTGTGTTTTATATTTGAATCGATTAAAAAAAAAATTATTCGGTTTCTTAGAGGGATTGTATAATACAGACACTGGCGTCCATATATATGTGGTGCAGTCTAGGCATTTGTTTGATGACTAGGTTGCCATGGTAACTGCCAATCAAGCCTATATGACTTTCTATAGAATTTCGCACTGCTTTATTTGATCTAGTGCCATTGTAGCCGACATGATCTTGCTGGCTTTTTATGTCCACAAAAACATATTGATGTCAGTAACAATTATGCAAACCGACTAGCCGTTTACCAACAAGTGTTATATTAAAAGTCCATGAGGGTTCTGTGGTGAAGACACGCGATTGTCTTTGTTTGCATTGCAAGCAGGCTACGATTTAAATGTACCCACGTGATCACCTCTCGTGACATGCCGTTTTCTGTGGGTCGCCATGGAAACCATAAGCATCAGCCAATCAAAAACAGTGCCTGCCTATTATTCCACAGAGAAATACAAGAAATTGCTTTGTCTGAGTCTTTGACTGAGAAATTGCACTGTTGCATTTATCAGAGTTCATCTGACACATATTAATGCAACTATATTTTGTCAGTGTAGAGTGAGTATTTTATTACTAAATTAATAAATAATTTGTTTTCTTTTTCTTTTAACAACAAAATTGAGCATTCATGACAGAGCATTTATGAATTTCAGGCAAGCCTGGACATGTAGATAATGAATGACCTATTACAGTAAGTGAGCCCTGCATCATGTTAGACCACACATCACAGAGCCTCCTCCTGTGATCATTCAAGCCTTTGTTTTGCAGTGTTTAAAACACAGTGTGGTTATGACCTTTTAGCTGTCGCTCTCGACAAATGAGGAACTACAAAATCTGGAAGTGGTGCTATTGCTCTCGGGGTTGACAAGGCTTTATCAGACACCTCTTCGCAGATGGAGAACAAGAGCTACGGGAGGTGGAGGACCAGGACCCCAGAGTTCATTCGCAGCGGTCACTCTAAACCCCTCAGTCAAAGGACAATTGAGAGGACAAGGCCTGCAAATGTCTTGGGGACCAAAGACTCAGACACAGAGAGGAGTGGCTGCAAAAAGACAGTCACAATGGCACCTGTTTCCAGGTATATGACAGACAGAAGCCTCTATACCATGCGAAAACCACTGATCTCCACACAATGCCAGATTCCCATCCTGAAGAACTCATCCACACATGAAGACTCAGAGATGGTAAGAATCTAATGACGCAGTTCAAGTTGAACCAGGAACTATTTACTACCACTATTTACTAACAATAAAATAGCATTATATTGCTTTATTTTTTTCTGAACTTTGAAATGCTAGTCTTATATAGGGCTCCAAACTGCAACAAAATTTTTTGAAAATGAAACAACAATATTTTTTCAATTAATTTGTAAAGCTTTGTGTGAGTCCAAATGTTATGAGTGCGAACCATTCCTGCAGACAGCAACAAACACAGCACAAGCTGTGTTGTCCGCTTCGCAAACTGTTGACGTGTTTTTTGTTTGTTTTATCAGTGATATTTGTGAATCTGTTTCAAACTTGTTTGTGAGTTAGTGGTTTGAATCATATTGATTTAGTCAGTGAATGTTCAGAGCTATTACTGATCCACAACTGACTCCATCACTAACCACAAGTCATTATTTTTGGTTATGTCTGAATCGAAAAATAACCAGAAATTATTACTTCTAATTAAACATATTCGCAATTGTGTTTGATGTTCTAAATGGTTGGATATTTTATATTATTAAGATATTTTCAAAAGCTATATCATTGGTCATGGTTAGGATGATGTTTAGGCCCAATTGTAATGTTTGGGAACTTGGAAAAACAATATACACACTATGGTGTTTTGCATTAAATTGATCAAAACTGTTTCAACATTGATAATAATAAGAAATGTTTAATGAGCAGCAAATCATCATATTAGAATGATTTCTGAAGAATCATGTAACACTGAAGACTGGAGAAATGATGCTGAAAACTCAGCTTTTGTGTGAAATATTAATACATAGAAAGTTATTTAAATGTATAATAATATTTCACAGTATTACTGTTTACTGTATTTTTAATCAAATAAACTTTGAGCACGAGACTTCTTTCAAAAACATGAAAAAAATCTTACCGACCCCAAACTTTTGAATGGTAATGTTTGTTTAATTAAAGGAGCCAATGACTTTCTGGTTATGTTTTAGTCTACATCCAGGGATTTCCATTGAACATTTCCTTTTTTCCCTCCTCAGATCAGTTACAAAGCAGATTCCTCTAAAGAAAAGGACAAAAGTCTGGCCAAAGAGTCATTCAGAAGGATCACACAAGCTTCTCCATATTATAAATCCTCCCCCGGATTATCCAGAGAAGACCTGGATACTTCCATGAATGTTTCGGACCTCAGACTAGGGTCATGTGACGAGGATCCTATTTTTACCACTTCAGCTGCCAAACGCAGTCTGTCCAGTCCCCCTTCAGCTTCCTTGAGCCTTACAGAACCCCTAGTCCCTAAGTGGATGTCCACTCCTAGAAGCACCTCTCATTTGTCCAATCATACGTCTCGTTTCACGAGAAAGGTAAAAACAAGAACAGGTGAGATGACGGACACAGGAAGAGATTCTCTTCTTAACACAGGATCTTCTGAGTTTTATAGTAAGAACCATCAACATGGGTTCAAACACATGTCGCCTCATCAGGCCAACTATTGGGCCTGTGCCATCCCCAACTCCATGCCACCCTCCCCAAACCGCAATTCCCCCAGCTGGGATCCTGAAAAGGAATACCTGGCACTCCTGGACTACACATACCCTCTGAGACCCAACATCACAGGCACATGGGGTTCACCAGATGGAGATCTTCTGTCACGAAATGATCTGTTGTTGCAAGACTCAGGAATTGAGTTGGACCGCTTTTGCAGCTCTTCCACCCTGTCCTGTTTGGACCTATCCCATACAGGGACTCGACAGAGATGCTTTAGTCCAGGAACAGGTCGAAAGTCAACTGAGTTTTCTGCTTTAAACCAATCGCGCTCAAAGTCCTCAGATGGTATCATGTCCAGTAGCCTGTACTCCTCACTAGACCAAACTGGCTTGTCAATTGAGAGTCTTGACTGTGACGGGAAGCCAGGGGGTCATTACCGTAAATTTGGTATCTTCTCAACTTTCAGATCTGTCCCCACTTTCATTAGTTCAACACACGTCCTTCCCCGTCCTAGTTCGCAAGACGAGTTAGACGAAGAGTTCCTTCGCCTACCAGAACATCTGCAGGAACTTCAGGTGTTTTCACAGCAACTGAGGGACATTAGTGACCAGATAAGCCAACCGGTCATCACCAGCTGGGAATCGCTGGAGAGCGAGATTACCTCCGTCAGATCACCAACGGTTCAAGTGGGAAAGCATGAACCGTTGATGGAAGAAAGGGGCGATGAAGACATTGAAGCGAGGAGGGGATTTGTTTCTGAAGTTCCTCTCACACCTGAGGATCATTTAGAGAAAGCAAAGGAGCCCGCTGCCAGAATCCAGATGATAAGTCGAGACGTGAACAGAAGGAACCTGAGGGAGGTGGAAGCTATAATGGATCAGCTGAGTGGATTGTCAATGTCAGAGCTTCAGAGGACAATACAAACAGACCAGGATGAATATGAGACCCAGGAGTCACTAATGCAGCACATACAGGTGAGTAGATTTTTTCTCTTGTGATTGCAAAGTTCTGAGATGGCTGAGAATTTATGAGAACTTTTACATCCTTTCTCAACAGGTATTTTGCTCAAACCTAGAAAAACTGATTCAGTGGCTGCACACGGTGGTAGAGAAAGTAGATTTTCTATCTCCTCCCATGGTTGAATTGGAGAGCGTCAAAGCCTCCTTGGCTGACTACAAGGTTTGTAAACTACACCACCATTCAAAAGTTTGAAATTGGTAAGATTTTTTTTAATTGAAAGAAAATAATATGTTTGTTCCCCAAAAATAGTTTTTTTTTATTTTTTACAATATTACTGTTATTACAATCAAATAAATGCAGCCATGGTGAGCATACAAAAAACTTATTTCAAATACGTAATGGCCTGGTTTCACAGACAGGGTTTAGATTAAGCCAGGATTAGATCTTAGTTCATTTAGGACATTTAAGTAACTTTTTAAAACATGCCTTTGACAGAAACATTACTGGTGTGCATCTTGAGACAAAACAATGGCACTGACATATTTTCAAATATATCAGTGCAAGTTGCTTTCAGTTAAAACAGTTAAAACATGCATTTTAGTCTGGGACTAGGTTTAAGCCTGGTCTGTGAAACCGGGCAGAAAAAGCTTACCGACCTCAAACTTTTGAATGGTTGTGTATATGCATCTAATAACAATAATAAATAATAATTTTATTCCAAAAGAAGTACATTAAAAAAAATCCATAACTGCATCACATATTTTTCAGAGTTTTCAGGAAGAAGTTCAGGCTCACAAGCCCCTCACAGCAGATGTTCTTCAGACTGGAGAGATGCTTTTGCATTGCATGAATTCAGCCTCTCCGTGTGAGTCTTATTAGCTATATCAAACTATAATAAGATACTATAATTGTTTTTTAAAGAACAGCAAAAACATCTCTCTACAATTCAGCTGCTGTACTGAATTCTGAATTAGCACGACTCATAAAAGCTGCATTTTGTTACTGAACCCTCAGTTGTGGTGAAATTATATTTTAAATTAGAAGAAGCATTAGAGCTTTTTATCTTAGTTTATTGAACATTCGGTACACTTCCACAAGTGTCTACAGCTTCTCAGTTTTGGACATGTTGTGCTGTGTAACCCAATACTCAGTCACATCGGACAGAAACAGGAAACGCTCTGCTTGGAGAATGCGGCCATGCATGCATGAATTAGAGAGCCGTGCTGTTACCTAGCATTCTCCATTTCTGCATTCACATCAAGAATTAACACCATTAGTTTCGTCAACACATCACTGGTGTTTAGATGTTATCATACTGCTGCTCATATATCTTTTTTTCTGATCCTACAGTTCTGAAAGACACACTGGTGCTAATAGAGAGGCAGTCTCACACACTGGAAACTCATTCAGAGTATCTTTTCTCCTCTATTCTGTCAGCCATGGACTGCCTCACTGACCCCAGGTCTGAGGAAGCATCAGGTAATGATCTACTATTATAGTGCCCTCTAGTGTCATCACATGCTTATATTACTATAAATGGATGACTGAATATGCTGCAGTGATGGCATTTTTTGTTGTTGGGCAACACAGAATTTTTCCTCTGGATTTTGGATTATTGCAGAAAATAAGCCTTGTGACCTGTTGTTTTGTGATTCGGTTGTTTTCATCATGATAATCTTCACAAATTAAGCAATTATTTTATGCAATACAATGGCAGAAGTTAAAAAAATGCTATTGCTATAATGCTGCGTTCACGCCATGTCGTAATTACAAAGCTTGTATTAAACACAGACTTTATTTCATGCATTTACCCAAAAACCCATTGACTTAAAATTCAGATTTCTGGGTTTTGGCCTACAAAAATATGTCCTCCCTGCAGCACTCTATTTGAACTCCTGCAACATACAGTTCATTATTCACATTTCTCCCCGTGACTTTAGCCTCTTTTGATTATTAAAAGTGCCGCATCACTTGTTTCACTCTTTCTCCCCAGAAGGAATTTCCTGAGAATTATTAGGAATCTGGGAAGGCAAATATCTGGTCCGCACAGTGTCTTCACTGAGATGTATTTTTTTGTTTATGTTTTCACTTGAAAAACACATATAACTTGACTCATGTCGCCATTATCTTTGTTTTACACGTTTACTGTATCCAGAACTGGTGTTATGTGCTGTCACATGCTTGAGTTATCTGTCACAACATACTTTTTTGATCCACATAATCATGTTCAGAAAATGTCCTGAGATGGCCTAATTTAGTAATACTGTTTTACAGTAATACAGCTCTGCGGAAGAGGTGCACATATGTGCCAATCATGATTGTGATCTCAGATTATTATTATTACCTTATTAAGTTTTAATGGAGGACAGCCCAGCCTTCATTAGCATCTCTGCAGCTTTAGTTTCCCTTCTGAGTAACTTGTGCCTCGGAAATGTATTGTATTTTTTGACTGATTATTAGTGTCAGTGATGGTGGTATAATGATGAATATATGAATAATCTGTTGGATGAGCATTCATACTTGAAAATTGTCAGCAATTACTCACCCTCATGTCATTCTAAAACTGTATGACTTTCTTTTGTTGAATGTAAACGCGTGTCTCAGTGTTGTTGTTGATTTTCTCTTAATGTCAAAGGGGTCCAATGTTGTGTAGTTACCAACATTGTTCAAATATCTTTTGTGTTACACAGAAAAAAAGAAAGCTTAGAAAGACATGAATGTAAATTCTGTCATATTCTGCTCACCCTCATGTATGAACTAAACCTTTAGGGTAAGTGCAATGTCAGTATGTTAACATTTGGAGATGTCAAAGGAACAAAATGCAAAAAATAAATGATGGTGCATAATGCTTGTGGAATGGATTCAGCTGAAATAATGTGACGGCAAACTAAACAAAACCCTTTTGAGAACTTCAGCTGTAGAGATCACAGACTGATGTGTAACTGTTTTGCATTTATGTATACCGGTAACTGTTTTTCTTTCTTTTTTTTAACAATAAACGGTTTCCTTTTTGATAGTTTTCTTGTTTTTGTCTTGTTTTTTTAGTTAGGTTAAATATACATTTCTCTAGGTTTCGATGAGGATACTTGATTAAATGCAAAAGTACTCAATTACTTACAAGTATTTACATAATGAAGTATTACCATTCATTCATACAGATTCATATAGGCCTGGTTTCACAGACAGGGCTTAAATTAAGCCAGGATTAGCTCTCAGTTCAATCAGGACATCAAAGTAGCTTTTACAAACATGCCTTAGGAAAAAAAAAAACATTAGGGTGTGCATCTTAAGAAAAAACAACGGCACTGACATATTTTAAGATACAGTATGCCAGTGCAAGTTGATTTCAGTTAAAACAGCTCAAACATGCATTTTAGTCTCTGTAACCAGGGGATACTGTATTAAAATAAGTCCTCAATTATTATTTTTTAATCCTGAACAGTAAACCAGTTATTTCAGAAGGTGGATCCATAAACCAGTGTTATTGTTAACTAAACCTACTAAAGATTTTGTTCATTAAAAAACAAAATCATATATATATATAGGCTGAAAAACTCTGGACTAACTGGAATAAAATAAATATATGCTAAATTACTAATACTGAAATGGAATTCAAATCAAACATATTGAGAAAATGCCAAAAGCAAAAATGCAATGAAAACTGAAATTATAAAAAAGAATTCAAATTATTAATAAATATTATGATGGTATATAAATACTAATATATATATAGACCCCTTTTGAAGTTTTGTAAGGGACGTGTACCGCAACAAGCTTTAATCCTACTTATACTAATTGTCCCATATCTGGGATGTAAAATATCCATCAAAAAAAAAAAAAAAAACTACACAGTTTCCAAGTTCATTCAAAAAATTAATTCATTTGTCTTTATTATGAAAAAGAGATCATAGTGTTTGTCACATATGCAAAATGTGAATTTGTTGCTTTCAATGTATTCCGCAGGTAAATGGCCAATATTAAGAGATTGTAGATTATTGGAACAATATATTTGCATATAAATGTTGAATAAATAAAACACAAAGGGTTTCTACATGTCCCACCAAGAATTGCAGACATACTGATATTGTACAGTATGGTCGTACAATCATTTATTTATATTTTTGTTAACGGTTACACATTGCGCAACAAAACAAAGTCTGCAGCCACAACTTAATGAAAAAGGTAAAACTATTCGAATCATGTATTTAACTCTACAGAGTTGTCAATTATATATATATATACACATAATGTATATGTACATATATTTTACTAAACAGATGTTGGGCTGGGAACCACCGCTGCCCGGTTGATCGCAACAGACTGACAAAAACAATCTGTGGGGACAGAAACCTACACATGCAAATATCAACAGTAAAATAATCAACAAGTAAGAATAAAGTAAGAAAAGAAAAGGACAGAAAAACAAAACGTCATTGAATTTTGACCACAGACCAGCCCTGCAGTAGGAATGCAGTGAGATAAATACACACATTATTCTTAGAAACCTGCAACACAGAGGATTTAAAATCGTTGAGTGAAAATGAAATCCATCCTTTCTTGATGTGGGGTTGGTTAAAAGCAGCCCCTGACAGACGGCAGGGGTGAAGGGGACTGACCGTTACCAAATCTCATCAGTTATAGTTTGTGAAAAGCCAGGGAGGGGAGAGAAGGGAAGGGGGCAGCAGATTTTTGAATGTTTTTGGTAGTGCGGCTACATACAGTACAACTTGGGTAACTTTAATTGTTGCCTGTTTCACACTCTCTTTTATTCTTTCTATTCTCCATATTCACTCTTTGCTCCATAACAAATGATCTATTCCCCTTTCTTTCTCCTATTGTGGGGGCTCTTGCTCCAAGATCCATGGGCCGAGGTGAGGGGGGGGTCGAGGTTGAGGAGGTCTCAGCAGCAGCCTCCAGATGCAGGCTTCACCGGAGTGCTCTGGATCTTCACGTTAGACTTCTCAGAACCTCCAGCTGTGGCACCGGGGCCCATTCTCTTCTTGATCTCAGCAGCCATTGTCATGAAGGCCTGCTCCACATTGGTAGCATTCTTAGCGCTAGTTTCCAAGAAAGGAATGCTAAGGGAATCAGCAAATTCCTAGAGATAAACCAAGCAGTTATTTCTGTTAGAACACTGGAAAAGTGAACAACTGCAAGTCTTATGTGCATATAGGCTCTGCTCCAAAACCTAGTGAGCTGCCTATGTAGGCTGAAATTTAGGGCACACTCCCGACCATCATTGTACAGCATCATTAGCCAACTATGGTACTTGTACTGAGAGGAAACACCGTCGGGAAGCAAGCGGAAAAAAACCCCTGCATTATGTCATGATTTAGGAAGGTACTACTCTCAGAAAACAAACAAAGATAATTTGAGATGTTTAACTACTATTTGAGCTTTGGGATTGCTAGACGAGGTCTTAACTAATTTTTGTGAAAACCTCAAAATTCAACCAAAAATTCGGGTCGCATATGGTACTAGCACTTTTTTTTTTTGGGTGCCAGCCCGAACCCCGCCCACAACATTTTTTGGTCGGGAAGTTCGGTCTGGACTCGATCCGTTGAGGAGAAATTATGCTCGGCTCCCAGAAGGCAGAGCCAATCAAATTGCCAGGGCGGGCTTTAATCGATGATGGACAGATGATCTGCGGTTACGTAATCACCACGTCATCAAAGAGCGGTTGGGTTGAATTGGTTTTCAACAAAGATGACTGCAGCTGGAGAATTGAGATGTTTAGATTCCGCTATCGTGTCTGTTATAAAAGAAATCGTCAGCTGTAATTTAAAAAGACGAACAGAGAACCGCAATCAAGGCATTTGTCGATCAGATTGATTCGGCAAAAGTTTAATTTATCAGCTGGCTCCGATGGTCGCTAAGAAGATGGGACGCAATGAAAACCAATGGAAGGGATGGGCTCACGATCTCTTTTCTCTGAAGCCTCAGATGAACACGCTTCTTCAGCCTGGTCTCTTTCGTCGTCTTTCCATTTGATAAAATCAGTCGTCGCGTTGCAACCGTGTTATAAAGTTAAGATAGGGCCGACAAATGCGAGAAGATTTATTTGCTTTATTGTCGAGATCTAATCCTAAACGGAAAACTTGTTCGTATATACATACACCATTTGTATTTCTCTCAAAAATGCTATTCGTTCTTGTAAGTACTCCGCAAATTCTTAAATTATTTTTGCAACAGCAAAGATCGTTTACACTCATTAATTTACTTCTGCTTCCAGCGTGCGTGCAGTTGAGCTCTATTGACAACTATGCGTTGCTCAACATACGTCACTTACTGCGTTGCTCTGATTAGTTGTAGGTCTATTCAATTGAGTGCAGAGTTTTTTTTCCCTTGGTTCGGTTAAGACACGCCTCATAATCAAAGCCCTATGGAGCAGTATCAGACTCACATTCTGCCTAGAATATTAGTATGACGAAGTCAGGCTACACAAAATCCTTACTTGTCTCACAATTTCTGAAACCTGACACTCAAACACCATAACCACAGACCAAATCTGCAAAACCGTACACCAATTCTTGGCCTTCGACTCAGTTTTCAATTTCATAAAACACTTTTTGCAAACCACAACGCACAATTCTCTATGTAACACAAAAATCTAACAGGAAGTATCTTGATATCCTTTTTCAAACACAACCTATCAAAATGCCGCACTAATTAATCAGTGCGTCACACTAACTCCTAACATGTGCAAACACTCATTGCTTTACTTAACACCAACCAATCATGGCTTTAGAATAGGCCTATAAATAGGCCAAAGGTCAAGTTATAGGTTTTTCGGACTGTAAAAAAATAAACATAAAAAAGAAGTTTGGTTTTAATCTTGCTTTCGTGTTTACCGTGAATTTTTCAACATCTTTCTGCAAATTACTTCCAATCTTGTACAGAAATGTACATAAAAGCTCATGAAAGAAGAGCTTTTGGTTTTGAATAACTGCGTATGTGATATATCCAAAATATAATATTATGGCAAAGGTGTTTGCAAGCGCAAGACAAATGTTTCTTTTTTTAGATGCGTTTGTGATATTTTGAAAGCAGGGCTTCATTTTGGAAGAGATGAGAGGCATTTTGCATTTTGTGTGTGCAATTCTTGGATTTGTGTGTAAAGTTTTGAGAAAAAAAAGAGGCATGTATTTGAAAATGTGTCTAAGCAGCTGAAAAAAATAATAATAATCGTTAGTGGGATTTTTTTTCCATAAAAATGTAATATTTCATATGCATGTTAGTGGTGTAGTTGAGGAATTTTGCTGTAAAGTACTTCATATCCCCCAAAACACAGCATAAATGTATAGAGAAGTAAATTTTTAAAAAATCTATATGCTCTATATATATATATTACTAAGAGTGTAAACGGGGAATAAGGAGAATAGTACCGGTAATAATATGAGTGCATTCTATGTATTTTTATGCTTATTACATCATCACGTTGTTAGCGTAGCAAGACGAGAAGAATTAAGTCTATTGAAATCAGGAGTCTCCTATGCACCGCGTTGTTGCCCAAGTATACCATTCCAAATTAGTCAATTACGAGTTCTCGTTTTAGTTAGAAGGCAGATGGCTATGAAGGGGGTAGACAGCCAGGTAGCTCACTAGGATTGGAACAGAGTCGTAATAATATTGGAATAAATGGAGTAATATGGAAAATAGCAATATTACCTTTGCCGTTGTGTAGTCCACCACTTTTTTTGTTGTTAAGTCACACTTGTTACCAACCAATAACTTGTTAACATTTTCACTGGCATAGCGGTCAATCTCCTGTAGCCACTGTTTAACATTATTGAAGGACTCCTGAGAACAATGAAAAAAAAAAAACATTAAAACAAATACAGTGGAGCAGAAGTAAAAACAGTTTTGTTTCAAGACATTTCCACAGGTGTTTAAAGTAAAATTAGCACACTTGCTTAAGGTTTGGACGAGCTCACCTGATCTGTAACATCATAGACTACAATAATGCCATGTGCTCCTCTGTAGTAGCTGGATGTGATTGTGCGAAACCTCTCCTGCCCTGCTGTATCCCACTGTAAGGAAGAAGGAATCACATGACACCAGAATCAAACACAAAAATAGGCTCTCAAAATATTATTTTAGCCATAGTAGCATTGACACATTTCACAAATTGATTTAATTCTCTTAACTAATGCTGTAAACTATATAGAGAACCCAGTTGGTGCATTACAATATTAAAGGTTAAAATGAACAAAAACTATTACGGTAAGTTCATTTGCCACTTTTTATTTATTTATTTAGATATAATCATAAAGATTAACAAAAAATGTGAAGTTGTATACAAACATTTAAATACAATGTATTCAAACATACACAAAACAATTTAAAATTCTTAATGATACAATGTTTTCTACTCTAATTTATTGCGGAAATATACAAATTTAAGCTTGTTTTCCTGACAGACTCATTCAAACAGACATTAAATTAACAGGCTAAGTACAAATATAATGGATATGTAATCGAGTGCATACATTTAACATTTTCAAGAGCTATAGCTATTTGTCTATAGCTTGTGTTATGTTGCTGTTACAAGATATTTTACTTTATGCGGTTAAAACACTGAGCAGTTACATGGGGACATCACATCATTTCAGTAGGTTGTAATATTTCTTTCATGCGTATTTGTTCATATTTTGTTGTATAACTAGTAGTTAAGAGGAAGATATGATCAGTTCGTGTGCACTCAAGTCTGCTGCTTGAAATGAGGCGCTACAGCGATCTGTCACGTCATATTAAAGTGTGTAAAATTACATTTGTTTGAATTTCATGATAAAATTGCCAGAAATTCATAGCTAAGACTTTGTTTCTTTTCAAAAGTAACAAAGCACAAAGTTATTGCTATTATATATTGTGTAGTGAAGCTTTCTTCATGCATTAACAGAAAACAGAATAGAATAAAAGATACATTCTTGCGATTTAAGAATTGATATTGGTTAATCGAAATGAGATAGGCTAAAATTGAGCAATCAATATCGTCAACCCAGCCCTATTTATAGTTAGCAGAGAAAAGCCCCTCTTGTGCATAATTTACATTACATGATCAAGGGAAATGAGATTCTGAGATTATGTGACCACTTTAAACATGGCATAACCCTTCTCTCTCTGATGTTGTCCCAAAATTATTTAAGTGATACCATCTAAAGTAACACCAAGCGTTCACCATTCTTCAATCACATGTTTAAATATTCAGCTCATGTCATCTTATTCAAAACCATTAATTTCATTACAGGATATAAAAGAACTTACGATTTGAAGTTTGATGGTCTTTCCGTCTAATTCTATAGTTCTTATTTTAAAGTCCACACCAATAGTGCTAATGTAGCTTTCTGTGTATGTGTCATCCTGAAAAAAAAAGTCAAATAACGGGTGAATTAAATGTTTCAGTAGTCAAATCTCTTTTATTCAGGTCAATTTAATTCACTATAAATGTGATATAACATTCTCTTATTAATATTATATAAATTCATTATATAAATTCAATCATTTTTATTATTAAACCTTATTATTATTAAACCAGAAATACTGATGAAGATTCAAGCAAAAATGACAGAAGAAATGCCTCCATGAGGACAAGACTAGGGAAACGTATAGTCTACTTACTGCAAATCGGAGAAGGAGGCAAGACTTTCCAACACCAGAGTCACCAATCAAGAGCAGCTTGAATAAATAGTCACTGCAAGAGAAATAGCAACAAAACTTTTAGACCATCAATATTTCACAGTGCATTTGTCTGAAATATACACGGTTTTCTATGTCAATAATATTTGTAAAAATATAATTTATTCTTGTGACGGCAAAGCTGAATTTTCAGCATCATTCCTTCAGGCTTCAGTGTCACATGATCCTTCAGAAATCATTCTAATATGCTGATTTTCTGCTAAAAAACTAACAAAAGCATTTTACAATCAATGTTGAAAACAGTTGTTGTGCTGCTTAATACTTTTGGAAACCTTGATACTTTTTCATGATAATTCGATGAATATAGGCTAAAGGTCAAAAGAACAGCATTTATTTTGATATCGAAATCTTTTGTAACATTATAAATGTCTTTTGTGTCACTTGAATAAAAGTAAAGTCTCACTGAACCCAAACATTTAAACAGTAGTGTAACCATTATACTGATGAAAACAGTATGGCGTACATCTCAAAAGACACATACATGAAACCAACTGTTGCTTTCTTTCACTGTATATTTCACATGTTTATTTTCTAGGCATACATAAGCAATGAGCTCATTAAAATCCCCCCCGCAACATGTGAAATAGGTCAGACCTTTCATTATTGTTGACAACTGATATAATGCAGTGAATCAGTCACTGGACCACTTTTGCATGCAAAAAATAAAATGTTTGTTTAACAGAGACAATGTGCTTGAGGACCTCTGAGGTCGGGAAACTTGAGTAAGCTGATTAAGCATTCCACAGAGAGGGATTTTTGCCCGTTGTGCTAAATCCTCTGGCCCTATTCAACATGGCCTAGTAAGAAAAGTCCATAGGAAGGAAATTCAGCGGGTCGGCCCAGTCAAGACCAGCTCATCGACGACTCAGCAGAACAGTCCGATGTTTTCCTCTCTATCCTGCCACTGAATTCAAGTCATGCTCTCCTTGTTAGGTTCACTGCAACAAACGATCCTGTGTAGGGAGCCACTACGCAAAAAACTGCATGTAAAGACCCTCTGTTTATACACTGACTGTGAACTGCAATACTTTCTGATTTCTATCAAACAGAATAAGTAGGTGTAGAAAAAGTTCCTTTACAGTTAATTATGGACACAAAATATTATGACAACAATAACAAACTTTTTTTTCACCAACTATGAGAGACCGTATTAGGAAAGACAAAGAGGTGTGCATTTTAAAAGTGTATCATGCAGATCTAAAATTCTGCATTAAGTCATACAATTGAGATGAATGTTAAAAACTGAATAAATAATATGCATGAAGTCCTACTTGCTAACTATCTTTATTTAATCACAATTCATGTAATCTTAGGAAGCCACAATAAAGTCTGTAAACACTTTAGTATTGAATCTTCAATATGATTTGTGAAGAACTGAAAGAGAAACTACTAATGAGTGTTACCCACTAAACAAGCACTATTGTAATACATAGGCTATTAACTATGACAGAACATATTTCACCCATGTAAAATTCATGCAACAGCTGATATGAAGTCTGTTACTTCAACTTCGTTGCTTAACACTCACACTAGTGATAGTTGTAATAGACCGTGTTGCTTGTCATTTGGCATGTGACCTACACATGACTACCTTGCAAAAGGAAGGGCTGGGCACTTCAGTTCCTTGAGACATACTTCACATCAGCACATTCAGACATTTGGACATGAGTATAGAAACCTCACAATTCAGTGCCAATGAACACAGGAAACATAGAATCAATGACAAAACACCTTTTAAGATTATCTAAACAAGTACCAATAAGGAAATAAAGATAGCACGAATCAGACTGGTGTTGTGGAAATTTGTCTATTAAATCTTACTAAACAATATTTTATTTCGAAGAACCAGATATAGAAACCCTGACTTTTATGTTTTACTTTAGTGTCAAAGTGTACAGTAATTATAAGTTACACCTGTGATTAATTTCTTTTTGTTGAACAACAAGGCACGTGATTGCATTTCTGTGTAACTGTTAGGAACTTTATGTGATAAAATAGCATGAATAAAAAGACAATAAACTACATCCAGACTACTTTAAAAGCTGTATTAACAAAACTCGACAGACTCTGATAACTCGTTAGTAATTTACAAGTCCACCTTCCTGACATTGTATAGCCAATATAGCTATTTAAATCAAAGCCCTCTTTCTGATCAAATTGGAGATCAGCAACAGGTTACTAAAAATGCTAACAATATTAAAACCTTTACCGGCTCGTCAAGATGTTTAAAAAGTAAATGAAATGCCACCTGAGACGTTAGCTTACATCAGCCTTTATATTAATTCCTACTAATGCCTGACAGCTAAAATCTGCTTTAACGGGTGGAAATTAAAATATTACAATACAAGAAGTGGTAAAGGTGCGGTATGACTAACTAATGAGTTCTACTTGTCATTCATGGAACGCGGATGGATATTTAACTTGGCTGAGCTCCGCTATACAACAGCCGTTTAATTACAAAAGTTTTTACTTATTTAGAGAAAGCGATGTGTTCAAAATGATTGTTTTGAAAATCACGAAGCTTTCCGGTTTTGACCGGTGAAGTATATCAAATACCGTGATATTCTTTACTGGTAAGATTGATCACACAGCCAGTCATTATTGCTGCTGCCTGTCAAAAGTAGCTACAGGTAAAATATGAGCACAGTAACGACAAACAAGCCGTGTAAAAATTCATTCACTTACTATTCGGGATTCATCGTGGACTGGACAGTGTGAAAACGGTTGTCTTCTAACAAAACAACTCCGCGGCGTGAAGAGACTAGAAACAATAACCTTTCTCCCGATTAAAAAGTAACTAGCTGGCTAGCTGCAGCCGCAAAGTCTAGTCGGTTGAAACCCAAAATGGCTGACTCTTCAACCAGGAAATAGGAACTCCTTAAAGAGATTGCGCAGGCTATTTCGTCATCAGAACATGTGCGGAAGTTGTAGTTCACTTTAGATAACACCTGGCCCATGCTAAAGGAAGATGTCCATATAAAGGACTACACTACCCACATCTATTTATTAAACCTTCAGGATGAGTTTAAAGTGACTTGAATCGTTCATGCAGGACTGGCGAAATCCTGCCCCCTATCATGAGGGGTAGAAAATTACGTCATTTGTGAAACGTGGCATTGGCTAATGTGAGTGTGTGTCACTGATCAATACACGTCAAAAAGATAGTGAACCAAACCACGTCAAAAACATAGTGAACCAAACCACTAACTCTTTATTGATTATGAAGAATAATGAACAAAGTGTTTTTTCATAGAACGCTTAGAAAATTTGAACAAATGTTTAAAGTAATGAGGTTTTATGATCACCCACATTTGAGTAGAAATTAAACGTTTAGGGATTTTGGTTGGTTAATAAGCTCCTCCACTGAATCCAGCCCTTGGTTCCAGAATGTGTATGGAAATTCCACTGAAGATGCAGCTCCGACCTCTCCCTGGGAGAAATCCATAAGTACAGGAATCACATTGTGGATGATAAAATATAGAAACGGCGTACAAACAATATTTAATAATACTATTTATATTGAGTAAAGGAACAGTGGACCATATAAAAAGGTGTTTACCTTCATATTCAAAGAAATAAGCCCAATTTCAAAGCATTTATCGTCACCTATTCTCCTCTGTATGTCGGCAAGCACAGCATGACAGGCTTCATTAGGAGATGAGCCCTTGGTAGCAGACAACAACAGATGTGGGAAATGTGAGCCAGATCTAATTTACTGAAGTACAAACAGGTTGCTAATGGTTTAATTCGATTTTCATTGACCGTTTTCACTTCACACCACCACTATAGGTCACGACACAACCATTCAGGACACCCCGATGCTCCTAGTATTCAACTTGAAATGTACTACTGAAGACAAATTACACCTTGGCCATTGGATACATTGACATAATCCTATGTATAACTACCTAAATAAATACACGACTGTTTACCAAGGTGATAATTTAATTTATACCAAAACAGAATTACATACTTGTTTCATCAGCTGCACAACATGAAAGCTTGGGCAGTAGCACATGATTTTGTCTCCATCTCCTGTAGCTGTAGATAGAGAGAATATATATATTTTAAAAGTACATACACTGAGGACAAATGTACTGGAACACCTGACTATAACACCAACAGGGACTGTAATGACATAACAGTCAAAATACATGACATTAATATGGAGTTGGTCCCCCCATTGCAGCTATATCAGCTTCCACTCTTCTGGAAAGGATGTGACGTCAGGCACTGATATCGGATGCAAAGGCCTGGCTCACAATCTCCGTTCCATTTCATCCCAAAGGTGTTCGTTGGGGTTGAGGTCAACTCATCCAACTATGTCTTTATGGATCTTGTGCACTGGGGCACATTCATGCTGGAATAGAAAAGGGCCTTCCCTTGGGCCTACTTGGTGATGTGAGGCTTGCATCCAGCTGCTCGTGCATGGAAACCCATTCCATGAAGCTCCCGTCACACAGTTTTTGTCCTGATATTAATGCCAAGTATGGAATCAGCAGAGAGCTATGTGACTTTACATAGTCTTCCGCTTTGTCGGTGAGTTGCTGCTGTTCCTAAACACTTCTACTTTCCAATAATACTACTTACAGTAGACCGTGGAATATCTAGCAGGGAAGAAATTTCACATACTGACTAATTGCAGAGGTGGCCTCCTATCATAGTAACACGCTTGAAAAGTAGTTAAACACGAGCTTGTCAGAACAACTCACTTTTCACAAATGTTTGTAAATGCAGACTTCATGGCTAGGTGCTTGATTTTATGCATCTGTGGCAATTGGTCTGATTGAAACACCTAAATTAAATAATTAAGACAAATACTTTTGTCCATATGTATTTCAGAAGTAAAGTCCCAAAAATATCTATACTGTATGGTAAAGTGTTACATCTAATCCAGTCTAATAAAGAAACAATACATTTGAGGAACAAGCTCAGGCTGCAATTAAAAAAAGCCAAAAGCAGAAAAAAAACCCTACCTGCTGCAGCCCCCACCTGAAAATACAGATAATAGCTGTCATACTAAAATAGAATAACACTGAAACTTGTCATACTTTAAAAAAATTATATAATTTGATAGTAAATAAATAAGCTATGAGTTTAATGATAAAAATTGTAAATATGGTAAATGGTAAAAATGGTAAAAAAGCCCTGCAGTTTGCACATCTTACTGTATGGTCAGCATATAGACCACAGCCTGGAAGCGGAGAATCCCCCACCCTCCCTGGTGATTTGAAGGGAGCACCTGATGTAGAAACTCCTGCACAATATTTGTAAATTTAGGAACATACAAATGATAGTTTGTACAAAAATACCTGGCAAATATCACATTTGCATAATTTGACTCATATTGATACTGTGTCATGCATAATTATGAAATATGAACCCAAATGTAACTACTACATCAAAAAATATTTTTTATAGAAATAAAGATAACAGGAAGTGTAAACATTTTCAACCTTACCTACTGTTATGTTTCCACTTAGATCAAGAGCAATAAGACCTATGAGAAAGTAAACCAATTTAAGCTGGAATCTGTGCGAAATGCACTGCTTGACTACCATAGAGCTGTCACAAAAGTTCATTATAAACCCAACCAGTGAGATTAATATTCTCAATTATACTATTGCAATTAGATTTACTGTAATATTCATAATTATATGCTTTTAAATTTCATAATCATAAAATTTAAACAACATTTATAATAAACAAAATCTTAGTTTCATTTTATTACATTAGGCCATACCCAGTTCAGAAATATTTAGTCATAGTAGATGTTTCCCTGCCAAGTGAGTTAACCAACCCCACCACAACCTGGTTGAGTCGTCAGACTTAAAAAATGGGTTAGCCCCAAATATGATTCACTCATCGAGAAAGATTTCAGGTTAAATTAATCTCTTACCTATTGTATCATGCCCACCACTAACAGGTTGATTTTTTTCAAGGAATTCCTTTTGGAGTACATATAAAAAAATAAAACAGAAAAATGTCATTAAACGTGTATTCTCTCTAGGGATTTAAATAATAAGTAACCATGTGTGTGAATACCCGGTAAGCAGTAGCTGTATGGTGAGAGAGCATATTGTCATTGGCTTCAGATGTAAAACCTAGATCCTGAGCAAATGCTTCTGCTCCATCTCCAACAAGCAAGCTGTGAGGACTCTTCTCCATTACTTTGCGAGCTACACGACATGGCTGTGCAATACTAGGATTAAAACAAAAGTATACAAAATGGTTCTGGGCCAGGCATTATAGAAAAAACAAATTTCCTGTTTTCTCTCTCCAATCAGTGCATTGCAAATGAAAGGATTGTACCAAAGGGCAATTTTGTTGCAATTATGTAAGAGATTCTAATGGAGAAAATACTCAAAAGACTTTTATTTTACCCTCGCAGTGCAGCCACTGCCCCAAATCTCCCTGGCACACCTTCCATAATTGCAGCATCACATTCAACCACTCCCTTGAAATTTGGATATCCTCCTCTGCCAACAATGTACCGTCCCGTGTCTGCATCATCTTCAACCTCTGAGAGAATAAATCTTTATCAGAAAAGCATATATGCCTATGTCTGGTTATTATTTATAAAAGAAAGATGCCATAATATAGAAAACTATTAACTTCATATGTATGGCATATTTAGTCATTCTTCTTAAACAGTTTCAATACATCCATTAAATAAACAAAGTCTGCTAACATTTACAACAAATGATTGGGATTAATGTGAAAAATGGGAATAAATTCTCTAATAATTACTGAATCTCTAGTAAACATAGTTACAAAAACAATTGTTGAAGGTTCAATCAGATCCCTCATTATTAACAGTACCTGTATTTAATAATAAATAATAATAAAAAAGTTAAAGTATTTGATTGATGAAGAGCACAACAGCTGTCTATTTACCTGCCATTACTGTTTCTACAACATCTGTAGCATTTTGTCCAGCTAGCAGCATACATCTCATTTTCTCCACTGCAGGACGAGAGAAAGACCATGTCCCCACAGCTGCCATTTGACTTAAGTGCATTAAAATATGTATGTATTTATCTACGGGAAACATTCATTTCCTTCTTTAGTGAAACTAAAAATGTAAACTCGAGGGTTGTTAAAACACCGTTTCAAAATAAAAGTCAGGGCGTTAGTTGAAAGTGACAGTAGCCATGGGAGAGAGAGAGAAAAATAAACACGTATTATAGAATCATTAATATTACTGTGGAAGTTGCATATACATAAATATTAAGTGGTCTAGCTTTCCAATTTTGGTTTAATTTCATACATGATTAAAAAATACCAGTATTTTGATTCAATGTATGAGCAAAACGTCTATTATTATTAATATTATTATGAGAAATATAATTCCAAAGCATTTTATTCATAGATAAAACACATTTTTACTACACTATTTTTACGTATACTTATTTTATTTTTGTTTATATAAATATATATTTAAAATCCCATAATGCACCGGAAGATAATAAAAAAACTCGGCGGAAGTTGTTGCGCATGTTGTGCGCGCTCCCTGTGGTTCTGGAACTATTCCACTCTAACTCTCAGCCAGCCTGGTGGATCCTGCGAATTATCGGTTTGTTTTGCCCTTTTTAGTGCACAATATATGACAGTATTTCGGGAAAGATGTCTGTAATATCTAGCATGAACTGTTTGAGTTTGTAACGAACAGATTAGCGCCACAAGCTAGCCACGTTGGGCTTCAGTCTGCTCCGTAGACATAAGTAATGTTTTGATCACTACTAACGTTACCTGGTTAACTGTCAACTCAATTGTCGCTTTCCATTGCATGCGAATTGTGTTATGTTAAGGGGTGTTGCAAATGTGATATATAACATTGAGCCACACTGCAACAACAACAAAAAAAAAACACACACACAAGCGTATAACGTTACCCTTCTCTTGGTGTGTACAGAATTGACACGTGTGATATGTTTTGTAGTTTACTTTTAAAATGAATTTCCTAATTAACTGAGTAATGACCGCAGTGTTTATTCTACAACCAAACCATGCAATTGTGTTGCATTTAGTTATTTGTTTACAATACACGCAAGTGTCTCAGAAGTATTGTGCTGTTGTGTTAAGTGTTTTTGTTTGTTCTTGATTTCAGCGCAGGTCTTCTGAAGCCATTGAGACTTGAAGACCTAAGCTAGTCTTGAAATCACTGCTAGGTTGTTTTGCTTCATAACCTGTCAATATGGAGCAGAACAACAGTATACCTCCTTTTCCTCAAGGGCTGGCTTCTCCACAGGTGAGTAATGTAGTGTTGAGTAAACCTAGTTAAGGCTGGAATACACAGCTTTAAATATCTCAACCGATTTTAAACCATAGGCATCTTACACTTTAAAACTTTGTAAATGGTTACAGAGGAAATATGGCCAAACAACTGAGGATCACACACTACCAGACTTCGTTCATTCCGAAATCCGAACACCACAACCTCACAGACGTACAACAAATTATACTGCGTTATAAAATCGGCCCAAAAAATCAAACATGTTCAATATTTGTTGACTGGATGGAGTCATAGTTTGAGGCTAAAAAATCTGATTATGTGCCCATAATAAACTGATCTGTTATTATTATTTTTACTATTCTTTTTTGTGTGATTTTCAACTCAAATCTGGAGACTGGCTCTGACTTTCGGCAACTAGTGTTGACTCCTCCTGATTTTAAATCTGGCCATCATATAGTGTATTCCACACCTTACAAAACACAGGTATTTTAATCAAAACGTATTCAATGCATGAAGTTAATTCACCTTGTCTCTATTCAAAGGGAGCCATGACGCCTGGCTTGCCCATTTTCAGTCCTATGATGCCGTATGGCACTGGTCTTACACCACAGCCAGTGCAGAACACCAACAGCTTGTCCATCCTGGAGGAGCAGCAGCGACAGCAGCAGCAACAGGCTGCCTCGCAACAGCAGGGTGGGATGGTGGCGGGTTCAGGCCAGACACCCCAGCTGTACCACTCACAGGTCTCCACGACGACGGCACTGCCAGGCAACACGCCACTTTATAACACACCTCTCACCCCTATGACCCCCGTCACTCCTGCCACACCGGCCTCAGAGAGCTCTGGCATTGTTCCCCAGTTACAGTGAGTTCTTTAGCTGTCATCACTGCACAATCCTGAGAGAAACGTTGTTGATTGCCTTATAAAATATCACATTTTATTTTTAAGGAACATTGTGTCCACTGTAAACTTGGGGTGCAAACTTGACTTAAAGACGATAGCACTACGAGCCAGGAATGCTGAATATAATCCAAAGGTAAGACTCGTTTTTTTTTAAGCATCGACCATTTTGCACAACCTTTTTAATACCATTTGACCATTCAAAAATTATGGGAATGGTTATGTCAGATTTGGACTATTCTGATTTGAAATGTTTCAAGTAGATAAAAGTTGACCTTGCATGCCTGAAATAGCTGCCTGGAGTTGTTGCAAATATGACCGCAAAGTGAACTGACTTTCCTTAAAAGGGACTTTGCCTATTAGTCCAGTCATTTTATGAAAAAAGGTAGGACAAATTGCAACAGAAGCAAACTCAACTGATTTTGTATTCTCAATATGTCCTGAGTAAGAGGGAAAAAAAGCCCCGAAGAACCCCATTATGGGAAAGTTTCGAAAACCCCCCAAATATAGCCTATTCATTCTTTTTCTCACGTGAATAGGGTAAACATTTTAACCTTTAGATATCTCCATGAAAATTACTGTTTACTGTTATGTCAAGATTCAACAAGACATTTTCACCTGGCTATACCCAATGTTTAGATCTGTTGTGGTATTTATGCAAATTAGCACATACGTAATTAGATTATGCACCATTTGGTCATGTTAACAAACAATTTAAAAAAACTTGTAAAACAATCAACTCAGTAATTTTCATGGTGATATCTAAAGGTAATTTTTTTACCCTATTCACATGAGAAAAAGAAAGAATATGCGTATGAATAGGCTATATTTGGGTATTTTTCTAAACTTTCCCCTAATGGGATTCTTCTGGGCTTTTTTACCCTTACTCAGGACATATTGAGAATACAAAATCAGTTGAGTTTGCTTCTGTTGCAATTTGTCCTAGGTTGACCCCCATTTTGGCTTAAAATGACTGGACTATATTGTTAGTTTAACAGTTCATAAAAATCAAAATTACTTGTGCAAGTGTATGATATTTTCTAAGCAAAATAGCAAAAACATCCACTTTAGTTGAACTCATATATTCATTAATAACTATTTCAGCGTTTTGCTGCTGTCATCATGAGAATACGAGAACCCAGAACAACAGCCCTCATCTTCAGCTCGGGGAAGATGGTGTGCACAGGAGCCAAAAGGTACGAATCCCATCTTGCTGTGGTTTTATTCCTATCACACACGTGTAGAACAAACAGCAGTGTGTGTGTTTGCCTTTCTTGTGTGCACTCGCTTCTGCAGTGAGGAACAGTCCCGATTGGCAGCCAGAAAATATGCCAGAGTGGTGCAGAAGTTGGGTTTTCCTGCCAAATTCTTAGACTTCAAAATTCAGAACATGGTGGGCAGCTGCGATGTCAAGTTTCCCATTCGATTAGAGGGCCTGGTGCTTACACATCAGCAGTTTAGCAGGTTTGTCTATTTATTTGTTAATTAATAGTTTTTATAGTACATCTCTAACTTATAAATTAATTAGAATGTTCTACACTATTACTGTTTGTACCACTTAAGTTATGCTTATGGGTTTATTTCAATATTATACTAATACAACATTTAATCCACTGAGCTTTTGAAATTAGAATCATTCTGTCTGCGAGATGGAAAAACGAATACCATTTGATATAAATCCTAATATCCTGCTGATACTTTTCCCCAGCTATGAACCGGAGTTATTTCCAGGATTAATCTACAGAATGATCAAACCAAGAATTGTCCTTTTAATATTCGTTTCAGGCAAAGTTGTACTCACAGGTGAGGTCATTGTTGTATTTAAAATGGCACTTTCAATGCCACTATGAGATTCTGAGTGATATTAAGGTTGCATAATGAGAATTTCCTCTTTTTTTTCCAGGTGCAAAGGTTAGAGGAGAAATCTATGAAGCGTTTGAGAATATATACCCAATCTTAAAAGGATTCAGGAAGACTACATAATCTCTGGAGAGCACCATTCTGTTATCGCTGGTGAATTACTGGCTGAGCCCACCGGTATGTCTGGGATGACCTACGCCGTTTCATTTACTTTTGTAAGCTTGTAAATATGAAGGACACCTTTTTCTTCACTCAGAAAGTGAACCGATTTGAGGATAACATGTTTTTATTTTACCTTTTTAAATGTTTCTCTGCCATTCGGTTTTCAAAATACTGTTTTATCCATGTCTGATCATTTTAACTAATTATTTTATGGTTTTATAATGTATGTTCATCATTTTATAGATACTTTTACACATTCCCTTTATTAGCAGGTTTTATGTGTATTGCATTACTGATGGTTTGTGTTGACGGCCCATCAGTGAAAGGAATAAGTCTGGGAAGTTATACCCATGTTGACCAGTGCAAGTATTTTATTTTTTTGAAAGAGCGCATTTTGGTTATTTTTTTAACAAAGCTTTGCAAACAAGTTTGTGAATCCCTGTTGTTGAAATCATGTGGATTTGACCTTTTAAGTTACAGTTTTAAAAGATGTTACAGTTGGCATATCTAATAACTGAATTCAGATTTCATTGTTTGATGTGCTGTAGGTCTCCCAATAACCCCATGTAAAGCACTGACATCATTTTAATTTAATTTGTTTGTCTATGTAACTAACTTTGCTACATTGAGTGCAAATAAATGTTTGCCAACTTCAGCTTATCACTACAGTATCTACACTTTTTTTCTATAATGGCAATAAGACATCTTATTTTGGTCGTGTTATGATGACAGTTTTTACAAATAGAAAAATAGGTAGTGTGAGATTAGATTTCATTCCAGGCCTTCGCCAAATAATAAATGACACAATTGTATTACAAATAAAAAGGCAGGAAAATGGTGTTATGATGTTTGTAGCTTTATAAATTTGTTGTTTTTTTATGCAAGAACTTGTCAAATTTAAGTTAACCAAGAATACCAAACTCAATAATACAGTAAAAACAATGTGAAATATAAAAACATTATATTTTAAAATGTCCTGTGATTGTAAAGCTGCATTTTTAAGAGTCAGTGTCACATAATCCTTCAGAAATCATTCTAATATGCTGATTTTATGCTAACATTTCGTATCAATCTTGAAAATAGTTGAGCTGCTTAATATTTTTGTGGAAACTAAGGCATTATTCTTTAATGAATGTAAGTTGAAAAGAGCAGCATTTATTTGAACTAGAAATATGTAACAATGTAAACATCTTTACTGTAACTTTCAATCAATTTATTGCATCTTTGATGAATAGAAGTATTAATTTCTGTAAATTATATATGCATGCATGCTTCTCGTGAAGATGCATCTTTTAATTTCAGTTAGGGACAGAAATGGTGTATGTGGGTGTCTCAAAAGAACCAATCCTTTACTGTTCCCATTTCTTTATTATATAAGTCAAAATAGTTAATGTGCATGGACTAATTCTACACTGTTTGATCTCCTGAAAAGTCTTGTTTCCAGATGAACTCTGCAGAATATTTGGTGTCTTGGTCACAGCTGTCAGCACATGTGTAGATGGCCACTGTCCCCCAGTCTATGCTGGCATCTGTCCTATCCACTTTGAGGTGATTAAGTAACTGAGGCATGATCTGAAATAAACACAGCGACAATTTAAACAGTGAAATGCGCTAATCTGATGGTATGACATGTAAGAGATACACCAAAGCATACCTGTATATTTTAAAACAAAAGTTTGGGTTCAGTAAGATTTCAAGAAGTTTCCTATGCTCACCAAGAATTGATTTATTTCATAATTTATTTTAAGATGTAACTTATTCCTGTAATGGCAAAGGTGAATTTTCAGCAGCCATTACTCCATTTTCACATCCTTCAGAAATCATTTCAATATGCTGATTATGGTGCTTAAGAAATATTTCTTATTATTATCAATGTTCAAAACTATTTTGATGCTTAATGTTTTTCAGGATTCTTTGACGAATAGAAATTTTGAAATACAAATCTTTGGTAACATTATAAACTATTTTACCCTAGTATTTTATATCAATTTTATGCATCCTTGCTGAATAAAATCTTACTGACCCTAAACTTACACATATTAGTGTATAAATGACACTGTGCTTTTTATATTTTACATTACCTGAAATTCAAAGAGACGTTTAGCACCACATGGACATTCTGGAACTTCGTCATCACGTGGCACATGTTCAGCTGACACCCACAGAGGAGATCCTTCTTTACAATACCGCAAAACCTTAAAAAAATACATAGACAATCACAGCCATAGAACCATATAACAGACATTAGCCATGGGTAGCATTTGCTCTTATAACTGACCTGTTGTGGGTCATTAGCAATTCGCTTCTTGAACTTCTGAAACACTTTAGCGTCTTGTGTTTCATGATGCGCCATACTCTCTAGCTCACTGTCCTCCAAATCTGAGAGAGTAAATAAAAACTGAATGACAAATCCTAGACAAGACAGAGAAATATCAAGCTGCTGAATCTGTTCTGAAAGGCATACCGTTATTAAAGCACACCATGCTCTCTTGATCCAAACTGTGGGGTTCATGGTGTTCGTCATCTGTTGCTGAAAGCTCTTCCGGTTCGGTGACCAGCTCCCACTCAGGAAAGAGAAATGAATTAAGCTCCTCTGAAGTTTGAGAAGCTGTAGATCCAAATATGAAGACAACACAACATGTATATTAAAGCTGCAATCATTAGAAATAATGTATAATTAAAGCATTCACTCACCCTCATTTGAACATTCTTTCTTGTGCCGGTGTTTCCAATCTATGGTCTGATGCTCTTTACTGCAGTATGTGACCGAGTGACATCGAGAGCAGGCTTTCTGTCCCAGACAGCCACACAGTCTGCACAATTTGAGCCCAGATTCCAGAACCTGATGTTCATCCACTGCGTGGTCTGGCTTCTCAACAGAAGGTGGATCAAAAGGGTAAAAGTCATTTTTCCTTGGCAGTTGACATCTGAACACTGGAAATGGGGATAAAGCAGAATACTGTAACTTTATACTGTGATGTTAATGTTACACAGAGGCTTGCACGATTAAAACTAAACCACTTTTATGTGAGGGATGATCCCCAAATGAATACATCTTCAATAAAAAATATAACACAAACACAAAGGGTAATACATCATAAAGTTCTACTCAACATATTTCAGCTCATGAATTACCTTTAAAACATTTGTTGTCATTTCTTGTATAGCAGGCTGGTGTCTTACAGCAGAACACAAATAGTGTTCTGTGAAAGCATCGATCATATTCCGTAACAGGCGCATACACCTGCAGAAGAAACACTGTTGGGAGTTTGCACTTCTCACACTGTAACTCAGACACAGTTGGCAAATCCACCTGGCGTAACCACGCAGGTCTCCCTCCGACTTTACTTGGAAACTGGTCGCTAAGAAGTTGCCATGAGTCTGCCTCCTCTAAGAAGCCCAACGCGACCTCACGGATTGTTTTAGACTCTTTTACTGCTTTTGCAGCCATCTGTCAAACTCATATAAAGCAAAAGGTTTCAGAGTCATGTGCGGGTGTCTGTTCATCTGAGACTGGGGCTCGGGTCAAACAAGATCTGCGACTAACGTTCCACACACAAATAGCAATACCAGAGACAATAATACGCACATAATGTGGATGGAACCTACCATGTGTGACTTATATATGAGTTAGTATTATTAATAATTAATATCATGAACTAATATTCTCCATTAACTTCATTAAGACATTAAACGTCTTTATCTTCTTGGGTGAATTTAAACCATTTTAGAGTTTGTCCAATAGATGGCGTCACAATTCAATTAAATTGTAAACGCTTGCATTTCTTTAAAAAAAAATAGAGACACAAGATTCCACATATATAAAAGCCATATATATATATACACATATATAAATGAATATATATTCCATAAAAAGAGCTTTATTTCAATTAACAAAACAATTTTGAGTAGTTTTAGTTGATCGATAACAATATGGCACAATATGGAAATGCATCAAATATTTGATCTCAATAATGCAAGTTGTGCAATTTTGAGTCTGTATAGTCTTCTGTACCTGTACAGTTTCCCTGTTGGGCTACTGATGTTACATATGATTGCATCGGAAAGTAAGTGGCAAAAATATAATTTACTTTAATTATTACTATTTGAAGAATTTAAAAGATGTATGATGGTGTTGATATCCATATAGCACATGCTATTCTAGAAAGAAAGAAAAACACTGTGTAAATGTTGTTCATATTAGTCAAGCACAAATGCACTTCGCCCATTTTTATTTTCAATGACATCCCTGATAACAAATAAAAATGCTGACGCGTGTATTCCCGCCTGTTCAGTTGAGTTTATCAGAAATGACAACAGGTCTGCTGAACTTCAGTTCACGCACGGATAATGCAGCTCACGGGGGATGATGTCATGGGCTCTGTCACAAATCCTACTCATCTTCCTACCTTGGGTAGGACCAAAAGTGCTGCGCGCGCCTCAAAACACTGTCTAGTAAGGCGGCTGACTAGGCGTTGAGACACAGCCACGGTCTTTGGGTGTAAAGGAGTAAAGTGCTCAGATCAGTTTTTGAGAGGGCGGAGGATGGCCAGCCTCATGAGGGCATAACGTCAGTGCATGTGGGCTTCGTATTTATTTTTGCTTTTCTTTGTTTTACGTCCAGATAAAGCAAACACTTCTTGATTTGAAATGCAGCTTTTAGTGGACTTTCCCCCCCACTAAAATAAATGGACACCGCGATGAAATCGGAGACTGGCGCTCCGGTCTCTCATTCACAAGCGAGATGAATCGCTGAACTTGGTGTTGAAACTCTTGGATCATCCGTGTTTTCAGCGATGCCTCCGCAAGGAGATGGAGAGTATAAACCTGTCCCAGGTGCGGTTGTGCCGCCGGTACCCCCGAGGAGATTCAGGGGCAAAGATTTGTCATCCGCGGTGAAGAGCCGCTTCGGGTCTGCAGCGGAGCGCAGGGTGAAGTGCGTGTTGGTTGGTGATGGTGCAGTGGGTAAAACTAGTCTCATTGTGAGCTATACCACCAATGGATATCCCACCGAGTATGTTCCAACAGCGTTTGACAACTTTGCAGGTAAATATCGCGCCAGCATTTAAAATAAAAAAGTAAAACTAAATAAAATGTAATAAATTAAAAACTTGAACTACTCTAACCACCTGCTAGAAAATCCAGTTTAAGCTATGCTGCTTTGGGTAACTAGTTTCTAGTTGGCCATTACTTTACTTGTCCAAACTGCTGGTCATTTGCTTGATAGACCATCTTCAGCTACCATCTGGTCATTAGTAAGCTGGTTATTAGTTGGTTGGCTAGACATCATGTTCCAGAAACCAGTTTGACCTTGTTAAGTTGGAATGACCAGATGGTAGCTGAAGATGGTCTATCAAGCGAGCATATAGCTATCACTAGCGTGGTGAGTTTTTTTAAGGCCAGCAAGTTCACCAACCCATTTCAATCTCATTTATCACAGTCCATGTGTCTTAATGCGCTCTGACTAAAGAGGGATACAATGTCAAATTGAATCTGTTCTCCTCTGCAGCGGTTGTAGCTGTAGACGGCAAGCCTGTGAAACTTCAGCTTTGTGACACAGCCGGTCAGGTCAGTCCATTGAGTCCACTCAGCACCACCAGACACAAGCAAACCACCTCACAAACACATTAAAGGCAGTGCAACTTCATCATGTCCCTGTATAAGGATTACATATTGTTTGCACAAACACATGCTGGTCGAAGCCCTCCTCTCTTAACTGTAAACAGACTTGTGAGTCATGTACTAATTAGTCATATGGTTGCCTATCTGTTAGATAAGAAAGAAAGTGATTCAGTGTTGTTTTGCTTATTCATGATAAGATTTTCTGGTAAAGTTCAGCTGAAGTTTGCAGTCCAGGCATCATAAGGAAGTATATGCTTGATCCTATGGGAACACACTATTATAGGTCAGTCAGTGTCTCTCCCTTTGTGGGAGGGGAAAACCAGCTCTAGGATCACAAATGGGAAGCAGTCTAATTGTGATGAATTGGGCTTGATCCAAGGGAAAGGGAGACCTACTTTCAGCCGGGGTACAGCTGGGGCTAGTCACTGGAAATGTGAGATCAGTGTGTTTTCGATGAGTTTAGCAAGCTAAGGGGAGACAGTGAAGGGAGGCAAGCCAAGAGAGATTTGGATCAGTCCTGTTCAGGCCAGTGGAAATGGAGGAAGAAAGAGAAGGAGAGAGACACACAGAAAGACTTGAGAGTAATATATATATATATATATATATATATATAGATAGATAGATATATATATATATATATATATATATATATATATATATATATATATATATATATATATATATATATAGATAGTGCATGCTAACACACTGGTAATAACCTGATAAATTAAATCTTAAGCAAATCTCAAATGGAATATTTTTTCTCCATACTTTATATTATAATGTTGTGATAAGTTAATTTGTAATATATAAAATAGTTGGTTATTTTATTTTGACTATACTATAAAAAATAGTATAGAACTTGTATATCAGCCATTTATTTGGTATCAGTCATAACATGAAAAGAACTACAGACAGAATTTTTAATTTCATTAACCAGATACAAACATATTTGCATATAAATTATATAAAATATACTGTAGGATAGGATTGTTTCTCATATGTTAGAATGTGTCCAGTTGACTAATATAAGAAGAAAGCTGCCTTGGTGTGTATCAACAGAAACCAAGCTGGAGACTCATAAGGAAGAGTAAAAGAGATGGAATGCAGCTGTAATAAACAACAGATCTCACATTTGTGTTCTAGATTATATCTTTCATGCCGCTGACATCACAGCGGGTTCTGATATTTCAGAGATATGGAATCATAAGCATGACCTGGATGTTGCCAGTTTAAAAGATTAAAGTAACATTATAAAGACTAAAGACTTAACATTAACAAGATAAAGACTTAAGAATTCTGCGAAAAGTATCATGGTTTCCAAAAAATATTAAGCAGCATGATTTCAACATTGATAACATTGATTTCTGTTTTCAACATTGATAATAAGAAATGTTTCTTGAGCACCAAATCAGCATATCATTAAAATGATTTCTGAAGGATCATGTGACACTGAAGACTGGAGTAATGGCTGCTGAAAATTCAGTTAACAGTTATTTCATAATATTTTAATAATATTACTGTTTTACTGTATTTTTTTACCAAATAAATAGAAAGTATAAGATACTTACTTCAAAACATTTAAAAAATATTTTCAACTCTAAACTTTTGAACGGTAGTAGTATATGATATTTCAAATGTTTGTTTACAATAAACAAACAGACAGAAAAATAAAATAAAAAAATACATAACTTCTTGGCAACTGACAAGATGTCTAATAGTAAATCATAACTTCATTACTAAAGGAATCTAACAATTAACAGTATTCTAAAAGTAAAAGTTCTAAATGCAGATGTACATTTTTGAGGAATCAATCCAGCTCATAAACTGTTTCATTAACAGAAAAAAACAAATGCAAGTTCTTTATGTAAGAAAATATATGATGTAAAACACAGAGCGAGCAGAACAAAAAACTTGGGGCCAGTCACATTTCACATTTAACTACTTTTAACAGTCCAAAACAATAACAAGTGTTCGTTTGTGCTGGACGTTTATCACAACTAAATCTTTCTTTGCTCTGGGCAGGATGAGTTTGACAAGCTCCGGCCGCTGTGCTACACCAATGCTGACGTGTTCCTGCTCTGCTTCAGTGTGGTAAGTCCCTCCTCTTTCCAGAATGTGAGGGAGAAGTGGGTGCCTGAGATCCGCCGGCACTGCCCGAGGGCACCGATACTGTTGGTCGGCACTCAGGCTGACCTCCGGCAAGACGTCAAAGTCCTCATCCAGCTGGCCCAGTACAAGGAGAAGCCGGTCGACCCCCAGGAGGCCTGTGTGTGTGCTGAGGAAGTGCAGGCCGTCTCGTACATGGAGTGTTCGGCGCTCACCCAGAAGAACCTAAAGGAGGTGTTTGACATGGCTATAGTGGCCAGCATCCAGTACTCTGACAGCCAGCAGCAGAAAAGACTGAAGAAGCGGACGCCTGATAAAATGAGGATGCTCTCCGAGTCATGGTGGAAGAAATACTGCTGTTTGGCATAGACACGAAAATATGATTGTACTGTCGACATTGATTCGGTTAGACTTTTATGGATGAAATGGACACAGATTCATCTGCTTCATGAGACTGTGTTAGTGGGTTAACTGGAGCGCAGGTGGCCTTGAAATGAATGGGACCGTTTAGAAAAGATCAATTTTATCATAAAATGGAAAGATTCTAGAGACTAGTAGTTGTCAGCTAAATTTTAGGATCTGCTCTCCATTTGGAAAGTCCCAGGTTAACCTCAAATGCCCATGTGAACAATTCAGGGCAGGAGTCATCTGTCTTTCTTTACCTTATCTCTTGTTGAAGAGGTTTCAAGTGGACTTAAGGGCTTTTTTTTCTATCAGATTTAGATCTAGTTTGGACTGCCAGATTTTCCTTTTTCATTCAGGCACTGTGAAGCAACCTATCGGTCGGTCTCAGCAAAAACACAGCATTTTATTGTTGTTTTAACACTTCTTCTACTTACATGAACAGGATTACTTGCCTTTGTTATCCGGGATCCAGAGCGGGTTCAATCTGAGATGCTCAAGTGCTTCGTCGTGTAACTGTCAAAGCATTGAGTGTTATGTAGAGTACAAGCAGATGTTTGGACACACTATCAACTTGACATCACTGACATTTACCTTGTTGTCCAGTGAGGGTGAATGATTGTCCATTTCAGAGACAGCAGGACGCTGGCACATCTCTCCAGGCTGTCTTGTTTACATTTGGAGTTAAGTCCTGACTCAAACACGCTGTGAGGTCAGGGTCTTTGAGTGTAAGTAAGTAGACTCAGTTGGCCTGTTGGATTATATATCTGGTCATTGAACCTGGAGCTTCATCAAAAACACAGTGTTTTGAGTGAAGCTTTTCAGTTTGGTCAGGAGGAGGATTTTGAGTGGCTCAGACATTCTTGAGTATTTATTAGAATATACACTAACATTCAAAAGTTTGGGTTCGGTACAATTTTTTCATGTTTGTGAAGGAATTTTCTTATACTCACAGAGTCTGCAATTATTTGATCAAAAACACAGTAAAATTATATCGTGAAATAGTATTACAATTTAAATAACTGTTTTCTATTTTAATATATTTTAAAATATAATTTATTCTTGTGATGGCAAAGCAAAAATTTTAAGCTCCTTCAGAAATCATTCTAACATGCTAATTTTGTGAAGAAACATTTCTTATTATCAACGTTGAAAACAGTTGTGCTGCTTAATATGAAAATATTTGTTTCCAGTATTCATTTCCAGATGCTCAATGAATAGAAAAAATATTTGAAATAGAAATTCTTTGTAACATTAAAAATGTGTTTACTGTCACTTTTGATCAATTTAATGCATCTTTGCTGAATAAATATATTAATTTAAAAAAGCTTTTACTAACCAAACTTTTGAATGGTGGTGTATGGTAATTTGGATGAAGAAAAAACGTATTAGTGGGGCGAAAGTTTTTAACCAGAAATAATGGTTGACATTGATTTCAAGTTTCCGTTTAAGCCAATAAAATATTTTCAAAACAAAATAAATTCCTAATTAGGTTTTCATGCGTTTGCAATTTATGGCACTTTTTAAAGGTGAAATGTGTAATTTCTGCCCCACTGGCAGTCTTTTTGTTTAAGTTGGATATCATAACAGCACAAACAATGGTGTGAGTTTGAGGGCTGGACTATCTACTAGACTAGATGTATGCACAACTAATGGAAAATTGGGAATGATTTTAGTGTTATGTTTTCAATTTTGTTCAAAATTATGTAATTAATAATTCAGTTTGATTCAATTATTTCACAAATTGGGGACATTTTTGGCGCAGACATGACACACTTCACCTTTAACATAAACATTTTCACAGAAAATCTTTAAAAAACAATTATTCCATAATAGTATGAATGCATTTGGCAGGCACTTTTATCCAAAGCAAATTACATTGCCTTTAAGGTTTAAGCTACTAGTTGTGTATTTGTCGCCCCTAAACCATGATGTCAGCCACGTCATGCTTTGATAAGCATTGCAGTCTTTAAATTCTATATAAAATACGTGGATTGTTGTTCCAGGTCAAACTGCACTTTTTATCAGGCTTCCACGTCGAACGAACTGGAAAAGTCGCCTGCTGCTATGCGACATGAATGAATATTAAGCTGAATGACATGGAAAAGTTAATGTTTCACTGCATAAGCTGGGTTAGGAGAGTAAAGTGGCAAACATTTCTTTCATAAGCACAGAATGAACCAAGAATAAAATCAAGATGAGTTTTATGCTTGCCACTTATACTGTTAGTTTGTGCCAGAATGTGGCGAGGAGTTGAAAAATAAGTGAATGGCTCTCAGCAAGTGAGTAAAGTGCTGTAAACCGCAAGTGTTAAAGGTGGCATTGGGAGAGATGAACCCCGAACCGAACAATCATATTGATTTTAAAGGGATAGTTGCACAAAAATGAAAGTTCTGTCATCATTTACTCGCCCTCATGTTATGTTCCAACCTGCATGATTTTCTTCAGTTTTTTTGTTTTTGTTTTGTCCATACAATGAAAGTCATGTTGTTTTAGACTCGAATGACTTTCATTCTGTGATCAAAAACAGTTAAACAGTTATGTAAAATATATTTTTGTGTTGCACAGATAAAAGAAAGTCATACACATTCGGAACGACATCAGGGTGAGAAGATGGTGAGAGACTTGACTTCTGGATGAACTATCTCTTTAAGCATGCTCAAAAAACAAGAGATATTTAAAAGATATTGTAATCATAATCATATATCAAGAAGTATTTTGGTGGCATTCCTTATATTGTGAATCTTAGAATTGCATGCGTTTCAAACAACAGGCCTTAAGTTCAGACTGACCAAAGCATAGAGCGCTACAGTGCTTTCACAGGGCAGGATCAATTACTGAGAGGTTTTTGACAAGTTGCCAAACTATGACTTCGGACACGCAGTGTGTTTGTTCACTGCTTTGATTTGCACGCGAGTTGCATTGCAGTGTGTTGTATATTTACTGTGTGAGTGAGCTCATAGCTGCAGCGTCCCACCAGACGGAACTGTTCAAGATCTGGTGGTCGCTCAGACAAAGCTGACATGCAATAACAGAGACCTCCCTGTAGATTGTTATCTTTCTCAGAATAAATATACTTTTTGTCTACTTATTGTCTGTGTGCATCTTCTTTCATTTTCTTGGGATATGTTATGAAAAGCTATCAGTGAAGGGGATAATTTCATAATCTCTTTCTTTGCTTTTTAGAGTTAATAACTGGTAAACACGGTCTTGCCTGCAGGAATAATGAGGCTTAATGGTGTCTGTTCTTTGCAGGTTGTGTACAGTTCACTGTCTGGGGTTCTTTGTTGTCATATCGCAATTGAGAAAATTCTGCTATTTTCCAATATTTTCTTTTCATAAATGCTTAAATTATGTATGGTTATAGCTTAAATGTTACATTTTGCAGTGTGACTTATCTTATAATGTGAGTGAGTATATCTCAAATTATGACTTTATATCTCGCAATGTGATTTCATGGCAAAATATGACTCGCATTTAGGACTATATCTCACAATATGTCTTTATATCTCACATTATAACTTTATCTTGCAGTGTGACTTTAAATCTCGTACTGTGACTTTATTTCTCAAAATCGTACTATTTGTTTCTTACAATTGCGACTTTATCTAAAAAAAAAAGTACTTTAGATCTCACAATGTAACTTTTTATCTCACAGTGTGACTTTAAATCTTGTAACGTGACTATCTAAAAATATGACATATTATATCTCACAATTGCGACTATGTATCAAAATATGACTTAATGTCTCACAATTGCAGCTTTGTTTCTCATAGCTGACTATATCTTGCAATGTGACCTTGTATCTGAAAATGTGACTTTATATCTCACAATTGTGACCTTGCGTATCTTGCAATGGCAGCTTTCTTTCTCATAACTGTGACTTTATAGTTAAAAATGTGCATTTAAACCTCAAACTATGACTTTACATATTTCACAACGGCAAGTTTCTCATAACTGTGACTTTATATCTCGTAATGTGATTTTATATCTCAAAATGTGATATTTTATCATTGGCAACTCTGTTTGACTTTATATCATGCAGTGTAACTTTTATCTCAAAATATGATTTTATATTTAGATGCTTAAACTATATTCGCTTGAGGAAATAAGGAAATCATGGAAGATCCTACTGTATACTTGATGTAAACAGACTAGACTAGACAGACAGACAACACTGCAGGCGTTGAAATGACTAATAAAAGCAGGAAAGCTATTGCTCTGTGATGCCTTTGTCAGTTTGGTTGCTTTATATTGCCATGGGTTTGTTTTATCTGGCTTTTAATCACATTTCCACAAGTACTCAAAACAATTAAAGTGGCGTCTGGGTTCATTAGCTCCATTGAGCTGCTTTCTTAAACAGCTGACATGCTCTCTCTGAGCTCTAGACGCCTTAACTGCTAACAATGACATATTTGGGCCGCTTTAATCCAGTTGCTTCATATTGCATGTTTCTGTGTGGCAGATGAACAAAGAAAAATGTCAATTTGCAGCCCTCTCGACCAAAAGATCTCATGCTACAAATAGCTTTTAACATTTGGGCCAGAATGAATCAAACATGACAGCTATGCTGATTAATGTTGATAGTTTCCTCTGGAGCTCCAGAGAAGGAGTTTCATACACAGGGATCTGGAACGCAGTGTCCGTTGATGGACGGTATTCAAAATTCTGACAACACTATGATGGAACATTTGACTTCATCACAGCTGTGGTGACATAAGTGAAATGATATGAATCGTAGAAAGAAAAGCTACGTATTCATCATAGATGTTCATATGAAGCTCTTGATGTGAAGGCATACAGTATATGTTCTTTTTTGGATATTGGTCTTCATTTTGGTTTTCCCAGCAACTAAGCCTCTTAACTAAATTATTCAGCTGTTAATCAGCAGTTTTGTTGACCATCAAAAACTGGACTGGGAAATTCAAGCTGGTCTAAACATGGGGAAACCTGTTTCTGCCAAAAAATGTATCATAATAAAAGGGTCTCGTGACTTTCTCTCGCAATTGTGACTTTATATCTCGAAATATGACTTTACATCCTTCAACATGTTTTTATATATCACAATTGTGAATATGTCTCGCAAAGTGACTATTCTCAAACCATTACTGCATAATAGTACAACTTTTGGTAACACTTAGCACTTGGTAACATTAGTTAACTTGAGCTAACAATAAAAACTACTGGCGTTTATTAATATTTTATCTTTTAACATTAATATGATATCAGATATAAGATGTATCTGTTAATATTATTTAATGGACATGAACTGACAATGAACAGCTGTATTTTTATTAACTAACATTAAAAACATGAACTTATTGTAAAGTGATATTTATATATTTTTTTATTTTTTTTATTTTTGTTTTAAGGCTAAAATAAAAAAAAGTCTCTGCCTATGTTTGTGTGTATATGAGAGGAATATTATGACATAAGCAGCATGGATTTGCCTCCCGGAGACTGTACCGCGCAGGAAATGAAGGTTCAGTCATATTCTTCAGTGCTGACGAGGACAGACAGGAAGAGAGCTGATCTGGTGATCACAGATATCTCTATCAGACGGTATTTATTGCTCTCGGCTCATGGTTATAATTAGACCTGTATGGGTGCATGTCATCCAGTATAACCTCTCCACATCTTTCACATACAGTATTATGACTTTATCAATAGGGACAGAATTAGCAGGGACAACAACTGAACTAGGAGTTTCCGTGAAGTAAATCAATCTTCTGTGCTTTTTATGTGTGCTCAAGACCTTGGGAAAATTCCAGTGTTACTTCCCTCAGTGACATCATCACCTCACAAAGTAGCTCTGTTTAGTTATCAGGGTCCGTGCACGCATTCATTCCAAACACAATGAAATGAAATCTGCGCTGGCATATATTGTGTTGTGATTGTTAATCCGATACCAGCTACCCAAAATCTCAAAGTCTGGTGGCCATTCCACTCGGCCTGATGCTTTGTGTGATTATGGGTCAGGGTTGAAGGATCTGCGTCCCCACTGTGGAAGCAAGGCTTTTGACGGCTGCTGACAGACTGAGGAATTCCAGAGTGCCACAGTGTCTGAGAAAGACATTGCCACGTCCCGTGTAGCCAAGATAAACTATTTTCACTCGCAACCTCTTTGAAAAGAAGAAAAACGACAGAAAAAGCTCTTTGACAGATCATTTCTAACTCCTACGCATAGCTTTTGCTTCCATGGACAATGGGAGGTTACTGGATTTACCTCAGCAATTCAGCAATATAAAAAGAATAAAACCAAATGAGGGTTTATCACAGTGCATGAAGGTTATCGTACTGGGCGCAGTGAGCAAAGCATAATTTAATGACAGCAGGATGCAAGTCGTTCTGTTTGTGGATGAAACAAAACAATGAAACAAGACAATAGAAAGCTTGATTCTATCACATCAGCTGATGTTTGGACATAATTGCAATTTTGGTCAATCCATGTTATATAAAACTAAGTCTATTGTTTTTTTAGACATGCTTAAGTGTGAAAACTAAGCACAATGAGTGAATTGTGATCATTTACAGAGTTTTTTTGCTCACACTCAACAGAAATAATCATTTTCAATAAATTAAAATAATAAAAGTATTATTTTTCAATAATTTGAAATAATACAAGTATTATTATATTATAAAATAGTATATTATATTATTAAAATAAATAGATGCATTCCAAAGTTTTAGTTCACAAGAATTCATAAGAATTTAGAATTAACAATAATTATTCTAATTTATAAGGGTTTTAATCAAGATGTTTGAAGCCATCCAGATAAAACAATAATTTATGCAATTGGACTTTTGACTCAAAATCTAAGTTACTTGACACTTCCCCTATTTGACAACTATCCAAAATCGCGTACTGAGTAGGTTCTACATTTTGGATTTACTTTGCGATCGTTAAAGGGCTGTAACGATTAATCGCGATTAATCGAAATCCAAAATAAAAGTTTGTGTTTACATAATAAATTTGTGTGTATTGTGAATAATTATTTTGTATATATTAATACACACACATGCATGTATATATTTAATAAAAATGTGTTATTTATATATAAAATAGTTATATTTATATATATAATATAAATCATATAAAATATATATATGCAGTATATAAATGCAAATATTTCTCAAATATGTACATGCATGTGTGTGTATTAATATATACAAAATAATTATACACAATACACACACATATATTATGTAAACACAAACTTTTATTTTGGATTTCGATTAATCGCGATTAATCGTTACAGCCCTATTAAATAGTATGCTTTGTATATGAATATTAATGAAATTTTGATGTACTACATCTGCCATGTTGTTACTGTCACATGACTTACCAGTTTCAGATGCATCGCTTCACTTTTATTCATAACTCTCGTCCCGTGGGCTCATGGGATAGTAACGTGTCCATTGTATACACACTTCAGAATCTCGGCTGAAGTAGGTCATCCGGGGCCTTTTTGTCTACTGTTTTTTTTTTTTATATCTATTCGGACCTATTACTCTTTTGACGTACTGTTTTTCGGATACTATAAGGAAGTATTCAATTTCAGACGCAGCTCTGCAGCTCTGACAGTTTCACACACTGGAGGCAGAGCAGAAGGGAGAGCACTACAGAACAAAATGGCTCAGGGTAGCCTTACAATCTCCTTACACTAATTAAGTTGCATAACCACATAGCCTACTGTCACCCAAATTTTCGCAGAAATTAGTCAAGGTGCTTAGTTACTGGAAAAAAAGCTGAGAGAAAGGAAGAAAAAAGAGAGCCTCTTAATGAGAACATGTGCTATGTGAGTGAAAACTCATGTGTTACTATGGAGCATTGTTTCTAAACAGTGTGATTACAGTATAGAGGACAGCTGCAAACCAGTCATGTCACTGTAAAGAGGTGAAATACACCCTGATCCCATGTCTTATGTAAGCGCTCTTTTGTCAGGGCTGTTAACCAGGGGGCACTTGTGTGTGTGTGTGTTTGACTACTTGTGAGGAGGGGTCAGGAGAGACCAGCATCATGTGTAACAGTTCTGGCTACAGACCAGCTCTTTCAAACACCACATGTGTAGACAATACTTGGGTCCAGGCCTTTCAGTTGTAAGGTCTGCTTGCAATCATGAAGGCAAAAGGTTAAGAGTATGATGTGATCCCACCCTTCGTCTCACAAATACAATTAATATAACACATAAAATAATGAAACAAAAAATAAAATATAATTTTTAAAATAAAAGTTAAACATTCTGGGAAACACTTTACAATAAGGTTCAATTCATTAGTGTTCAGCCCATGTTGTAAATGACAACCTGTGACGTTTTAGTCTGACCTGTTCTTGGACTTGGGCTGTGTCAACATTTTCAACGCTAAAATTAAGCAAAAACTCTATAAGGAAACGATAACTTATAAACTTTAAAGACGGACCTACTGTATAAAACTACATTACCCATAATGCTGTACAGATAATCACACCAGTCAGAGAGTAAAAAAAGGACACCTGCCAAAAAAGCTCTTTAGCTCTCAATATGTCAGTACATGCTGAAATGTTTGTGTAAATACATACATGCACATATATACACACACAAACATTTCAGCATGTAGGCTACTGGATGTGACGTACTCATTTACATTCAGTACATGCATTCAGTACAAATATATATATAATTCTTTAACAAAGACTATTTTATAATCCCTATGGGAAAAATGAATGGGAAAAAAACTGGTAAACAAAAAACTGGTCATACCAGTCTGCTCATACCATCTAGATGAAATGGCACTACTTTCATGTCTCGTGTATCACACTACTTTCATGTCTGTTGATTGAAACACACCTGGCACACAGTTCTCTTTTCTTTTCATTGTCAATAGTCTATAAATGCATGAAACACATCTCAAGTCACTTTCAAACCAAACAGCTTTATTGGCCAGTGCGGAATCCTTGAAAAACAAAAAAAACCTGCTGCGAAATTTGTGTGGAGAAATCTCACCCTCACATGAAATTCCCAATATCGTCGATTCCAACTGAAATTACTGAATTTCACCAGCGTAAATTCATTAACAATGGGGATTGTGACCGCACAAAGTGCGGTGAATCCATGTGACCAACTTGAACCCATTGCAAAATCTCCTTCATCCTCTCGTGAAATTGTCAATTGCATGGATTCCTATTGAAATTAGGCCTACTGGATTTTGCCAGTGATCAGTATCCTGATGAATTAATAACATGTGTTGTGTTCCTAAAATCCAACAGAATTTTTAAGGCTCTTCTATCATGCAATGTTCTCTTTTTCCTGTAAAAGTATTAATAAGCTTCCTAACAAAGATGGGAAGACAAACTACATTTGCATCATTTGCACATTTAAACCACGCAAACTGCACTTTTTGAAAATACTTTGGCTTAAAAGCAACTGGAACAAATCTTACTATTAAATTACTACCACCTTTAGAGCTGGTTGAGGAGCATTTGCTTGTAGTGTTCAGGGATAAATGTTTCGAAAAATCTCTTCCGCAGCAGGTAAGGATTAGTTATTTAACCTAAAATGGGAAGGTGCTCATATGACATTTATTCATATGTCAATAAATTTGTATTGCATTGTGAAAACCTACAGTCAATATTTACCTTTCAGTATTTTTTTTTTTGTCTTTTATTTCCACCTACCTAGTTCTAATCTATTTAATGAGACACCAATGACGTCATCTGCCTTGCTTTAGGTTACTGTGAGGGGAGCCACAAAGCGTAACTTAGCCGAAGCTCTATAAAACTGCTTTGGGGCTCATTGAGAGTTGATGTGATTGATGGTCGGTGTGTGAATACTAAAAAGTGAAAATGGTGGCATGCTGAGAGAGCGCTACACAGAATAGGGTGAATGGAGTGTGTGTGCATGCTTATGTGTGTATCCTAAGGCTCGCTGGTGTTCTGGGTCTTCCAAACAAGAGTTAAGCTCTGACTATCTGCCCTCACTGCCAATGAGTCAAAGCACAGGCTCAGAGAAAGCATTAGCCACGCCTCCAAAGCCACAAATGATTGCACACAGCTGTTTGCAAATACACCTTCACGTTGTGGTATAGAGCAATGAAAGCTCTTTGTTAAGTCCGTTGATCCCTGCTGGCCCCTAAATCTGGTCTGTGGGGGGTCTTGTGGTGTTTTTTGTGCCACAAATATAAGTTTCACCCACAACTGGATTGAACATTAGCTGCTGTTTTAGCAACGACATTCACAAAATATGACTATAAAATTGACTGAACTGTATGTGTTATTTTAGGAGTTTCCACTCTTTCTGCTCCACTGTTTTAGTCAGATGAATGGGATTAATCCAAAGTGCTTTGACTTGTTTTTGGATTTTCTCTCCTGACACAGTAAAAAAAAAACTGTAATTGTTTTATTGGAACAGTAAATTATTTTTTCCCATTAAAACAGACACGAAGCCTGACACACATTTTGGATGAGCATGAGTTTGTTTATGACCCTTGAGATGTGCTGTGGAGAATAAAACAGCTTTTTATACTTTCTCATGATCAGCATAAAGAGCAGTGCTACAATTCTCGGGAACAAGAACTTCTTTCTTTTCACTTACAAATACAGCATTTGTTTATTGACTCTCTTCAAATTTGCTGAATGAATGCTAAAGCACATTTGTGTTTTACTCCAAAGCTGCGTTCAAGTCCTGTCAGAATGATCGTCTTTATGGGTTGAGTGCAGCCGGGGAAACTCTTTGGAACCAGATTTTTTTAATTGGAGGTGTCCAAAGCAATAAGTTGTTATAGTTTAGTTTATTAGTTGTTAGACTTTATTTACTTTCTTTTGCTCTGTATTGTGTGAGGCTAAAATTCTCCTTTGGAAATTTAAAAACAGTTAAAGAAAATGAATTGCACAACACATTTTATTTCCAAAATCACTTGAATGCACATCATGCTGCAACGTCTGAAGAGAAAGAACCATATTTTTTTTTAATTTGGCTACTTTTGTTATCAGATAAATTACATGACATTACTGTGGACATTTTATTTTTGTTCTGTTTTTGTTCCATTTTATACACAAATTTCTAACTATACTTGAACTGTTAATTGTACACAATTTTTGATGTATATTATATTATATTATATTATATTATATTATATTATATTATATTATATTATATTATATTATATTATATTATATTATATTATATTATATTATATTATATTATATTATATTATATTATTAGTTACTTGTTAGTATATGGCCATATGGAAAAAACAGAGATACTAGAAAAGTAACATTAAAATATATAAAAATACATGATGATCTTAATTATCTTAATTTAGGAAGACTTGTCTAAAACCATTATATGCACTGGGCATTGTGGATTCAACCAGGTCACACCCACAGAACAAATATACAGTCCATTAACACAGGCTTCCTCAGAAATCCTCCCCTGACTGCAGATCAGCTGACTATATTCACCCTAAAACATCACAGAGTTCAGACAGGAGTCATTGCTGCACGGCTGATGAGCAATGAGAGGAGGAGAGCTCAAGCGTATAAAGAATAGATCAAATATACTTTTACTGTGTAATGTCAATTATAAGACATTACGCAGAGTTAACATGTGAGTTGTATCACTGAATGCGTCCAAAGCATTTAACTGTAACCAGAAAGCTGTCCTCCAAACTTCCCCTTTCCCAAGTAAGCCATTTGACCATAAGCTGCGTTTCACAGCTGAAATCTCAAAGGAGAGATGGGATGGAGAGATCAGATAGGACATTTGAGTTGAAGCACAACGATTTCTCTCCCACTCACTTCCCTCTCTGACCTCTCCACCCTCTCTGCATTAATCATCAACACACATCCAGAGCACAACGGGCCCAGTTCAGTCTCAAAACACCCCGATCAACACAACTTTTAAATGCATTTCATTTAGTGTTGAGGTGATTTATAGATATTCATACTTTACGTTTTGTCAAAATGATGTTGACAAGAAAAACCCTACACTGTTAATAAAAAATAAAAAATCTGTGAAATTTACAGTAAAAAAAACAGTAGCTGTGGTTGCCAAAACTTTACCGTAAAAAAAATATGGAAGCAAAATGTTTGCTTTTACAGATTTACTGTAAATTTACAGTAAAAACTTATTTCATTAATTGATATAATGTTTATATACTAAAGTATTGCACTAATATTTGTCTTGTAACTTTGTAATACACTGACAACCACCATGAAACAAGTAGTGCTGAGAAAGTCACATGATGAATCAAAGCTCATCACAAGCCACAATGCAATCTATTTATATATTTAATATAATTCATTTCTGACTTGAAAGCAGCACATGATACATGGTTTATGTATACAAAAAAAAAAACCTGGAAATGGAAGGGTTTAATCACAATTTGTCATATTGCTTAAAGCTTACAACCTCAATTGGTATTTGACTTTGTTTTACTTTTTTTTAACATGGCCTTATATTTTAGCTTTTTTTAAAACTCTAAATCCTAGCCTAAGCCTCTCACGATTCTCCAAATACTATTTGGTTCCTGGGTCTTATTCTATTTGATACATATAATTGTATTCATTGGTGTTGCCTTGCCCATATCCGGTATTTATTTAACATGTCTGTGCGGGAGAGGAACAACAGCCGTTATCTCCAGTGATAATAGCACTGTGACACAAGAGGATCCGTTGGTGTGGGCCATGTCGTGTTTTGGAGAAAAGAAGGCAGAGAAGAAAAAGAACAGATCAGAGTTAACAACATGGAAAAGCAGTGCAGAACCGGCTGTGACCAGATTTGTAGTCATTATGAGTGCTCAGAGTGTAGTGATAATAAATGCAATAAACATAGGAAAGCATTATATATTTGTTTCACATGGCACTCACAACATTATGCTAACATACTTTAGATGCTAATTTAATGCAGAGATATTTATGCATAGATTTACATACTTAAAAAATACTTCAAAAATTGTGTGTACACACACACAAAGTGTATTTGCAGATAAATTCATATTTTTCATAGTTTTTTTAAGTTTTATTATTTATGTTAGAATTTCATTTTGATTTAGAATTTCATTTTTTTAAATTAATAATTTCATAACATTATTTCTTGTGCCTTTAAGCCACCTGTGCAGTATTAAATCTATAAAATCTAAATGTGCCATTTCGGTATGTTCACCAAATAAATGGTATGGATCACATTCAATGATCAATGTGTTTACTTGGTATCTATGTTCAAATATTTTTGTTTTCTCTGCCATTACTTTGCCATTTGATGAGGGAAAAAAAGTCACATGCCTGAAACAGATGAATATGCCACTTCGCACGCAACTACTGTGCCACCTTTACAGGGTAAAGATGACATTAGTATGATCTGTTCCGTGACAGATGGGTTTGGATCAACTGCTCAGATTTAGAGAAAACATTATGTAAATTGATATAAAATCGATAAAAATTAAATTTAAACAATTTGCAGCCATCTTTCCCTGTTCCTCTTGAGTCAGCTTTTTGCCTTGGCATAATACTCAATCTACAGTGAATAGTATAATTTAGAAAATGATCAGCAGTCAACTGTTTTTGCCAATAAGAATGTCTAAGGTTGCTATATGGAATAAGTTATGTAATTGCTGGAAACAGCCAAGAAAATTACGTCAGCATATGGAAACCTCAACTACATTCCCTGCATGGTCTATCCATTTCATCACATGTGAAAATATATTAATCTATGGCTTTGATTTTACCCACAATTCAGTTTGATCAGTAGCTTATGACATTTTCAAATAAATACAGCATGGTATCAAACTGTGTAAGTGTGTTCAAAAACATTCTGAGGGGTCACAGACATGCACATAGACAAGGAAATGATAAAGACATAGCACTGTTGTTTTAGACAATATTTCAGTCCTGATTCACATCCAAAATGTGCAGGAAACTCACTGGCGTGTAATGATGACAGCAGATTGTCTGTCACGCATGAACTGCCTCCCCTTTTTTGCGTCTCATGTGAATGTGCGAGACCTGTGCAATGGCTTATGACAGGGATCCAAGCACGTTTTCAATGAGATACATCTGCAATTGCATTTTCCACTTATCTGCCTTATCTCAAGGAGCCGTCCCTATACTCCTTCACCCATTTCTGTGTAAAAACACTGCACAATTTCAGCTCTTTTAAACGGGTGATTCATTGGGATACTGCATTTTACAGTTATTTTCATTTCATCATCTCCTAAACCACCAGTCCAACCAGTTTTCTGGTGTAGAATTTAGCAATTAGCAATATTTTCTGTTTTTCAGGGCAATATTAATATAATTTAATATTCATTATTAATTCATATTGCTATTTTTCCATTATATATATATATTATAAGTATTTATGCTCACAAAGGCTGAAATTATTTGGTAAAAAATACAGTAAAAACAATATTTTGTAATATTATTACAATTTAAAATAACTGTTATTTTGATATATTTTAAAATGTATTTCTAAAATGATTAAAATATTTTAAAAATAATTTCTGTGATGGCATTTCTGAATTTTCAGCATCATTACTCCAGTGTCACATGATCCATCAGAAATCATTCTAAAATGCTGATTTGGTGCTCAAGAAACATTTCTTATTATTATCATTGTGGAAAACACATTTTCACTGCTTTATATTTTAGTGGAAACCGTGAGACATTTCCCCCCCAGGATTCATTGATGAATATAAAGTTCAAAAGAACATAATTTATTTGAAACAGACACCATTTGTAACAATATAAATGTATTTAAATCTAATAAGTTTGCTGATAATTTAAGGATACTATTTTCTAATCAGTGCATGCATATATGTGTGATAAGTTGCATCATGGATTCCAATGTGTTTATATTTTAATTTAAAGCTAAGTAGGCAATTTTAGAGAGGCTAGCAGTCGTTTGAAAGCATAAGATCCCACCCTGGCTTCAAAGCGCTCTCCAAAGTCACGCTTCCTCCAAAACACATGAATGCAAAGCGTCACGAGAGACGGTGTTAAATTTCCTCAAATCATGTCTCAAAGCACAAACAATTACAACAATAAACAGCTTAAACAGCTCTAACTTGTACCACCTGACTGCTGTAGATTAATTTTGGCATTTATATATGTTGCATAAATATGAGTCTGAGGACGTAAACAATTACGGTAATTACAACATGGCGTGGACGCAGCATAAACTCATTGTTTTGGTTCAGGAGGAACTGTAAAGGGTGTCTGTTGTTTGTTTGCGGGACTCTGTGACTGTGAGGTATGCAAATACATACGTTAACAGGCAGAAAAGACATCAGGGGTCGTAGAGGAACCTTTATCAATAACACTTATTAATAGGTAAGTCTAAGAACAAGACAATAATTATCTTTCTGAGACTTCCACAGAAGATATATTTTGACCACTTCTATTATTGATTTCGATCAGGATGTGAAGAGAGTTTCAACCAGCATAACAAAAGTGATTATGCAAAATATTGCCTAGCCAAGCTTTTAAGTGTGGGAAAGTCTGCATAATACTCTTTATTAAATGTATAAGTTGCATGGGGAAAGGATGTAAATGATATTTGATATTTTTATATTTTATCCAAATTACTCTCTATCAATCCCACATGACCGCCAGTATTTATAGACTGTGGACAGCATGAGATGTTGTGAGAGGGAGGTTGGATTGTTTGCAGTGAATAAATTGCAGTGGTAGACAATCAAATCCTCTATAATCCCTGTTGTCACAAAGGCAATATTTCCATCTCCTCTCATACACACTCGGCTAGTCTCCCCAGAGCTCAACTCGTTATATTATAATTATCAGCGATTGTGTTTCGCCCCTTCGGCATGAAAGACACAATGAATAAAAGATCACTATTTTTCCAAGGTCCACATCATTTGAGGTGGAAGATTAGTCGACATTGGAGGCTACATACTGCTTAATTCAAGTGTGAATGTGGCCATGTGTGAATTATCTTTTCTTCTCTTTCATTTGGAAGGATTTGTATAGTTCAAGTTTTTAGTACTTTGTTATTGTTAATTTTGAACAAACAATAAAAAATACTGTAGAAATACTTCCCAGAGATGTCTTCTGCTGAGGACACCGTAAGGGCTGCAGCTGTAATAGATACAACAGCTGGGCTAAAGTGTTAGTGGGAAAAACACTTAGTCACATTAACATTTATTGTGAGCTCCTGGAATTTATCTGCCTTCGTTCTTTTTGGTGCTTATTTATGACATTATATCCTGGTACCTTTAGAGAGATGGTCCTAGTTTTTGAGTGCACACGAACCCTTCTGACAGAATCTCTGTCCCCATGGAGACTCGAAAGGGTCATGCAGTGGAACAATTGACTATAGTGCATCTGCATCATGACAGCTGGGCTAACCCCATTAGTATTCAATTCAAGGCCTGGTCAATGCAACCACTTTCCGAGAGAGACACGCATTCAACTCAAGCATGTTGTCACGGATCAAGTCCATCTATCATGGTGTCCTTGGTCCTGACCATCCCTAGACCATCAAACATTTACCAGTCTGGTTCAAAGGCTGTGTGGTGCAAATATTGTGAGAATGAGAGATAAAGATGATAAAGTTGTTCTGAGTCTGAGACCACTAGTGACTAGTGATTTTTTAAAATCACAACAAATGATAGGCTTATTATCTGCATTGCGATTGGAGGTAAAAAATGTATATATTTTAAACATTTCTTAGTATTTGTTATGTCCACCTATCAGCAACAGTTCAAACAGTTGATGTCACAAATGTTCTCATTTCATTTATTCATGAACCATTTTAGTCGTATCTCATGGTGATTTGGTCTGTTCATCATATAAAGTGAAATTTTGGACTAAACTGTTGATTAATTCGTTTTCTCATTATGGACTTTTGAAGTGAGTCAAGTGACAAAGTGGTAGTTGCGTGGACTGTCAATGGAGGGACATACATCTCTCAGATTTCATTTTAAATATCTTCATTTGTGAACCTGGATCACAAAACCAGTCACAAGTAGCACGGGTATATTTGTGGCAATAGCCAACAATACATTGTATGGGTCAAAATTATAGATTTTTCTTTTATGCCAAAATCATTAGGATATTAAGTAAAGATCACGTTTCATGAAGATATTTTGTAAATTTCCTACCGTAAATATATAAAACATTTATTTTCGTGAGTGAATGCAGCACAATCGCGAACATAAATGGACAACTTTAAAGGCGTTTTTCTCAATATTTAGATTTTGTTGCACCCTCAGATTCCAGATTTTCAAATAGTTGTATCTCGGCCAACAATTGACCCATGTGACTGGTTTTGTGGTCCAGGGTCACATTTGTGTTTCGAAGATGAACGAAAGTCTTACGGACATGATGGTGAGTAATTGATGACACTTTTTTCATTTTTTGGGGGAACTAACCCTTTAAGTTACTTCATAAAGAACTGATGTGCCCTGTGTGCAAGGTGAATGTTTAACCTGTTCTGACCCAGTGCTCAGTGATGAAGCAGTGCAGCGATCATAGAATCACAGTAAGACAGACATGCCAAGTGATCCCAGCTTTGTGCCAGGTTAATGAACGCTGGAGTGACCAAAACAAGGCCAAGTCCCGCCTCCTTCATCCCTCTCTTTTCAGCCCCTCTCCTACTCTCTCTCTCTTTCTTGTTCGTCTCTCCACTGCCTCCCAGGCTGTCTGTCTCCAATAGTGATGTGCTGGGAACAATGGTGAACTCTTTGTACCATGAAGTGCTCTGGACGGAGGCAGGTCTGCATGAAAGAGTGCTTTCAATAAAAAGCCTTTTTAAAAGGAAGGGAGATATTATTTCAGCTAAAATATTGCAGTTTGATTGCATAGATGTTCAAGTGTCAAGTGTGTCATGTGTCATTATGGAGATAACTGAGATAGTAGGTAGCTAACATCAACTCCTTTTCAGCTGAGCTCAGCTGTGACCTTTAGGATGAATGTCCAATGACCAAGCTCCCTCATACATATTACATCAGATTATTAAGTGAGTTTGGCTGCTAGATGCTGACAATAGAGAGCTGGCCACAAATCACTTTTAAATGCAGGCCAGTCAAGGTTTTCAGACCTGGATGGCAAGTATTGTCACCCATCTTTGAATGAGTTATACGTATATTTATCTGACTTCTGAGGCCCAAACATTCGGTTAACTGCCTATTGAAACTTTTTCAGGTGAGATGCCTCTATGATATCAGATTCACCCTATATATATATATAGACTTCTCTCTCATAATGTATGCTGAACTTGTAGTTGGCGATAGGTGAATTCTTTGTTATAAGTGAGTCATTGAATAATCCCCATAAGCAATTCGTCAAAACATTGTCTGATCAGTCTGTTAAAGAATCATTCAATGAATGATGTGTATATATTCATTAGGTCCAACCAATGACATGCTCCTTTACAGCACGGACTCAAATGCTATTTGATTGTGCTATATAGTCAGATCGATTTCTGTAGAAGCTTTTACTTCAGTGAATAATATTTTTTAAATCAGTTTGTGGAACCGAGTGAACGAGAATGATTAGTTCACCTAAATGATTTGTTCAAAACTACGTATCATTCACAAAAATGAAACACTACTACCCAAACTCGCAAAGAAAAAAGCCTAACAACTTCGGCCTACATATCCAACACAGGGCTCATGTAAGCTTAGTGTCTAGCGAAGCTTTTCTTCTTTTTCACCACATTAATCTGTCAAGTCTTTGAGCAGCTTTCCCCTTTTTATGGACGCAACACAACGGCAGTATTCAGTGGTTGTGATTTAGTGTGCTAGTATACTTTACTTGGTCCCAGAGTTAAATCTTTAGCATTTTTCTGTATAGAGGATACTGTGCTACAGGATAAACAGCCGCTTAACAGCAAGCTGCATTTGAAAGACAGAAACACTGACGCACGGATATGCAGATGAAGACACCCAGTCAAAACCCTCGCTGTTAACTCAATGCATGACTCTCTGGTGTGCGTTCCCAGTCACCTTAAGCTAACAAGCCATGTGTTGTTTTGCAAGGCATAGGGAAAAAAAAATCAGGATTTGGTTGTGTCTGTGCTGTTTATGCTATTAGTGTCATAAAGAACGAACTGATTCCATATATAATGGCTCAGATTCCAACAACCTGTAAAGCAATTGAAAACTCTCAATGTACTGCAGCATGAAGTACCACAACATCTGTTGAATATGTATGCTGCATCTACATAGCATTCAAACTCTTCAACACCTGCAAAGAAATAATTGCATGCACATTTACTACTTGATATTTCATTCCTTTATTGAAATGTGTCAGCACGCCTCCATTTAAACATTCCGACAGAAAATTGGGCAAAACAAACTTAACAATAGCATTTCAAGTCCTGACGTGACTGCAGTTGTGATACTGTTTTTGTGCTATCGCACATTCTCTGCCCTGAGGTTTAACCTGGCACAGATGCAAGCCTTTCTAATCATTGGTTTGAACTGAAAAAACCTCCCACACTTCAAAATAACATCCTGGTGCAGACAGTGTGATGACAATTTTAGATTCCAAGGACAGTTAACTTCCCTTCTTCCTGGTTTCCATTGTGCTCTTGTGATGTCAGAGCTCCTCGGGGATGAATGCAACCCCCCTTTTCTATACCACAAACTCACAATGCCTTAGGAAGAACTTACATGCAAGACACAAAGATTACGGGACGCTGTCGTAAGTATTGCCGTATTAAGCACACTAACATAAAAAAAAAAATCCATCAAACAATTGTGAGAAAATCTTTTAATCTTTTGCTTAAATGCATTTGTAGCATAATATATATATAATGTATTTAAGACTTTAGATACTTTAAGACTTTAAATACTTTTTCAGCTGTCAATTCAGTCTCAATACAGTGATGGGATTTCTTAATAATGCCTCTTAAAGTGATAGTGCACCCAAAAATTTTAATTAGCCTATGATTTACTCACCCTGCAGCCATCCTAGGTGTATATGACATTCTTCTTTCAGACGAATACAATCGGAGTTATATTAAAAAATGTCTGGCTCTTCCAATCTTTATAATGGTAGTGAATAAGTGTATGTCTTAGGAAGTCCATCAAAGCGCAACCATCCATGATTAAAGTGCTCCACACGTCTCTGGGGGTTAATAAAGGCCTTCTGAAGTGAAGCGATGCGTTCGTGTAAGAAAAGTATCCATATTTAAAATGTAATCGACTAAAATAACTAGCTTCCGGCAAACGGCCATACGCAAATCGACTTACGCCAAAACAGTAACACTTGACGATGTATGACGTTGGTCATAGGATGTAGGAATAGCGTAAGCTTTGACACATCTCACACATCTTTTTGTTATAAGTCAGAAATGACAAGGAGGCAGCTTCTCGCAATGCAAAGTCAATGGAGACGGTTGGATTGTGGATTTATTTCTAAAACACAGATCCCAGTGGGATTGAATGTGAGATTGAATAAGTGCTCTCAATAACATCCACAATGGTTTCGGACACCCAAATGGCTGTTCCCTCAAATAGTGCCCTACTTAAAGTCTCTATGAAAAGTTTTTTGGCTTTTAGTATGAATATGTTAGCCTTATTGTTTTCTATAAGCTAGTGTGCTCCAAAACAAAGGACAAAATTTCCATTTAGAAGGCTAAACCCAAAGTTGAAAATAAAAATTGCGTTGATGTCAGAATCCTACGACTTGACGTCAATCTCCAACATTGGACAGACGTTGTATTGTGGTTGAAAATTGAAATCGGGTTGACGTCAGAACCCGACTGATGTCAATCTGACGTCAGGTTCTGATATCAACTCGACTTTCATTTCCAACCAAAATCCAACGTCTGTCTGACATTGGATGTTGACGTCAAACTGACGTTGGGTTCTGACGTCAGCCTGACGTCTGACTTTCTACTCAAGGACCTTGACAGAAATAGTGGAGTAAAAAGTATGATATTTGTCTATTTGTCTTTATATAAAGTAAAAAGTTTCCAGAAAAAAAATAATACTCAAGTACAGATACTCAAAAAGTGTACTTAACTACAGTACTCAAGTAAATGTACTTTGTTACTGTCCACATCTGGGTGTGACTGTATACATAAACGCATGTTAACTGAGTGGATTTATTTCTATGTGGACATAAGCCTAGCCCTTTAAGCTCAGATCCCATTGTTCATGTATCTTTGACATATAGAGAGAGCCAGGAAAGATCTAAAACAAACAGGACATGTGAACAGAACAAAAATCTGCAGCCTATACATCCTGAGGCATTATGCAATAAACCCAGGACCAATGCACAGCCATCTGGAGAAGATATGTGGCGCTTATTCTGCAAGCAGCCTTGTTTTTGGGTGTTGACATGATTTTAGATTTTCTAGAAGAGCTTCAAGTGTCTCAGCTGGAATGCCTTGATGACGATGACTTAAGAACTCTTTGACCTTTTTGCCTGTTTATTTCAATTGAAATAATTTATAAATTAAAGAAAAGAAGGGACTAATTATACGGCCACGGAAAGATGAAACAGAACTAATTTATGTAATAGGCCTACCCTTTGTTTCATATGCTCCACATTAAGTTTGTGTGTAATAACATCATCCATCAGTCATTACTGAATGACGTGGTCTACAATTTATAGCTAGGGCAATTTAAATCAGTCATAAATAACTGTTGCCATCCATGATATCCTTTCAAGTACTGAATCTTGATTTAATTTAGAAAGTTATGACCCACCCTGCAATTTTCCAGATCAATCCTGTTTAGTCTGTGTTGAGCTTTATGTAATTCTGGGGTTAATGTAAGGGTAACATATACTCACAATTATAAAATGTGGATATAAAAACAAAATATAATCTATTAGTTGACTTGTGAAAGGTAAGAGATCAGCCCTATAAGATCTGGTACAAATAATCATGAGTTAAGTGTGGTTTTTAGAACAGATGCAACTCGCACAGACAACTAACTACCACCCCCAAGTGGTTACTTGAAAGCACTTTTTTCAGTCAGCAAGATCTAAACGTTCAAGATGTATAAAAAAGAAAAAGAAAAAAGATGTATATAAAAGAGTTTTTAAAAAATGCACAAAATACTTATTTGACATTTATGTTTACATTCAATACTACTTACATACTACGGGGCAGTTAAATGCTTGATTCTGATTGATTATTGTCATGCATTTGGTGTCACTTGGTTTTTTTAAAGAACCCTTGACTTTTATTTTGAAAATCTCAACAGGAAGTAGTTGCTGGACAAACTTCCGACAAGGATGCTCGAAACCCTGTAAGGGATTTCCCTTTATTTGATAGCCTTGTTGATTGACGTGAAAGAGAAAAAACGCATTATTAAAAGGCTAGAAACACAGCGCCAGTCATGTCAGAGACATACGGTAGGTTGACTAATTTTCATTTTCTCTTGTCACACTTGTTATCGACAGCATAGCATGATTTTTAGCAGGTGTCCCGAGCTCATTCATCACAGTATTTGCTTACAAGCTGTGTTCAGTGCCAGCTAGGCAGCAGCTTTCTGTCTGCCATATGTTTAATCTCTCGACGGTCTTAAGTGTTTTATTTTTGATTCGTCTATTAAAAAGCTACTGACGTCAATAATTACTATATTACGTTATCTTTTTGGATATAACTTGAATGTTATGATAACCTCTTTAGTCTCTATATTAGATAATGAGTATTGATGATAGCCTATAGTCTTATTAATGTTACGTTTTAGTAACATACATTCCTATACTATGCTATTTATATTATGTACAATTTACAAGCATTTTTTTTTTAACAAAACAAAATCTTTGTTTTTGTTTTCCTCCCCTCTAGATTTCCTGTTTAAGTTTCTTGTGATTGGAAATGCAGGAACTGGAAAATCTTGTCTGCTTCATCAGTTTATAGAAAAAAGATGTATGCAATCTTACCAATCAATATATATATATATATATAAAAAAAAAAACATGAAATGTTACACCCGTCATTGTTCTGTTGCTAATGTCTTTCCCCTGTTCCTCTAGTCAAAGATGACTCGAATCACACTATAGGGGTTGAATTTGGCTCAAAGATAATCAGTGTGGTCAACAAGTTTGTCAAGCTCCAGATCTGGGATACAGCAGGACAGGAACGTTTCAGGTGTGTTATTTTTCTAAAACTGTTTCCTCCTTAGATTGGCCGTGTTTGTTGTGACCACTGTGAGATATGACTCATGATGAACATTTCTTAGATTTGTTGATGATGGTACAGCATTTCGCAAGGGAGTGATTGAACGCCAGATTGCATGTAGTTTATAGTACCTCACGCAGATTCATTTGTCAGGGCTGTCAACATAACTGACCTTTTGCCAGCAGCTTCTTCCTAGAGCCAAAATACATTTAGAATGAAAAAATGCTAATGTCACACAAATTATTTATTATTTATACATTGCTTTGAGGCCTCTTTTTATTTTAGATTTATATATATATATTCTTTAGTCACGGGTCATGTCTTATCTTGCACAGTGTTATTGTATTTCTAATTGGCTTTTTTTATATATCATATATTTTTATTTCAGTTTTAGTTTTGCATTTAATTTCCAATACATCATTTCTAAATTTAGTTTATCATCTAATATTTATATGTTATTTCAGATTTATTTTTCATTACAGTTACATAAAAATAAAAAAAAATCACAAGATAGCTTGACGCAAAACATTATGCAATTTGTCTCTTCCTCAAACAGCATTGAGCTCATTCAAACTGCTGCTCATTTTATTATACATTAAAGAGCCCTTTTATTTGTTGATAAAATATATGTAGCCTGTCGTGTGCAGTAAAATGTTGCCCTACAAGTTCATTTCCGAATTACAAGGCCTTATATCATTATTCATTATCAATGTTTTAAAAAAAGATGTGCTTAATTTTTGTGGAAACTGCGATGCATTTTATTCAAGATTTTATGAAGAATAGAAAATTCCAAAAGAACAGCATTTATTTGAATTATAAATATTTTGTAACAATGTAAATATATTTACTGTCACTTTTGATCAATGTAATGCATCTTTGCTGAATAAACGTGCTTTTTTTGTGTCCATTATCTGTTGACTAATTGCCAATGCCGGGTAGCTCTAAAATGACCAAATATCAGCCATTTAATTGGTTGATTGATATATTGGTTTACCACTAGATCTAACCAGCTGTTATGCCAAACTCTTGCAGACATTACAGAGCTTTAATTGTACAAATGTTTGTTCTCCTCAGGTCTGTAACACGCAGCTACTACAGAGGGGCAGCAGGGGCTCTTCTTGTGTATGATATCACTAGGTAAAGTCACACTTGTATATCCAGTTCCTCTGCATAATATTATGGATGTGTGTGGCTCTATTTTCTCAGAGATTCATATATGTCTGGATGTTTGCCTAGAGCTAGAATATGATATGTATTTATAGATCCTTAAGTGTATTGATTTCTCACACTTTCTGTCTCTGGATGTTAGTCGAGAAACATACAACGCTTTGACTAACTGGCTGACAGATGCCCGGATGTTGGCCAGCCAGAACATAGTGATTATACTGTGTGGAAATAAGAAGGATCTGGATGCTGACCGTGAAGTCACCTTCCTGGAGGCCTCGCGTTTTGCTCAAGAGAATGGTGTGTATGTCAGACTAGCAGATACCTGCTGGTTACTATTGATTTGCTTGCATATTGTGACTGTGCCAATAGAGGTCACTACAGGATAGAATTACTTACAAACATGAGCCCACTAGTGAACGTGTAGACTCACAACTGGCTGCATTGAGATCACAAGGGCTATTCAGAGAGTAAACCGTGATTGGCTATTGGTGCATTGCCATCGTGTATATACTAGTGTATATGGATCTGTGTTGTTATTGTTAACTAAAATTATTAAAAATGGTTTGCGTTAACTGAAATAAAGCTGAAAAAAAAATATATACATATATATTAGATTTAAAAAAAAATAAAACCAAACAAAATTTGGAAATGTTGCTTTGGCAACTAACTTAAATAAAAAGTTTAAGTTGAATTATTAGAAGATAAAACTGCAATAAATATAAATTAGAGCTAAATAGAAATATTTAAATAAAACAAAAACTAATAAAAATGGCAGAAGTACATATCAAAATGACCAAATCTGAATGAAAACTGAAAATATAAAAATTCAAAATATTATTAAATACTATTATAGTATATAAATAATACTAAATAAACAGTTCATTAAATAAAAATAAATACTTTATAAACATGGCAAAATAATCACAATATTTAAGTCTTTTGAGAATGCATTTATTTCTGAAAATGTCATTTTTTTATGTTTACTTTCAGAGCTCATGTTTTTGGAGACCAGTGCACTAACAGGAGAGAATGTGGAGGAAGCTTTTGTCCAGTGTGCTCGGAAAATCCTTAACAAAATAGAGTCAGGTACAAAAAGACCAGTGCCTTGTGCTCTTACTTATAAGCATATAAAGACATATGAATCAAGCTGCTGTGCTTGCATTTGTTTGTGTAGGAGAGCTGGACCCGGAGCGAATGGGTTCAGGAATCCAGTACGGAGATGCAGCGTTGCGGCAGCTGCGTTCTCCCAGACGGGCTCAGGCAGAGAGCGTGCAGGAGTGTGGCTGTTAACACAGTTCGCGGACAACTGACCAACCAGGTGAAGGTCCAGAGGCTTGACTTGCTTTTCACATCTGAGGTTTTAATATTAGAAGGTTATCCAAGCTCTGTCCCGAGGGGTTTCAGCAGTTCCTTAGTATTGTCATGTGCAATACTTATTAGGGGTGTGATATATATGTTATCTACGATAATGTTTTGTTTTGTTTTAACGATGTGCGATCTAACATTATCGAGTTTGTCCCTCACTTTACCAAAACACTCATAGAGAGTGCACGCGTACACTACTTGATGTAGTCTACTCTAGAGTTAGAGTAATGCGTTTGTGCATTTAGAGTCCACAATTTCACTGCGTTATTTAGTCTATTAAAATGCATTTAGAATGCCCCCAATATTCAAGATAAGATAAGATCTTTTTAATACATCTGTCTTTTATATTTATATCGTACAATATAGTTAATTAATATCACATGAAGAGTGTTTTTATTCTCCAAATATCAGCATGATTACAAATGTGATAATGATTTTATACAACAATTTAATAAACAAGTTAATATTAAATGACTTTCATTTTATACACTGTATTGCCTGTTTTTGCTTTATATCGCCGATGAAAACAGTTCCAAACGAAGCCACAGGACTGTTTAGCAGCACACAGCGGTGTTTCGTCACTGAATGAATGAATCGTTTCAATTAATGATTCAATGACTCACTCATTAAGACAGTCAAATGCTTTGTTCCTGAATGAATCAGCCGTTTAAATGAATCAGCTGAAACTCAATGGCTGCGTCCAAAATCACACACTCTCTAGAGTAGGTACTTATTTGAATAAGTCATCACTCCATGGCCGCTAAAAAAGTATGTTATATAGTATGAATGTGTGTAGTATGAATGTAATCTGGATGCATTCGTCATTATCATGTGACCTACCAGCGTCAGTTGCGTCGCTTCACTGCCATTCACAAATCCTCCTGTGGCCTCATGGGATAGTAAAGTGTCCATCATATGCACACTTCAGAATCTTGCCAGAAGTAGTATGTCATGCGGGTACTTTTTGCCAACTCAATGTGTACTGTGAATTCGGACATACTACTTTTGTCACATACTTTTTTTCGCCTACTATATAGTAAAGAAGTATGCAATTTTGGATGCAGCCAATGACTCATTCATTAACCGTGACTTGCTTCCAACTACAGGTGGTTTTAGTTGGTGGAAAGTATCTTTTCATTTTAAATTTTATAATTTCAAATATCAATATTCAACGTTTTATGTTTAAAACATCAAAACCTTATTTATACATTTGTAACTGCAGGTTAAATGCATTTATGTCCCTTCTGAGCTGCATTAAACAGTCTGTGTAAATGCGTCTTAAAGGGATAGTTCACACATGAATAGATGCTCTTTGATGGACTTCCAAAGACATACTCCCATTCACTCCCATTATAAAGCTTGGAAGAGTCAGGACATTTTATATAACTCCGATTGTATTCGTCTGAAAGAAGAATCTCGTATAATCAAGTAAATCATGGGCGAATTTTCATTTTGGGAGAACTATCCCTTTAATTCAACTTCAGATGCAGCTTCTGTGTTTCCTCAGCATTGCAAAGATCAATTCTGTTGATACTGATTTCATCTGATTGGTAACAGCCCTATTGTGTCTCATAATTCTAATTGAATTTATTGATTAAATAATTTAACCAAGGATGATGCGTGCATTTAAATAGGTTAAAACAAATGCCTTTATAATGGTAAAAATGCCCGTAAAAGGTACAAATTAATTTAAAAATAAAAGATCATTTGTCACTGCTGTGAACGGATGACCGCACAGAATATGAGAATGAGAATATGAATATCAAACACTTTAGGAGTCAGCTGTCCACGGCAGTCCTAAACCTGACAACATACCAACACAAAAAACACACAAATTAAAATATCGTCTAATTATCGCTATCGATAAAATCACAGAAAAAAAAAAATTGGATATTATTTTTTGTCAATATCGCACACCCCTAATACTTATTATTACTCATTTTCGTCATGTTGCTATATCATAATCTTGGTCTCTAAAAGAAGAAGATGCTGTTGTTCGTCTTGGTACGGGTGCTGCTGGCTGCGTACCACTCATAATGGCATCATCCACTAAAAATAGCTGCGCTGCATTCAGATTTAATCAGATACAGTTGTTCACTGTGCTCACAACATCATTCCCTGCATATTAGATTTAAGTGTCTTGCTCAGTCTGCTAAGGGTTCTTTTCTGTTCAGTGTCCTTGAACTTTATTCAATAACTGAATCGTTAAACGTTAAATCATATTTTAAACGTTTAGTCTTTAGTTTGGAATTTAGTGTTGACCATGTAAGAAACTAAGATACAATGAAGAATAAAAACAATTAAGTCTGAAAATGCAAACATTTTTGTGCAAATTGTTTTTAAAACCATTTTTGTATAAATTGTTACACAAATACTTTTTTACTAATTGTGTTTCTGAGGCCTAATATCTCCATTGGGATCATTCTTTTTCATCTCTTTTTGTTCACTGCTAGTGTTTAGATTTCCTCATTATCCTTTACGCCTGAAAATGGTGTTGTTGGTTTTCCTTTTTTATGGTATAAAATCCTGGTAATGCTTTATAGTAAGATTCTGTATCTTAACATTAGTAAATGCTAACATGAACTTACAATGACCAGTACTCTTACAGCATTTTTTAATCTTGAATAATTTTAATTTCGACAAACTACCATTCAAAAGTTAATTCAAAAACTGTTTTCAACACAAATAATAATAATAATAAATATTTCTTGAGCAGCAAATTAGCATATTGGAGTGATTTCTGGTGGATCATGTGACTAACAGATGTTTTCAATTTAAATAATATTTCAGAATTTAATGTTTTTACTGTATTTTTGATAAATTAAATAGCCCTGGTGAGCATAAAAGGCTCCTTTTAAAATAAATAAAAAATGACCAACCCTAAACATTTTAACATAGTGTATATTAATATAGGTTTTACAGTTCAGTTTGTATAAAGCAACATTAATGTATTATAAACAAACAATGACATCAATGAAAAAAAATCATAGATTTATAAATGAACATTTAACCTAAATTATTTTTATTAACTTTATGATTCCTAATGCCTAAACTAGGACTAATAAACTAAACTGTATTTTAAAGTGATATACCAGCATACTTCGTGACACACAATTTTAGCTTTAGTCAAAGCGGTCATAACCCCGCTGTCTGTAAAAGGATGTTGATAGCCACCCCTCAGCATCTCGACTGTATTTGGCATGCTCTAGCAGGAGGAGCTCTCTTCAAGAGGAGGTGCTATTTTTGTCAGTGACACCAACCAAATGCCACTCGAGTTTGCTTCTGCATGCCTTAAGTTCCAGCACCCACACACACACGGTCAAATGTTTTTCCTTCTTCCACCGCCTCTTAAGAACAGACAAGTCCTCTTATCAGTCAAATGCTAAACGAGAAACCGTGTCAGGGGAACGGATATATTTAACTCCAGATACACGGCCCTCCCAAGCGCTTTCCGAGGTTTCCGAGGTGCCTTATTTGGAATGCGAGCTAGAAATAGAGATTCAAGGTGTCTGAAGATCGTCAAAGCTGATTATGAAGCTACACATTCAATTTGTAGACATGAAGAAAGCAGTCTGAAAAGACCATCTATATGATTTCCTGCATTTTTTCTGTGTCCTTTGGCCAAGGTTGTGTGAACACGAGGAGGACGACATTAGTCGGGGCGTGTGATGTACGGCTCACCGTGGTGGAGCGTCTGTTTCCCTCACCTTACTTTAACTTCTGTTCTGACATGCCGAGGACCCCCTTAAACTCCAGGAGGATCCGGAAAATGTTTACTGTCCCCCTCGGGCCCAGGCAAAGACATCTGTGGTACCCAAAACCCTGAGGGTAGTTAAAAGATCTGGCTCTTGCCCCTGAGAATACTGCACTGAGCCCCGTCTTTTCCTTTTCCATATGTAGATGTTGTGTAGAGAAGAGTTTATATTATCACCGTGGAGCATGTTTCATGGTTGCAGTACTACATATTCATAAATGACTATATACAGCATATATAGCTGCATCACTGCTCTATGGCACGCACCTGTAATTATTATCAACCATGTGCATTATCTTGCTTTTAATTAGCTTTATTTTTTTCCATTATTGGGATGTTTTAGGATAGGATACCAGAAAATGGTTTTTGACATTTGTCAAAGAGTTTTTGTTCTTGTATTGTAATTTACATTTAAAATGTCAGCCAGCGCCCACTTGCCTTCATATCACTCTGTAATATATTGTCAGTATGGACAGCTTCAATATCAGTGTTACATGCTCTATATTTATAAAGCATTCCTGTGCTGCATTCACATTTTTAGGTGTTTGTTGAAATGATATTGGTGTATTTAAAGTGATTCTTTTTTCCTTTTTTGGAAAATTTCTATTATTATTTTGCTTTCTAAATCTACTTTTTCCATGTGCTTCTATACATTTTAAATGGACATATCCTAAATAAGCTTGCATCGAAAATGAATGCTAAATCATTGTGGATCCCACTTCACAATGCTTGTCATTGTCTTTACCGGTATATCATTTTATGTTTGTAAAAATAGCAATTTGTTAAAATGAGGCAGATTGCCAATAGTCATGTTTATCAATGCATTGAATGGTAGTTCCTCATTTTTTCATTAATGCTGCTTCTTCACTTTACATGAACCTCAAACATGTCAGGTAATTCTGTAGTACTGATCTAAGGAATTAAGATGCGATTCAAAACTCACCTAATCAAAAGTACAATTTAGCTGCTGAATGTAAAATCAGTGTTTGTAAAATCAATGTAGTTTGTGTAAAACTTCCAATCCTATTTTGCTGGACAGTCAAGTTTTCTTAAAAAAAAAAAAAATCATTAAAGAGTTTAAAGTGAATAAGGAAGATAATGGCAGATATTGTAATTGCTCCTTGGCTCTGACACATGGATAAGGTCTTGGCAATCTTGCAGAATCCCGATGTCCAGGAACAGCATGCTCTAATGAGTTGGTGATATAATAAATTTGCTTTGTGCATAGTAGTGAGAACAGTTTCGTATATTAATGGCAGGCCTTTGTACAAAGTATCCTTAACTATAAACAAACACTTTCACATCCATTATATGCGTATGTAAAGTTTATACTTTATTTTTTACTTTTACATACCAATAACTCCCTCTAAACAGCAACCTGTTAAAAATGTTAAGACTAAAAAAAAAAATCCCATCACTATTAGTGACCTATTCGTGTGGTGAAATAGCACTAAATGTTACACATTTAAACATCTCAGTTTTACAAGCTGAAATCTAAACACATAAACCTTCAAACTTGCTTTTGAATTAGACCGTGGAATGCATATTCATCATCTTAATGTACCTCATTAACATTATGGCTTCAATACTTTTACACTAAAACAACACTATTCACGTAATACATGCTAGAACTGACTATAAAATGTGATGGGGGGGAAAAAATACCTGTACATTTGTTCATACAACACATGCATTCTTCCATTAAAGATGATGTACTAAATACTACTGAATTTAGAATCAGTTCAATATCCTTATAAATAGTGTACAAATATCCCAATCTCATTATTCCTCAAAAAATAAATTACATACAATACAACACGAAATACCTGAGTGCTACTAAAAACCAAATAACGTCACACTGAATGAAAGTTATCCTCGATGAAGAACAGAATGGCTTTGATGTGTATGATCTCATTCAAAAATGATTTGTCATTTTGCTCTCTGTTTCATGCTTTAGATACCAGTGACTTTTTACACTTTATTTACAACATAATACACATGATGGAACGCACCATTAGAGTGAATGTACAAGTACAATCTAATTTGGCTCAAAGAAAACAGATATTAATATAATGGAACGACTATTTAATTAAGTGTTGGCGCAACTGATTTCTGTAAAATACAAAACAAGATATCTTTACATTAACCCTAATTGTTAATCAACATAAACAATGGAGAAAATACACATCATCACATTATATGTCTCTAATTGTCTGACAATTAATGAACACTCAAGTAATTGTTTGTCTGAGAGTGTAAAGAGACACTGGTAAATCTCATGGCCTGTAAATCTACGCAACCAACAAAATCAACAAGGCATGTGATTGTTTGACAGTTTGCCCTGCAGCATCAATGGATTGTGTTTTCATGTTTGATACGTGTGTACCAGTAAATGCAACATGTCCATGGTGTAAATAAACCCTTAAAAAACCTTGAGTTGAATTAATTGTGACCATATTGGAAGAAGGCAAGTGAACTGGACAGATAACCCAGTGGGTTGTTTAGCCTGAGAGGTTTATGCAGTCACAGACATTTTTAAAGGATTTCTGAAAGCAATACTACCGAGACCGAGCAGAAAAGCAGCGCATGTACTCTGTCATCCAGGGGTTGAAATCAGGGACGATCTTATTTCCGTTCTTTTCGAAGTCAGCAGATATGGCTCTTTGTTTGTCAGAACTCTTCATTTGTTTTTCCACCTCCCGTCTGGTTTTTGCTCGCAACGCTGACTCGTGGATCTAGACAGAAGAAAGGCTGCGTGAAGTAGGCATGACAAACGAGAAGCAGATGAGTACTTCAAGGGTTAGTTTGCCCACAAATGAACATTCTATCATCATTTACTCACAAAACCACATTAGGCCACGTTTTATTTGATGGACAAAAGCCATTAGAAACATTATTTAAAGTAGTAGTAATATAATGACAAAATTTTCATCCCTTTAAAGTTGGCATGAAATGGAAGTCGAGAGACTTCTCTTCTCTATTGTGACTAGTATCTGAGTGAAACTGCTTCTCAAACAAGAAAAAAAGTATTTCGATTTTGTCCATCGTGAAATTGATTGATGGTGACCTTAAAGTTGCAACAATCCAAGAGAGAAAGAGAGTAAATTGTTCATTTCAATTGATAAGGAATATTTTATATTAAGCAAACTGTAATATTTGTTTTATTCCAGTAGTCTTTTTTTCAGAAATGTTCTTACTGGTCAAGGGCCTCTTATGATATGATATGCTTCCTGAAAGGATACTCACCTCTGCGGTTGATGTTGCAGGTCCAACATTATGGGTTTTCTTAGAAGCCATATCTGTCCGCCTCTCTCCAGAGCCATACAGGGCAAAAGGGTGACGGTTCTCTTTGTCGGGGTCTTTGGTGACATGAGGCTTGACCTTTGATCTTGTATGCTTGTGTGAAGAGCGGCGTTTGCTCTTTGCCGTCTTCAGGATATTCGTGTCAGTTTCTGGGTTGAGGGCAGGAACGCGTTCTCTGGCATTCTCCTCCGCCCCTTCTTGATGACGCTGCTCAGCAACTACGGTAACTAGCTCTGATGACAAAACACAGAGAGATCTGCATGGGATTTTGCATTTGAAAAAGTGTTTGGAGTCATTTTAAATACCACAGATTAGTGTGTCTTTATTACTTGGCATTAAGTTTTCCATGGTTTAAACGCTGCTTTTAAAATTATGCTAAATTGTGCTAATGTAAATATTTCACTATGGTAAAGTTACTATAAGTAAGGTTTTAACATCAGCATCTTTAGAATGTATTAAAATTAAACAAATCAGTAAAGTTGATCTCTGTATGTCATAATTTACAAAGAACGTATGACACATATAGCTGTAAATCAATAAAAACATTGATAATATAATGATATAATCTATTACTACTATAAATATGGATGTTTAATGAATGAAAAATAGAAACCTATTTTTCTGACACATTTTTTTTTACAACAGTCAGTGTCAGTATAAATATTAGGGGGAAATCCTTAACATTGAGTTGCATACTGCAGAATGTGAGACTTATGAACATTGAAAACTTGTTATTGTAGTATTATTTATACACTATTATAGTATTTATTAATATTTCAAATTAGCTTTTATTTGTATATTTTCGTTTTATTTTAAATTTGAGTAATTTTGCTTTTGTCATTTTTTTTTTTTATATATATATTTCTATTTATTTTATAAATGTTCCAGTTAAGTTTAAGTTTAATCTAATATTTAGGTTTTGTTTTAATTAACGAAGATGTAGATTTAGATTTAGATTACAACAACAACACTCGGAACACACAAACTATTTTAGTAAATACTATAAAATAAAAACAACATAAGATGACAACCTGTAACGTTAGCTCGATCAAGAGGACTTACTGGTGTCCCGAACTTCTGCGTGTGGTTCTGGTTCAGCTGCTGGTTCTGGTGTCACACATGTAGATCGTTCTGGTTTCTCATCATGGATCCTCAGAGGTTCGACTTTATTCCGACTTAGAGGAGTAGATTTGCCACTGGAGCCAGTCTCGCTTCCCCATTCTCCCCAAAACCACGGGTTGTGCGCTTGCTCCAACAGCCGCCTTGACAGTCTGTAGTTCAGCAAATCCTCATAACATTTCGCGTAGGTGTCCCATCTCGGATCTTTAAATTTCTTCATGTATTCAGACCTAATTCTCTTCGTCACCATATTTCACTATCGTTCGACTAGAGAGAAACATAAAGGTCACATAATAGCGTAGTAACAGTCTGTTGAAAGGGAATTATGCAATTCTATTCCGAATCAGACCTCTTCTCGCGCCAGACTTTTAAACCAAATTACTATGGCAACAAAGTTCTAATACGCAAGCGAAAGCCAATCGCTGAGTTTCTCTCTTGGACACGCCCCCTTCGCGCACACACCTACTTAAACTATGGCGTCATCTCGGAGCTCTCTGAACCTCTTAACGCATTTGCATATTAGGGTTCGTAAGGTGACGATAAACATGAATGCTGACTTCAGTAATACAGTTCACTAATCTAAAACACACGAATAAAGGGATGACATTAGTACATTTTATACGTAGCAAGCATATATAATGTGCTGCCATCGACAGTGCGACTGTACAGTCAGAGAAACGATAGCTTTTCTTACTGTAAGTAACGTTAGTCAACGTTAATTATCAGCGTTTGGCACAGTGCCTATCTAAATGCAATCAAACGGTGTGCGGTATAGCAATTCAAATAGAGGTTTAAAAATCTGCATTCAACGTCGATTTAGTGTTTAAAGCGAGTGTCATGTGACCACAATGAGCGGAAGCAAGTTGAATCAATATTTATACCATAAAAACCTGTCAACAGTAATAAGAGCCGTGTTTTGATATTATATTTACTTACCGTTTTGATTAAGGCAGGACCGAGAAGGTAAACAGATGGCGCTTGCAGTCTGCAGACGTCAACCTTGCTTTGTAAAACACGGTTGTAGCTCCGCCCTGTGGTGAAGGCGCTGGAAATCACTCGAAGGAATCAACAGGTGTTGTTCTCTACGGTTAAAGCTTGACCTCCCTGAGGAGGTGTTTGGGGTCCTAAAGTATTGATTTTTATATACGTGTTGTGGTTTATAACATTTGAACAGCGTTTTAAACGACCACAAAACACGTTAAGTTACACTGCAATGAGTACTTGTGAACATTTGTGCCAGAAAGTAGCCGTACTGTCATTATTTATCGCGTGGTCTATTCACACATTAACATAGGAAGATGGTGCTTATCTGGAAAAACCAGCCCAGACCTATACAAATAATCACCTTTTGACCTCAAGGATTTTGAATTATGCACATTTTAGGTTTAGTTTTTTTGTGACTCATTCATGGCAAATTGAAATCTGAAAATAAATGATGTGCATGTGATTGAAAACGTTAATCCTTTTAAAGAATTATTTATTTATTTTTTAAGTAATATTTTTTTCTCTTAGATGGAACCCTGTCTCTTCAGGAGGGAAATGTAGATCATTGCATTCAGGTCAGGAGGTCAACTTTCTCTATTTTCAGGAATATTGGAAGGGTTATATTAACTTTTGTGTGACCATTATGATGACTTTTTGATTTTTGATGCTTCCTGAAAATAATTAGATCATACTTTTTTGCTCTTCAGCAACACTCTAGATCACAAACCCCCAGTTTTACAAACAAGGTAGTCCCAGACTAAAATGCATGTTTGATCTGTTTCAACCGACATATCTTAAAATATGTCAGTGCCATTGTTTCGTCTCAAGATGCACACCAGTAATGTTTTTTTTCTTTCTTCTAAGGTACGTTTATAAAAGCTACTTAAATGCCCTAATTTTCCCAAAAGGCTAATCCTGGCTTAATCTAAGTCCTGTCTGTAAAACCGGGCCTAAGTTTCCAGTTTCAAGTCAAACAATTTATTAACACAGACGTGTCACAAAAACCAAATAATAGACTTTAATAAATTAATGACTATTTATGTACAGATTACAGTCTTGTGATAGACAACATGGTATAACGGTTTTCTGGATCTTGATTGTGTCTGTTTGGACAATGCTGGGGCCTGCCTCATCGTGTTCCTGCTTGGTAGTCCAAGGTATGTAACACATGGGTACAAAATAAATCTGTTCCAAAGCTGTCCCATAATGATGAATGTCCAGTATTCTCCATTATTGCGTGATCCACAGCAAACAGATGCAGATGATGGATTTAGAAGCACTTGCGGTGGACAATGCTGGGGCCTGCCTCATCGTATTCCTGCTTAGTGATCCACATCTGCTGGAAGGTGGACAGGGAAGCCAGGATGGAGCCACCGATCCATACAGAGTATTTACGCTCAGGTGGGGCAATGATCTGTCAGAATGAGACGACACATGAGCATGTCAGTGATGCATATTGCTCTATCAATAGGGAACAGGAGCATGTTGAAAGAGGACCACAGATGCATTACAGTACCTTGATCTTCATTGTGCTGGGGGCCAGTGCGGTGATCTCCTTCTGCATACGGTCAGCAATACCTGGGTACATGGTGGTACCACCTGACAAGACATTGTTGGCATACAGGTCCTTCCTGATGTCAATGTCGCACTTCATGATGCTGTTGTAGGCGGTCTCATGGATTCCAGCAGACTCCATACCTGTTTAGAAACACCTTATTAATCAAACTAAAATCTGTATGGAAAAACGCAGCATTTTTCAATTGTGTTTGTTTTTACGCACCAATGAAAGAAGGCTGGAAGAGGGTCTCTGGGCAACGGAAACGCTCATTACCAATGGTGATGACCTGGCCGTCGGGCAACTCATAGCTTTTCTCCAGGGAAGAGGAAGAGGCGGCAGTGGCCATCTCATTCTCAAAGTCCAGAGCCACGTAGCACAGCTTCTCCTTGATGTCACGGACAATCTCACGCTCAGCTGTCAATGGAGTGTAAAAGTAAGTCAGTTGTTTCCAACATAACATAACAAAGCAAATCAAAAATCGTATAGGAGAAGTTCGGGTAACAATAACAGTAACATTTTTAAATATTATTTAAAAAAAAATTCTTTTTTTCTTTAAAGCTGAAAAAGCCTAAAGCTGATTGTCAAAACTCCAGTCTTAAGTCACATGAAATCATTCTAATATGCTGATTTGGTGTTCAATAATATTTTCTTCGTAATATTATCAATATTGAAAACCGTCGTGCTGCTTAATATTTTTGTGAAAACAACACAGAAATTATTGTGAAATTGAAAAATTTAATTTCCCTACCAGTTGTGACGAAAGAATATCCACGCTCGGTCAGGATCTTCATGAGGTAGTCGGTCAGATCGCGACCAGCCAGATCCAGACGCATGATGGCGTGGGGCAGAGCGTAACCCTCATAGACGGGGACATTGTGGGTCACACCATCACCAGAGTCCAGCACAATACCTTAAATATAGAAAAACAGGTCAGAAAATACTTTTATAAATTAGCACATTTTTTGCAGATATATAAAACTGCACGTTAGATCCCTTAAAATTATTTGTAAATTAGATCTTCAAAATATATGATTAGTGGGAGTGTTAAGTGTTAAAATAATTGCCTCACCAGTGGTACGGCCAGAAGCGTACAGGGACAGCACAGCCTGAATGGCCACATACATGGCTGGGACGTTGAAGGTCTCGAACATGATCTGGGTCATCTTCTCACGGTTAGCCTTGGGGTTAAGAGGAGCTTCAGTCAGAAGAGTTGGGTGCTCCTCAGGGGCCACGCGGAGCTCGTTGTAGAAGGTGTGGTGCCAGATCTTCTCCATATCATCCCAGTTGGTTATGATACCGTGCTCGATGGGGTACTTCAAAGTGAGGATACCCCTCTTGCTCTGAGCTTCATCTCCTACGTATGAATCCTTCTGACCCATACCCACCATGACACCCTGGAAGAAGAAAAAGGGTATTTTTAATGTCGTAAATGTTACAATACCTAAAGCTTGTTAATTATTTTAAAAATGGCGAAATGCAACATACCTGGTGACGGGGGCGACCAACAATGGAGGGGAAGACAGCTCTGGGGGCGTCATCACCAGCAAATCCAGCCTTGACCAGGCCTGAACCGTTGTCGCACACCAGGGCGGTGGTCTCTTCGTCGTCACACATCTTGATGGATTCTAATGAGGGACATAACAACACACTCTCATGGCAAATTGTAACTATACGTTGTGGTGAATAATTCATATGAATTTGTATGATCTGATTTGTACGTTTTTGTACGATCGGGGTAACCAACCCACTGATGGTTAATTTTAGGGGTAGACCTTCATGCTTACTTTAAAAAAAAAAAAATCACATTGTATAAATTCATACAAAACCACCTTGTAAAATAGTTGCCTCTTCTAGAAATATTGGATTGGGTGCAGCCTTGTGCAAAAGGTTAAATCGAATTAAGTGATTCTACAGCAATGCATGCATAAGTTACATACAAATACAATTTATTCGTTTATCATTATAACATCTTTGTTTCCATCCTTTTAAATTGTCATAATATGTTCTGTCCTTTGTACTTGAGTTTTAAGTCAGTTTCATGACTCAGACTCATCTTACGTCTTTGTTTTTAACTTAATTTTGTTAATCAGTAATGAAATTCCAAGTGGTTAAAAAGTGATGATCCAGTGATGACTGCAGTTTGTAACTTTGATTTTACTTAAAATTTACGGCAGCAATTAAAATGAAATTACGTTTATTTGACTTTTATTTTACAGTGTACAATAAGTGCCGTAGAAATGGAAACAATGTAATCAAGTAGTAATAAAGTAAACCTTTTGTCATAAATCTATACAACTCTTAGAATGTTTATAATATTAATATTTTTAAATGCATATTCATTTTATAATATTTGATTCATACATGCTGTCACGTCACAAATATGTATAACTAACGTTACAACTGTATATGAATCACAAATCAAAATATACAAATCATTATAAATGCATTCAATTATTAATTTATGAAAACGTAATTATGCAATATTCTTTATGCTCGCTCAGTTTATAATTGCAAACCCTTTAGCTATATCTCGTAGACGTTGACGTTAGTTGCCTTACATTGACTAAAAGTTGTTCTGTTAGTCCGCGTGACTACACTAGTTAGCGCATGGGTTTGTTTAATCGTTTTCTCTTACCTTTCTTTGATGAAGCTCAGTGCAGAACACAACCGCTGATGGATCCAGTCACGGACAGACTGACCCATGAAAACCTTATATACTCATCGTGTTCGTCCCCATGCGCACTATTGAGGATATGTGTAAGTTCAGTGGGAGTTTTCCCCATCCTTCAACCATATTAGGCTTTTGCAGGGCAAGCGAGGGGTGACCTCCTAGTGAAGCGGCGTGTCTCCCGTTATCCCTGGGTTCGTAGTGAGCATGACTGTCCTTCTATGGTTTGATAGTCATCCTTCCAGTCCACAGCATGAGCTGGATATGGTGTGGGGGAGGAGTTGATGTTGCTACTAGCCATTTCCCACGTGCTTCCTATATTTCTGTCAACTGTAATACGTTTAGAGATTTGTGCACGGCCAATATTTGATCTCATTATTCTCATATACTTTGCGCAGTGTTGGTGAAGTAGGTCCGAAATTAAATCTTGACCAAATATATGTTGTGTGAAATTAAGTAAAATAATGTTATTACAGGCTATTATTCCGCTAACACGCATATTTACAATAGTCATAAATTAATTGTGGGTAGGTAGTCTGATCTTTTATAGAAGAAGATTTATATATCTTTTATAGCATTTTCTATTTTAGACTCTGGAGGATATTTGGACCATCTGTTCACAACAAAACTTCAGCCAGTTTTTTAAACGATTTTAGATGGTGTTCATGTCAGCTCAATAAATATGTTCTGAAAATAAGTCTTAAAGGGATAGGTCACCCAAAAATGAAAATGCTGTCATCATTTACTCACCCACATGTATGAGTTTATTTCTTCGGTTGAACACAAAATAAGATATTTTAAAGAATATTGGTAACTAAACAGTTGACAGTAGCCATTGACTTCCATGTTGTTGTTTTTTCCTCTAACGTATATGGAAGTCAATTACTGTCAACTGTTTAATTACCAACACTCTTTAAAATATCTCCTTTTGTGTTCAACGCAAGAAAGAAACTTATACAGGTTTGGAACAACTTGATGGTAAGTGAAAGACAAAATTTACATTTTTAGGAAAACTATCCATTTAATGTGCTATTTTGCTTTTTAAGTAAACCTTGTTATAAGTTATATATTTGCTGGAAAACAAGACAAAAAAAATATCATTATGATTCCTGGTGATGATGTCCTTTTCCAGTCAAGGAGGAGTGTCTGCTCTGCATGCTCAAGAGGCCCGTCTCTGCAAGCAGATACCCTGCCATAGTTGGCCCTAGAGCTTATGTTGGGTGAGTCGTTGAAGGGAGCAGCCACAGTCACTGAGGGTAAGCAGCTTACAACACAGTCTGCCCTGAGCTACAACCTTCCTGCTTGAACTTAATCAGACTTTGTGGTTCAGTTTATGAGGATAAGAGAGGGGCACAATGAGGGCAATTAATGAAACCACTTTATCGCTGAGGTGTAGTAGTAGAGTTGCTTACTAAAGGAGTGACCATAACCATTTTGGAGACTGACCAGTCTCTTGCATATTCAATCATTTTCCATAGTAGATCCCCCTTTTTTACTTAACCCCCTTTTGCTGACACACATGGTTTCAAGAATAGCTTGTAATTTATTTTCAAGGGTCAACAGCACCATCTTTTGGCAACTCAAGTTGTTTATCTGTTCTCGATGACTTGGCATGTGGACAGGGAAGTGTTGTAAGTAATGTTTCAATGTAATTTATTAAGAGTGCAGATAAAACAATATAAAATAAAAAAACAACAGTCAAACAAACACATTTCACGAACTGAAACCTAATAAGTTACCACACGAAATATTAAAATCTTCTAAAATTCTGAATAGATTTAATCTTGTCCTAATGGTACATATATAAATATATATATATATTGTCTGTAAGTAAAAATTACATTAACATCTCTCTCTTATAGTGTCGGTTTTCAAGTACAGCCGAGACAATAATATATGCTTTTTCTTTTACAATGGTTTTAACAGGTGCTCCTTCTAAAACAGTATCTTCATTACTGACAAAAGTAAAAGTTGAATTTCATCCCAGTAAAAGCTTTGAGGTTTATGATTTAGGCACGATACATCGACATCTGTGTCATTAACAAAGGCGATAAGAATAGACATAAGCCCCATTGTTTCTGTAATTTCTCTACCCCGCAAAAAAACCCCTTCATTATCTATATTACTTGTAAAACATAAGCAGAATTAATTTGTGTAAATTGTTCATAAATCATTCTTGTGTAAATTTTCCCATTGAATCAAATACAAGAATTTGCTTAAAGGTTTTATGTGTCCTTTACACAGTTCTGCTCATGTATCATGGATAAGGCCCTATGTACACTTCAATAAACTGATTATCACCTGATTCTTAATAAACGACTGACATGATTTATAACAAGTAGTAGTAGCATCAAGTAACTTGGTCTCATATTTCAAATCTACCTCATATCCATTTCAAGCTTTTCCATTCAAATGTAGTAATGTTTTTCTTGGGCTATGAAAGCATAAAACAATTTTAAAAGCAGTGTGTTTTGCAACTCTGACGAGTATTAAATCATGTCCACAGCATGTACGCTGTGACTGTCTGCCATTGTAATTAACAATGATCAGTATACAACTGGTTTCCAGTTACTTGGCAGTTTATGACACTGCAAAAGCTATATAGCTACATTTCAGTCTTAGTCATTTCAGAGTGCTCAAAAACACAATAAAACATATCAAGAGCATTTAAAGATGTTTGAATGTGTGCACTCTCTTTGTTGTCTTCAAATGACTGTTTCTCCTATTTGTAGAGAGCCTTTTTTTGCTCGGACTGCAGGAAGGCCTGCTTCTCCATCAGCTTGTGGAAGAGCCCCTGGTCATTGGCGAGGAGTTGAGCATGGCTGCCGATCTCCATCACGCGGTGCTGGTCCAGCACAGCCACGGCGTCGGCGCTCTGGATGGTGGAGAGACGGTGAGCGATGATCAACACTGTGCGACCGTCCAGCAGCCTCTCTAATGCTTCCTGTACCAGAAACTCATTCTCTGCATCCAGAGCACTGAAACAGAGACCAGGGCAAATCTTATTTAGTATTATTATTACAGTATATTCTCATCATCATGACACAAGCCATCAGTGCTTAAGGTTCTGTACAAAATCATGGCAACAAGATCGATATTTAAAGATTGTACATTACAGTACTGACAAACACAATGAAACAAGTTAAAGTGATGATAAAGTCAAGACTTGTCCTTCAATGACCCTTGAAATGATGATGTTTGTTTGTTTTTGTAGTTCACTATTATTAAAAAAATGGAAAGATATGATTGTAAAAGGATTGACACATAACCTGAGGACACATCTTTTAAAATAATACATTGTTAACTAAAATATATATTATATATAGACAAAGAATAAAGACCTATCTAAAAAGCAAGAGCTAACTAGCTTTTAAAGTTATAAAAGTTGGAAAAAAAATGGTGGCAAAAAGACAAGCCAAAAAGAGATATGTATTGTAGTATGACTTATTTAGGAATTTAGAAAATCATTAAAAAATCTCCATGTTAAAATTTGTATAATTTATTTTTTATTTTGAATTGTTATTAAACTGCTCATTTATCCATCAATTTATTTGTAAGTACTGTACATGTTAATTATAAGTTGAAGTAATCAAACAGCATCTCACCTTGTGGCTTCATCCAATAAAAGTATTTTGGGATTCTGTGAAAAGCATCAAATAAGCATGAGATCAAGGTAAACTAAAAAATAATTAAAATTCAGTCTAATACTAAAGAGGACAGATTACCTTCAGCAGGGCTCGTGCTATGGCGACTCTCTGCTTTTGTCCTCCTGTTCATTCAACAAATCAGTGTAGTTATGCCTTAACTGTCAAGTGAATTACAAACAGACAGATTTGTCCCATCATAAACATGAGTTTCACTGGAGTTTTTTTCCTACCTGACAACAGTACCCCCTTCTCTCCCACCAGTGTATCATAGCCGTTAGGGAATTCCTGGATGAAGTCATGAGCATTGGCTACTTGTGCTGCCCTGTAGATGTCCTCTACTGTGACCTGACTTGGGTCTGTTGCCCCATAAGCGATGTTCTCAGCAATGGAACAGGAAAAAAGAACCGGCTCCTACAAAAAACATATTCACACGCAGAAATTAGTAAAATGGAGGTAGGATATGGTCTAATTCTTTCTTCTGGTGGCTTTTCTTACCTGGCTTACAGTACCAATGTGATTCCTTAGCCAGTAAGGATTCAAGTCTCGTACATCACGGCCATCAACAGTGACCACACCTGCATTTAAATAAAAACTACACATGTATCTCTGCATTTTTACTGCTGTCATATCTTAGTTATTATTACCTTATTATTATTCCTCTATGTTCTTGCTTTCAGTTCTCACCTGAATCAGGATCATACAGCCGGAGTAACAAAGACACCAGTGTGGATTTGCCAGAGCCACTGGATCCCACCACTGCCATTACTGACCCCGCCGGCACAGACAAACTTAGATCCTGGAAGATTGGCGAATCCTTTCTCGTTGGGTAAGCAAAACACACATTACGAAACTCCACTTCTCCTTTAAACTGCTCTGGTTTTAACACAAGCCCCTCTAAAGAAGAAAAAAAATAAACAAAAAGATAATTACATTACTTCCATTCACATATGAAAAGATACAAGTATTGTGTATTCTAGGCATTATTTAGAAGGAAATTCTATTTACCATTGAGGGGAAATTCAGGCTTTCGGTCCATGAGTTCCCATAGACGAGTCCCAGCACCAAGTCCCTTCATCAACTCAGAATAGAATGAGCTGAAACCTTAAATTAATCCACAGAAAGTTGTAGAGTACTTTTAAAAGCTTCTACACAGAACAAAAATTACAGCTAAACAGGTTTCTACCTATGAATAAGGCCCAGTGTTCCACCGCCACAAGAGCGGTTTTGTTGGGAAATCCCAACAGAACTGTGTTGAAAGAAACCTATTCTTTTCTACGTTGCACACTGGCTACAAAAATTATAACGCTTGCCTAGGCACCCATTGACATAAATGAAGTGAATTCTATGTAAACCAGCCCATGAAAAATTTGTAAATGAAGTCCAGGATATGGCTGAACTGAACTGAAAAGTTTATCAGAAAATGTATATATGTTGAGGGACATTGAGGGACAACATTTTTGAAAGAAGTTTTTTATGCTAAAAAATGCTGCCTTCGTTTTGATAAAAAATACAGTAAAAACAGTGATACTGTGAAATTTTAAATAACTTTTAATAATTTTTTCATATATTTTAAAACTACATTTATTCCTGTGGTGGCAGAAGCCATTACTCCAGACTTCAGTGTCACATGATCCTTCAAAAATCAATCATTCTGGTGCTCATTATTATTATCATTGTTGATTTGTTTTTTTTTGTGGAAACCGTGATACTTTGACAAATAAGTTTCTTAGACAAATAGTAAGGTCAAAGGAACAGCATTTTTAAAACAAAATTTAAATCTTGTGTAAAATTATAAGTGTCTTTACGGTCACTTGTGATTAATGCATCCTTGATGAATAAAATTATTAGTTTCTATAAAAAAAATCTTACTGACCCCAAACTTTTGAACAGTAGTGTATATTCATATAGTGTTGCTCTGAGCTAACATCCTCACCTGCGATGCTGATGCCCACCCAGAAGGCATACATTAGGAAAGAAGAGAGCTGCCCAACGGTCATGGCTTCACTGGCCATCAGCAGACCTCCCTTATACAACACACTCAGGATGATGACATTTCCACTCAGTCCCGTCTGCAACGGAAATGAAAACATCAGAGCAAGAAGAACAGGACTGAACAAATGATCTTAAACTGCCTTACTGATTAAATAGGACTTTTAAGTAAGATGAATCTCACCACTCCATAGAATCCAGCAGAAAGCACAGCCTCTTTCTTAGCTAGTTCAAAAATATGCTCAACCTTTTCTGAGTACTTCTGCACCTCTGTCAGCTCTTTTCCAAAAGCCCGGACTGTCCGGATATTGCTGATCCTCTCTTCTGCCAACTAGGAGATGCAGAGCAGCTACAGAGTAAATGGAGCCCTTGGCCACTTGCTGTCATTACACTTACAATAGAGCAATGAATTCAGCAACAATCGAATTATTACTGTCCAAAGGCTTACTTTCATATCTGCAATCAAACATGCAATAAAGCCCTATTAAAAGGAAACATGACCTCTTACCTGTGTGGCCTCTGCCAATGCATCCTGTGTGCGTCTTGATATGGATCGTAGGAATCTACCGAAAATTACAGCCAGGCAGGCAATAGGAGGAACAACCATCAGCACAAAGGCTGCCAGACTAGGTGACACATATAACTGAGAAAGAGAAAGAGTTGAATTAGTCTGGTGATAAAAATAGATGCATTTATGAGTACAAACAGTATGACACCAGATGGACTGCATTTCTCTGTCTTCTGTTTTAGAAACAGACAAGGAAGTAATGGGAGTTAAATGGTTTTATATAAAGCAGAATCATGGCGGCTAGTTTCACATGAGTGCAGTTCAAATGTGATATTCGTAAAGAGAATTAGCTGCTAAACATGCGTCTCACCATCATGCCAACCCCGGCCCCCGCCTGGGCGAGGGATCGCAGCCCATCAGACAGGTTGTCAGTGAGGCAGCGTCCAACGATGGCCGTGTCTGCCGAAAGCCGGTTAATGAGCTCACCCGTTCGGGTCTTATCAAAGAATCCCACCTCCTGCTTCAAAATCGAGGAGAAAAGGGTTTCGCGCAAGTTTCGCACAATCTGTTGCCCTGTGAAAGCAAGAGAAAGACTTATTAAAGCACGAGGACAGTAATGCATGCTGGTCAACTCAATTAATCACATGGAATGATTCTAATTAATGGAGTAAAGAATAAAAAAATAGACATAAGCATTACAGAACAAATACATTCAATTAATAAAAACATAGACTATCTTTTAAAAGTTTGGGGTCGATGAGATGTTTTTTTTTGTTTTTGTTTAAAAAAAGTATCTTATGCTCAAAAATACAGTAAAACATAATATTGTGAAGTACTATTACAAATTAAAATAACTGTTTACTTTAATATATTTTAAAATGTAATTGATTCCTGTGACAGCAAAGCTGATTTTTTTGCATAATTTCTCTAGTCTTTAGTGTCACATGATCCTTCAGAAATCATTCTAAAATGCTGCTTTGCTGCTCAAGAAACATTTCTTATTATTATCAATGTTGAAAACCGTTCTGATGCTTAATATTTTTATAGAAACCGCTGTACAACCGTATTTTCAGTAGTCTTTGATGAATAGAAAGTTAAAAAAAAACACATTTATTTGAAATAGATTTTTTAAAAAACATTCTTAATGTCTTTAATGCATCTTTGCTGATTAAAAGTTAAAATTTCTTTAAAAAAAAAAAAATCTTATTGACCCTAAACTTTTGAACGGTAGCGCGTAAGCCACAAAATTCTCTATTAAGCATCTTTGTAATTTCACGTGGATGCCCGTGCGTGGAGACTTCACCTGAGATTTGCATCAGGTAGACACGAGCAGCATTTGCAGCGCCTCCACAGAGGAAGACACCAGTAAGCATGAAACACAGGGAGGTAAGGGAGGCGGTGAAGTCCTCTGTGGGGCTAGAGTAGATGGTGTCGATCACTTTTCCCAGAAAGAATGGTGCAGACATGGTGACAGAGCTGGCAATCACCAGAAAGCCCACGGCAGCTATGAGGAGAGTCAGAAAGTCATTCAAAAAGTAAATTATAAGGGACAAACAAAATATTCATTCATTATTCAGGTACATTTATCAGAAGTTATATTTGCACAAGTGGATTTTGTTGTTGATGTTGATTTCCTTTGTTTTGACAGTCATTTACATTATTTTCTTTTTATATTTTCGATATAAAAATTAAGATATTTACAAAATGTACACAGTATACAAATTGATTATTGGTCTATTTTATTGCTAGCAAATTCGTTGTAAATTAATGTATGTTCTTCAAACATTTATGTATCTCTTATTAGTAAATAAAAAGTGCCACAATTTTTGTAAAGGATGTAAAACTTTACATATGGACTAATCTCAAAAAACTGTCAAAAGCAATCTAGAGCCTCCGGATGTAACTAAACACAGAACATAAGCATTTGACTTGCCTGTCAGTCTCCATCGCTGAGGATACGCCAGCTGTAGCAACTTATTGGCTTCTTCTGAGGGTACAGGCAACGTGTTTTCTGAGGTTTTAACCTTACTCTCCTGATTTACCGCAGTCTTTGAGGTTTGTTTTGAGTCTGTAGATGTGCTATAGAGAGCAACCGTGTGTCTGGAGTGTGTCCACAAACTCTTGGGTAAAAATAACCCTCCAGTTTTGAGACAAGAGAGCCTGGATATGTTTCTTCCCTTATACACAGGCAACACAAGGACATCAAATGATCCATTCTTGCACACTTGATTTCTCCACGGTATTCTTGATGTCCGATTAGGCAAATTATACAACGTATCTGACCGAGAGCAGGTAATGTTACACTGTTGCAGTTTACCGATTGTAAATCTTGTCATTCGCAACATTGTCTCATACATTTGGAGAAAAAGAAGAGCAAAATTAAGTTTACGAGTCTCACCTAATCATTATCTGTCGAAACTTACTGTATAAAGTCAGACGGGTAAATCATCGAGCAGTGCTGTAAATGTGTAGTGTCTGGACTCACTTTTGACTGCATGACACTTTTGTCAGCAGAAAGACTGACTTATTGTAGGCCGGGGGTCGACGGTTACTGAGGTTTATCTGTTCCTGACAGTTTTCACATCCAGCCCTTGTTAGCGTTATCTTCACACACGCCCAGCGCATTCACTGAAAGCGCCCTGTCACAAAAACCTGCTGCACGACATCTGTCGGTCTTTACACAACACAACGTCAATGACTGTTCCAGTTAAAGAAAAGTGCCATTTGGAGTGTTTTAAAATAAAATAAGAATAAAAAGGTGACCCCGGTGATTTCCTTGACTTTCGAGGAAGCGAAGAGCAATTACGTCATTTAAACGATATTCGTCATAGAAATTAACACGGAGATTTCGCATTGGTCTGATCAATTGCGCCGCCATCTTGGAAAGGTCAACAAGAGAGAGAGATTACTATGTTAATGTATGCTGCTATATATTATAATTTAGTAATGAATGAGTAATGAATAGCCTACATATATTATGAGTGTTTTTGGATAGCTAGATTAATTTATGACCATCTCACTCCGTGATCAGCTGTATTATTATGATCAGCTGTATTGTATATTATTATTATTTACTAATACTCAGTTTATATCTTCTACAATCTACAACATGCACAATTGGTCGACGTTTATATAACCCAAATCTTGTGAAAATCGGTTGGAAGGGGGCCGATACGCTGCATGTTGCACACACGGACGGATTTTGACCTTTCCAATATGGCGGACCTGCATATACACGGCAGCTAATGCGGCATCTACTCATTTGTCCTATGGTCTCTGATGAAACCCCTCTCAGGCATGACAAGTCAAAAGTTGAATTATCCGTAGAGCATCAGACAACAAGTGTTGCTTCTGTTTACATGATATCTAATTATTATTTAGCCATTGTTGTGGGGTTTCTGACATTTCTCTGTGAATCCACCGATGCTAAGACTAGGTTTAACTATCCTGTTTAGCAATGAACCAGTTTAAAATTTTGAATCTCTTTCTCGATTATTACTGTCTGGTGTTAAAGTGAAAAGGTTAAAGGTCTTTGCTGGCTCCGCAGCGCTAGCACGTGTGTGATGAGATTGTAAGTATTTTTAAAGTTAATCGCATTATATAAAAAGTTGCTTTCTACAATACTTGTTATATTACGGTAAGGTTTATTCAATCAAATCTAGAACGCTTTCTGAGATTGTTTTGCGATGTGATTCGCTAGGCTGTTAGATCTGCTAGCCTAGGCTGTTAAACATTTACAAAATAGAAATAAAAAAACTCATACTTTTGTAGGCCTATGATTTTTTTGTGCCATGGGAAATATGAAAAAGTAGATTTCATGTTTATGGAATACTAGTATTCAGATTCGTATGCCTACCATTTGGCCATGTAATAATACTAATACAAGTAGTTTTCAATAGTATAATACTTAATGTTGTTATTATTATTAAGCTACTGTTGTTTACAGCAAAATAATGCAAAATAGTTTTGTGATCGAGATAGACTGAGATATATTTTTATTTTTCAATCTACAGATTCTTCACCTAAAGAAATGATGGCTGTTATTTCAAAACTTCAGTCATTTATCCAAACTATTGATCAAATGAGTTACTTACAATACCTGTAAATACCGTTGGGTTCTATTATTTATAGACCACCAAATGGTGCCATTTACTGGATAACTGATAAAGTTGTAAATTATAAATATATTGGTAAAAAAAAAAAAAAAAAACATTGGTCAAACTGATTATTGGTTTATCTCAAATATCAACCCTCTAGCAACATTTTATTGGTGTAAACATATCATTGACGTTGATACTGATGAAGGCAAAGAGCCGAAAGGTTTGTTGAATCTTTTTCTCCTGTTTTTTAATAAAGTATTTTTTAGAGTGCAGAACTTTTTTGCATTTTTGTACTGATATATAGGTCTCAGCACCTAATTAGCTGGGAGAGCTCTGTGAATGTTTTAATTGGTGTTAACATAGCCTGATAATCTATGTTTTTGTTCCTTTAGACACAAAGGTATTTGACATGGCGGCCATTTACTCTGGCATTCATCTGAAACTGAAAAACCCTCGCACACTCTGGCCAGACAAACTGAAACTTGCTCGATTTGCATGGATATCAACACAGTGCCTTCTTCCTAACAAAGAGCAGGTAATTTATCTTATTGAAATGCAGACTTGTTCTCAGTCGGCATATTTTTGAGAGTATAACAGTAAACCATGACTTAATTTCTCAAACAATTTTCCTTTTATCTGGATAAATCTAAGCAAATTGATTGTGGTGTTTATTAAGCATGTAACATTTTTCCCTATCATAGGTTCTGTTTGACTGGACAAGTCATGTCCTCACTGGTTTTTACAATAAGAAAATAGAGGTGCCCCCGGAGGTGGTGGAGGGTTTATGGACCTACCTAGATGATATTCTTCACAGCAGGAAGCTTCATAATGTGCTGAGTCAGGGAAAAACCATTAGCCTTCGTCTCACAGTAGCACAGGTACCAGTATTTAAATTTCGCAAGAAATTCACTCATACTGTAGTGTTGTACTATTATTCTATCACTCAGTAAATATTAGGTATAGTAGCACTAATATTGGTTTTAATAATAATTTCTAAGTGGATTTTCTTTAGTCTCTTCAATGTTTTATTCTATTTTATTCTATTAACGTATGTTAATTTAGTCAAAAATTACTTATGCATTCGTTTTTTTGTTTTTTTTTTGTCAAAGTTATAAGATGATGCATAATTATACTAATGATTATTTAACGCTTTTAGTTAAAACATGGCATGCTATTGATACAAATATGAGAAAAAAAAAATCTGCCTCAACTTATTAACAATGTGCTAATAACTATGTTTAATAGAGATTTAGAAAGAATATGGTTGTATCAGATAACCCAAATATAGTTAAAATTAAGGTAAATTTGTGAAAGCACTTAAGCGCACTAAGGCATGGACAATGAATAAAGCATAAAGAATTGATGTCTTGACCATATATGTTTTTGTTAAAAATGTATGATAAATGTTTAAATGAATAGATGTTTGAATATTTGGTTTCATTTCGCAACTGAAATATTTTTGTTGACTAAATGTACATTTAATTTTAGTCAGAATAAAACTGAATAAAATGAATTCAAATTACATGAAATTTATTTTATGGATATTTTTTTTCAGCAAAAAAAAAAAAAAAAAAAGATGTAAAAATGAACATTAGCACCATTACATTCCTCAATTGTTTTATTTTACCCTAGATGATCAATGACAGGATTCTGGAATATTCTTCAGGACCCACATCTGTCAGTTTCCACACTGTTCTGAGCTGTTGTCATGGCATCTTGACCTCCCCAGTGCTCTCTGTGGCCTACACTGCGAAGTACGAGTTATTAGTGGAGCTCTTGACTCGACTCTGTGGCTTGTCCAGTATGCAGCTCAGGCAGCAAAAACATGAGGAGCCTCTCTCGCTCAAAGTCTTTGAGGTTCTGCTTGTTGTTCTCAGCACCTACCTTACAGTGCAGAAACAACAAGCGAACTCCAACCGAGTGTTTTCCCAGGTAACGGCACACCTTCTTCATCCGCTTTTCCTCCTCAGACACTTACTGAACACTAGAGTATGGACCGAGAAGGATGACATCAAGATTCGACAGAATCTGAGCAAGGAAATCCGGAACAAAGTGGACTCTGTCCTTCAGTCAGCGCTCTTCATCCCTGATCATTTACAGTCCTTCAAGGAGGAAGTTTTACCATCAGAGGTTGAATCTCGGGCCAAAAAGAGCCAAACGGGAAAGGGCTTGCAAGGCCCAGTCAATATTATTATTTCAAAACTTTGCGTCCAAGGAGCTAACGAAGAGGAAGAGGCATTATTTTATGCCGTTAAGTCAAACTCTCTTGCCCTGCTATTTAAATTTGCCCTAGACTCATTTTGCAAAGGGGGAGAGAACAAGCAAGTGATCTTCCACCTCATGACAAAGCACATTATTGCTTTGGGGTTCACAGATGAACTGGATATTGATGAGAAATTTAGTGTATCAAACTGGGGTATTGCTTTACTCGCTCTTGAGAACCTCATAAACTCATGTTTGGCTGGAGATATCTATAATGTGGCTGCAGACAGAATAAAACATGGAGAGGTGCAATTCAATTTCTACAGGAAACTCACTCGCCTATTATTTAACAATACCCAAATGGGCATCCCAGCTTGGTACCGCTGTCTCAGAACTCTGCTTGCACTGAATCACCATATCCTGGAGCCAGATTTAGATGAGCTCCTTTCGGCTGTGTGGGTTGATGCAGACAACATGGAACTGCGTGTTAGGAAAGCCAGAGAAGCACTCGTGTCTGCCGTCTTGCAAACTTATGGCAAACTTCGACAGCTGCCTAAACTTATCGAAGAGCTGCTTGATGTAGTGTGTCGGCCTGCGGCGGATGAATTGAGACCGGCATTGTTGCCTGAAACGATACAAAAGACCCTGAGTCAGTGTTTGCTAGACAATCCTCCGAGCCAAAATCTTGAGATCTGTTGGCTCATTTTAAATAGGATGCAGTGCTATCTTCTCCCCCACATCCAAGATGAAACATCGGATTTGGCACTGAAATTGTTTTCTGTGAGTTTGCTTCTCTACGCTGTACTCTTCAGTTTTAAGACCCTGGACAACAGCACCCCGGTGCCAATCGTGAAGCAAACGCAGAATCTGATGACAGTGATACTGAAGGTTGTTGAAGACCTGTTGAAGCAGAACCTTGTCACCAAAGGTGTTTGGAGGGAAAAGGTCCAAGATGTGACCCTTCTGCTTACTCATACTTGGGTTGAGGTGGATACTCTCTTTCAGATACACTGTGCTAACAAGTACATATCACCAGCTGCCTCACAGACTGACGCTTTAGTGGACAAAGCCCTGACACTAAGAGACATGGACAGTCCACTTGGTAAATTATTACAGAAACTCCTTCTACTCCACAAGCTGAAGATACACTTGCTCAAATCATCTACTGTAACATCAGATGCATCAACGATGCAGAAATTGGCCCAGTTTATTCTAAACGGGCAAGAACTTTCAATAATGCTCGACGCCGACCAGATCTGGGACTTTCAATTTTGCAGTGTTAACACAAACACTTATAAGGCAGCTAACTGGTTTCTTGTTACCTCCAACCTTCCATTAATTGCTCCATATCTCGGACCAAAAGATATGTCTGATTTTGCAGAATGCATGTTGAAGTCTTTGCTTAAGAGCTTGGATGCCTCTGGAAGCAATTTGGAGAACACTGGGATCTCTGTCTCCTTAATATCCAGACAGTTACTCGAGAGTCCTGTTCTTTGTGAGCTCCCTGAGATTTTTTCAGCAGTGATGAAGTGCATCATCAAGGCATTTTTTGGACCGCTCGACTCAGCGCACATGCAGTTAATCAGTCCTTCGTTTTTGTTGGAAATGTCTTGTGTGGAAATGGTTGACGTAGAAGATGGAGAAACAGGGATGACACCTTCTCTGAATAGACTGAAAGCCATTGGACAGGAGATGTTAGACTCTGTCAAAATGAGATCTTCCATACCCCTATCTAAAACACAGGTAGATCGATTACTGCAGCTACTCAAAATCACAAGTGTCCTAAATGGATACGCAATGTCCCCTGAAGACTATTCAGAACTTTTTCTGAGCTTGTTCACACTGACGTCTTGTGTTCAGTGTGATGAAAGCGTCAATCTCTCTGCATCTGTTGCATTGCTCAAAGAGCTTTTCAGTGTCATGGCTTCACTTCTGCTGGTTAAAAACTCTCAAACACTCCTGAAAGTTGTTCATGGAAGTAATCTTTTAGAGGCAACAATGACATCCCTATTCTCTCGGAGCAGCAAGGGGCTCTTCAAAGGTGTGGATGGCCCGACATGGTTGTCTTTCCTTCAGTCAGTTCAAGACTTCATTCAGTCCCTAATTCAGCTCTTAATCGACAGGAAGAGCAGCATGAGCCTCAATCTGGAGAAGTTTACCTCCTTCATGGTTGAAAGTAACATCGCCGCAGGAGTTCTGGCTGTAGACACAGGGGATCTCTGCTTGCTACAGCTCCATCTGGCAACTTTAAGCATACTTTGCAAAGAAATGATCGCAACCCTAGGCAAGAACAAACAGCTGGATCAGACTCTGACTCATTTGTTAGAGAAGGCCACTTCTGTCATGGAGCCAGCCATTCTGGCTGTGCTGATGGGCAAGGGAAGTAGTCTCCTCAGGCAGTCCTTCTCTGTTGAAGTGGTAACGGTCATGATCAGGAGTGATCTTGCAAGAGCCTCAAGCTCTGAGGACGACGGGCTGGAGAAAATATCCCGAATGGCTTTCTACCGGAGCTTTTACCAGCAGATCTTAAAGGAACTGTTCCCGTCACCTCGTCCTATGGACTTCCTTATTTCATCAGTTAACTATCTCTCTGCTTTTTACACGGCTGTGGAAAAGACAAAAGCAGCAGATCTTGAAGAAGTCCATATTGCGATTTTGCAGAGTATTCACGCACTGCTGTCAGGTACAATGTCCGAAAACTTTTTAAAACATTTACTTGACTAGAATAAAATTGATGTATCAAATGTTTGTGAACACTCTGTCTGTTCTGAAAGCAGTCTCTCAATCATTTCTTTAGTAACTTGGATGTCGTTGTCAGACGTGAAGGAGCTGGAGGAGCCAGTAAAGGAGCTTCTTAATCAGCTGGTGTCCAACTGTTCTCAAGAGCAGTTCCATCTCTTACTGCTGATGCTCAGAGAGGGGCTTGTGCCAGCAAAGATTGAAGGAGGACACTCCACTGTAAGATTCTCCTAGTGTCTGAGTGTTTATTCTTGCGTTCTTATTATTGCTGTAATGGATAATGCAGTAAATATATTGCTTAATATAAATATTATATTCACAAGGTTAAAACATTTATTCAGTTTCATTGTGTTCTGTGTAATTTGTAAAGACCATGAAAACAAAAGCCTTTAGCAGACTACATCAGTGAATAGTTGAAAAAGACACTTTTTATATGTAATTTATTTGGTAATAAAACCCAGACTGGACAAATAATGAAAGTAAAGTCATTTGCATTCTTTATATGGTGAAATTTAAGTATTATTGAATTTGAGCTGAAGTGAAATATCACCCTAGAGTGACACTCTCTTTCATAGAAATATGAACACCAGTGGAGGACTTCAGGTCAGAGGGCAAACACATCTTAAGGAATGTCATATTACATCAGTAATGAGTTGGGAAAGTTTTATTATTGAATTATTGCAGTCAGAGAATAGTTTCGTTTTTGCTTTTCCAGTAGGTTTGATGCAATTTTAGAAAGAGTCTGAGAAATAGAATCAGTCTTTGTTTTTGCATAGATTTTTGCTATGAATGACATTCACACAAATGACTGAACCTAATAATCACATAAAGGTCTGTTTAGTTTAAAAAATTAAAATTGAAATTGAACGTCTTAATGTGTTTACGTTTTAACTGCAAAAAGTTATATTATTATTAACAATCATTTAGTGAATGACAGACTAATACTTAAAAGCCTGCCACTTGTTTAGGATAGATTCGTTGTGTGTCTTTATTCTACAAAGAAGTGGATGAATTGGAAATGGATGATTGATGTTTCATGAAAACATTAAGATAAAATACATTCCTGTTTCTTTCTCAAAGCATAAGAGTTTCTAAGCATGCTTGTAGTGGCACTGATGATATGTTGTTGTTTTTCTTTCACAGGAAGTTCTCTCTGCTGTGACTTTTATAAAGCTGCTCTCCTGTTGTCTGTTACCAGAGCATTGCTCAAAGGCTTTTTGGCTTATCACCCCACAAATCATATCCACTCTCATTGTGAGTATTTCTTCTTATTGGTTGTTTGTCTTGATTGTTCACAGGTGTTTATTTATTAGTCATTACGTGCCGGTTTCTTTCTTGAATGCTTCTGTTAAATATACCTACTTTTCTGTGCCCGTGTCCGTAACGGTGCCAGTGTCCGTGCCTCATGTTTCCATTGTATCTTGTCTAGTTTTGTTTGTGTAAGTAACCGCTGTTGGTGAGTCTCATGTAACCAAGTAAAATTCACGTTTTTGTGTCTGTGTCTGTGTCCATGCTGATGTACGGTGTCTGTTACTTGTTAAAGCTACTATTAAAGTTCTCAATGTATAATTTATACAGTGAAGTCTATGTAGTGTTTTACTTTTATATTTTCTCATTTCATTTCTTTTTTTAAATGGTTCTGGTAAATGCACCTACTGTCGGTGTCCTTGCCGGTGTTGTCTCTTTCGTTTGTGAAACAGCTGTTGATGAGTTGGTTACACAAACAAAACTAGACAAGATGCAATGGAAACATGAGGGCCATTTAAACACCAAGGTGTTCGTGACGGTGTCTGAGAACTTTAATAGTTGCTTTAATAAGTATCAATGTATAATTTATACAATGAAGTCTATGTAGTGTTTTACTTTTATATGTGTTTATTTAATTTTTTTCTTGAATGCTTCTTATATGTTGTGTATATGTAATGTGTATCTTTGTTCTTATCTTTTAATAACAAAGAAAAGAAAGATTTTTATCTTCACTACTTTGGCCTAAATGTCTGCCATTCTTTTTTTATCTTTATTTTGTTAGCTTGTAATGCTTTATTTATTTTATTTTATTATTATTTGTTGGTTACTCCAAATGTCCAGAAGCATACAAATACAGCCTCAAACATACAATGAGGGAGGAAAAGGGAGAAAAAGAAATGCATAAAAAGATATCATGTCAGGCAGACAGGTAAATATACACCGTAGAGTAGGGAATCATGAGAAGTTATAAACATAATGCCAAAGAGGTCCAAAATCCATATCTTCCAAAAGTCTTAAGACTTTTGTTGTGTATCATAAGTGAGTTTGTAAGGCTTAGTTTTTAACATGGGGAGATTAGTTTGGCTGTAATGCTCAGTCACTTGCAAAACCAACATGAAAAATGATCGTGATATAATATTTTTTCCATATCGCCCACCCCTAATTTCAATACCTGTTTTCCGTTTATTTCCCGATTGATGTTTTCCCCTGAATAAGATTAATCGCACATGCTTTTCTTTTTTACTAGGGCTCTTTTAATGTGATGCTCTTTTCAAGATGAAAGTATCATAAAAGTATCCTATTTGTTTAATGTGTAAACATCTGCATAAGCACTGGACTCCCACAATGTGTCGTCTTAACAACCTTAAAAATGTTCCATTTAAATTCACTAAACCCATGAGCCTTTGCACACTACATGCAGAGACGCATTAAAATGTTTTGCATGAAAAAAACAGTATTTGATTTAGGTACAGTTTTAATATTTTTATAAGGAAGAAGTGCTTTAACAAAATATACGAGGATAACCTTACAACATTTAAACCCTTGAAGTGCATGGCCCTGTTTACTTCCTTTTATAAGTGATTTCCTGAACTTGCTTGAATAAAATCAGAGGGGCATAATACACTAAATGCGATAACGCTTTACTTCTATCGAGCCTGGAACGTTCCTTTAAGTGTGCCTAGAGAGTTGGCTGGTATTGAAAAACACCATGCAGGTAGATTTGTAAAACATCACATATCTCACCCACCGGCCTGACTCCCTTGTCTTGATTTAGCATTAAAATTCATCTGCCTGGAAAAGTCAGGTTTCAAAGTCTTCTTTATGTCACTGAGTTCACTCAGAGAAGGGCTGTGTGTGCCTGTCAGGTTACTTTTATCACTGCCCCTTTCTTCTCGGTGTCAGAACTTGACATACTAGAGCTACCGCTAGCTGAGTTCACCACAGCGACCAGAAGCTTTGTTAACCTTGCTCTACTCGCATCTCCACTGTCTTTAGTACAATAAGAACAAGCTCCGTAAACCTCATTTTTGGCATTAATATTTTATGGCACTGATCGTTTGCTGAGCAGTTGAAAAGTATTCTGTGTGAACTTATATTGTGCTACGTTTGAAGATGTCTGCAGGATTTCTGGTAAATGTAAGCCTAGTTTGTTTCATAAAACTTTAAGTAATCTTGAAAGGTGCACCCCTTTTTTTTCCATTAAAATAAAACCTACATCTAATGAAATAGGATTAATTAAATTGATCAAAAGTGAAAATGTCTATTTCATGCTGTTCTTTGAACTTTCTGTATATCAAAGCATCCTAAAAAAAATTGTTTCATGGTTTCCACAAAAATATTAAGCAGCTCAACTGTTTTCAACATTGATGATAACATATTAGACTCAGCATATTAGACTCATACCTAAAGGATCATATGACAGTAAAGTATGGAGTAATGATACTGAAAATTCAGCTTTGCCATCACAGGAAGAACTTACATTTGAAAATATCTTAAAATAGAATACAGATATTCTCATTTGTAATAATATTTCACAATATTACTGTTTTGCTTTATTTTTGACCAAATAAATGTAGCCTTGTTGAACTTCAGAGACTTCTCTCACAAAAAAATCTTAACTCAAATTGTAATTCATTATTTCATGTTAGGTTTATTTATTTATTTATTTTGTTCCTTTACCTCTACTGGTAGATCATGGCACTAGTAACACCAAGGTCGTGTATTTAACTCCCAAGGAAAACCATCTGCTAAATGCATAAATGTTACATATGACATTTCGTCCTGCTGATTTTGTAATCCAGAAATTATTTTAAGGTTATTTCAGTCAAGGAATAAGTTGGCAGTAACCATTTGAGAGGCACTCCTGATTTTCACAGATTTTCTCACTTGTTTTCAGTTTGTAATAAAGGAGTCCGGCAAGCTCCCATCTCTGACCCGTGCGCTGACGTTGCCAACTCTCGAGGCTTTGACCGTCCTGCTCTGGCAGGGTAAAGCACAGATCTCCAATCCACACCATGTGATTGTGGTTTTGGGCGCACTGCAGTTTGTGCCTCTTGACAGTCATCCCATGGAGGACTACCATGCTGCTTTTGAGGCCATCCATGAAGCCCTGTTCGCAATTATCCACTGCTACCCTCAGGTGAGTATCCTCGGACTGAAAGGAGAGAAAGAGATGAGAGCTTAAACCTGATAATTCTTAGACATTTTATTGTTGCACTTTTTCAAGTTGAATTATATCCTTATACATTTTAAATTGACTTAATAATAATAATAATAATAATTCATTACATTTATATAGCGCTTTTCTGAGACCTCAAAGCGCTTTACATAGAAGGGGGGAATCTCCTCAACTTAAAATCACCTAGATGATGTGGAGGATGAAACTGTGTCAGATGCTTTTTAAAGGCTGGTATCTGACATCTGTTTATCTGCACTTGCTTTGGGACAAAAAAAGAAAAAAAAGATCCATTCATTGTATGGATCAAGAATTTAATATATCCGTCAGTAAACACAAAATGACATGTATTTTCTTGAGATGAAAAGCATATTACTCTGCAAAAAAATGTATAAGTAAAATTAATTTGTAATTTGCTCTTATGTGCTGTAAAAATGGTGGATTTCATGGTAAAGGGGTAACATTCAGATGAATTTGTAAATTAGTTTGATAAGGCTCATAGGTTTATGCAAATAGGTGTGTTACAGACTAATGCTGCTTGATGTTTGGAGCGACCATTACAGTGCCCTGGAGAGGTGTTTAATTTGCACTTAATACGAGTGAAAATTAGAATGTAGTTTGGAAAGTTGCCACAGTTCCTGAGGGGGAAGGAGCCCACGGTGAGTCTGGTACATGAGGAATGCTGAGGTTGTGCAAGACTTCAAGGTGCACAGGTTTCTTTGTACCAAGTTTTCCACTTTCACTGGCAATCTCAACATGACATTGTGTTTGATGGGTTTTATAAAGTGAAATGAGAGCACAAATTAGGGTTAGCAGAATGGAGTGGTCCACGACCATGAATTATCCATAATACAGCTACATAACAATAATATACATGTAAACCCATTTCAGCCATTTGACCACACAGATTATACATATACAGATGAGCCAAAGCATAATATGCTGTTAGTCCTCCGTGTGCTGCCCAAACAGTGCAGACCTGCCGAGACATTGACTCTACAAGACCCCTGAATGTGTCCTGTGATATCTGGCACCAAGACGTTAGCAGCAGACCCTTCAAGTCCTGTAGGTTGCGAGGTGATGCCTCCGTGGATCAAACTTGTTGGTCCAGCCCACAGATGCTCAATCAGAGATCTGGGGAATTTTGAGGCCAGGGCAACACCTTGAGCTCTTCATCATGTTCTTCAAATTCCTGAACAATGAGTGCATCGTGGCAGGGTGCATGATCCTGCTGAAAGAGGCTATTTCCACCAGGGAAGACCATTGTCCTGAAGGGGTGTAGCTGGTCTGCAACAATGTTTTAATAGGTGGCATATGTCAAATTTGCGGCCACATGAATGAGTGGAGCAGAAAATTGCCCAAAGCATCACACTCCCTCCACCGGCTTGTGGTTTGTGGTTCGTCCCTCTTCGAACCACTGTTGGTAAATTCTCACCACTGCTGACCGAGAGCAACCCACAAGTCTCGATACTCAGTCGCCTTCCCATAACAATTTGGCCCTTGCATCCAACACATTGATTACGAGAACTGATTGTTTGCTTGTCATCTAATCTACCCAGACCATATCAGTGTTCGAAATCACCCCCTATACCCGGATTCACTACTCGCTACATTACTCCACTAATATAGTCCACTTGAATGAGTGAATGAAAACGAGTGGGTGAATTCAGAGACTGAGTGCGCCGGAACGACTACTGCGTTTGTATAGTTTGTGCTTGCTGTTTAATAATCACTTGTAACTTAGCAAACTGGCAGCTCGGGTAGTAAGATGAAAAGATTTATCTTGAACTCTGTCATGGAAACTAGTCATACAATTCAAAAGAACAGTCATCTGTCATAAACCTGAATTAAACCATTTAAAAATCCATTAAAAAGGAATTTATACCTGTATGATATTATGCTGTAACCACATTGGACCATCAGTTTGGAAAATGGATGCATGGATGATTAAGCTGCGGGCGCCATCTTCTGGCAAAACAAGGGAATTAATTCGGCACGATCCTCACAGTGCATTATGGGTATTCTCTAGCTGTTGAGTGTACTTCAGTTGTACAATCGTTATTGCGGTCCATTATGGGATTGAATGAGTGTACTCGATAACATCCACTATGGTTTCGAACACCAATACAAATGGCTGTTCCCTAAAATAGTACCCTATTTAAGGGTATAGGGGGCAATTTTGGACACAGCCCTTGATATGTGGCCTTGTTAGGAGGTGATCAATGATATTTGCTTCACCTGTGACTGGTCATAATGTTTTGGCTCATCAGTATATACACACACACACACACACACACACACACACACACACATTATCCTGCCAGTCATTGTAAAGATGTTGCTTACATTGTTCCTAGGATTCAACAACAAATTTGACTTTTAATAAAATATGTAATTAATTAAGGGTTTTTTGAATCATTCCATAGTGTTCTTTTACCAGCCACCTATGGACACATCAAAAAATGTTTAGCTTACTGTTTTTGTGGCACAGAAGATTATTGTTTTGTGTTCAACTTGCACATTGTAATACATCTAGACTAGTATTCATGGGATAAACATAAAGGCCAATGGGTTTTATACCAAGCCCAGCTGTGCATTAATTTTGAGAGGTTTAAATGTTTGCAGGTGATGCTGAAGGCTTCTCCCGCCTTCCTGAATTGCTTTTATCGCCTGGTTTCATCAGTCATGCATGAAGGCAGACAGCGGGGCGACTCTGACAGAGGTAAGCACACCTATTATACCCACATCCAGAAGTGTTCTAAAAGCCATGTCAGATGCTTCAATTTAAATATACCATATTTACTGGTATATATACCATTCCATTCAATAATATACCATTCAAAGGTTTGGGGTTTTGAAAGAAGTCTCTTATGCTCACCAATGCCGCATTTATTTACAGTAAAATGGTAATATTAAGTTTATTACAATTTATAATAACTTTTTTTTTCTGTTTGAATATATTTTAATTATAACTTTTTTTTGTTTGAAATTTGAATATATTTTAATGTGTAATTTCTTCCTGTGATGGCAAAGCTGGATTTTCAGCATTATTCCTCCAGTCTTCAGTGTCACATGATCCTTCAGAAATCATATATGTATATAATCAGAAGTGTGTGTGTGGAGAGAGAGGGAGGATCCTCATATATCCCATTGAGAATATTATCTCCTGGCTGTTTTGTATCCTGTTCCATAAGACGCAAGCAAACAAATTTAACATTAGTGAATTCAAAGGCCTGTTTTTGTCAGTATGTCTGCACTTATTGTTGGCTGTAGCTGACAGACAAAGAAAGTGGAAATCACCTGATGCTGGCAAGCCATTACATTTGAAACCGCTGATATATATCCCTCCATATGTCTGCTGATACTTTTCAATCTACAAGTTGCCCTGAATTCATTTATTGTGCAGGAAGAAAAAGATGTTATTTGAGGTATGATTCACCTAATGAGACAAGCACCTCGTTGAGCTGTGTTCAGAGACAGACGCTTGCAGACTGCGGCTCTGTGGATTGAATTTCAAAGTGAAAATTCCACGAAGAAAGGAGGTTGAATTTGATCCCGAGGCTCAACGCATTTTAGCACTGAAGGCATATACCTCTTTGAATTGAGAACTCTTTTTATGACTTAAGATTTAAAGTTTTTTTGGCAGTACCATCAGTATACTTAGTCTTTCTTCATTTCTCAGATTTTCATAATTGACATCAAAGCTCAGTCAGAACCAAAATGTATTCAGATGTGAGGCAATTTCAATCTTAATGATCATCTTGTGGTAACTTTCTTAAAGCATGCATGTGATGCCATAATCACTCACTATTTGCCCGGCTCCACAGATAATTGCGCTTTGAAAAGATTTAACCAGGATTCATTATTATAAAATTGTCATGGTTGGTGGTTAATGCATTCTGTCCGTTTTTAAAGAAAGAGAACGGAATGCGTACTTTTTTATTTTTTTATTTTTTTTTATCAAAAATTGTCACAAGTTTAAACAGCATTTACATTTTTCATTACTGGAATGTGTAATTAATAGATTTGGAAATTTGGAATATAATTGCATATGTTTAAAGACACTGGACAAAGGTACACTACCATTTAAATGTTTGGGATCAGTAGTTAAAAAAAGAAGATAAAATTAATACTTTTATTTAGCAAAGATTAATTAAATTGACAAAGTGACAGTAAAGACTTTAACATGGTTCTCAATGTATTTCAAAGAAATGCTTTTCTTTTGAACTTTTTGAACAAAATCATGATTTCCACAAAAATATAAATCGGCACAACTGTATTCAACAATGATAACGAGAAGTTAAGATAATAAGAAATGTTTCTTGAGCAGCAAATCAGAATGATTTCTGAAGGATCATGTGAAACTGAAGACTGGAGTAATGATGCTGAAAATTCAGCTTTGCCGTCACAGGAAAAAAATACTTTAAAATATATTAAATTAAGTTATTTTAAATTCTATTAATATTTCACAATATTACTGTTTTATTGCAGGGCATGATTTTTGAGAGAGGGTGCATGGTTTAAGTTAGAATCAGAGTTATGATCTTAATGCACCAACGGCATTAAGCATAATTAATCATGTTTTAACATTTTGTTTGGACAGTTCTAATTAAAATATTACAATTACTTTGTGATCTCTCTTTCAGCCTCCGAGAAAGACCGAGAAAGTCTTCTGAAGTGTGCTAGGCTGGTGGAGAGGATGTACACTCATATTGCCAATGCTGCTGAAAATTTCACAGTCCTGTCCTCATTCATGGTTGCACAATATGTCAGTCAACTGCAGAGGGTGAGACGCTAGTCATGATCAGTTTTTACCTACCACATGCCTGTGCCAATTTCTACTCTCATCTTTCCTGAAATTGTCTTTTCTGCTCTCATGAACCGCTTTGCCTGAAGTAAAAATTTGCTAGAATGTTTGAGAAGAATCTTCCCGGTGTTATAAATCTTAAACCACACAATTATAGCTTGAGAGTTCATGCACTGGGACTTATTCCATGTCCGACACTCTTGTGTATGGTATTCTAACAGATCAGAGGTTGCGCTAACCTTAAACTGGAGGAGGAATGCTTCTCAAAAGCCAATTGTTTTTGTCAACTTGAAGTGTGATATGCGTTTGACCTTCTAACTGGCCTGAGACTCATGTTACTGCACTGAACAATCGCATTAGCAGATAATTGTTGTCTTTGTATACACTCACTAAGTTTCGGTCTTATTTCCTAGGTGACGCTTCTGCCAGAAATCAAGTCACATCTAACAGAGGGCATATACTGTATCCTGGACCATTGTGTTGAACAAGACATCAAGTTTTTGAACACCACCCTTCAAATGGGTGTCAAGGAAGTGTTCAATGAACTGTACAATAGTTATACACTCTATCACAAAACTCAAAGGCAAGGGGAAGAAAAGTACACCGTCTGACAATTGCATCCTCTGCCTTGAATGATAAAATATGTATTTTTTACATATAATTAATGGTATAGATAAGTATATCTCTAGAAATGTTTTACGTTTTCATTATTTATTTACCCACATGCTGTTCCAAACCTGTATGACTTTCTTCTGTGGAACACAAAAGATATCTTGATTTATTTGTCTATAAAATTGAAGTCAGTTCTTCTTCAAAATAGCTTTTTCTTGTATGTGTTCTGCAGAAGAAAGTCATACAGGTTTGAAACAACATGAAGGTTAGTAAATGATGACAGAATTGTAATTTTTGGATGAACTATCCCTTTAAATGAGGGGAAAACAGTCTGAAATAATTGCTTACTCCATGTATTTTATAGTTCCTTGGTTTTTGTACATGACAAACATGACCTTTTTTTTTACGAGAACTGTACATTTTTTTCTGTGTAGTACTAGTGTTCTCAAGCAAACCCTGTTATATGCTTGAAGTTTAAGACCTAAAAGAGTTAAGATGTTACATGCTTATCTGAATTGACAACCTGAAGTCCTGAAACTCATATCTGACTCATCAGCCAGATTTGGTGAAATTATGTCTCGGATTGTGCTTCTGAACAAACCAATTAACCTTAGGTTGCTCCAGGTGGACTATGAAATTAGTGTACTGTAAAAGTGTCTCCTGGATGACTAATAACCAATTAAAAATGTACCCCAATAGACCTATACTGTAAAATGGTGTTAAACATTTATAGAGCAGTTACACTAACTGCTCTGGTGTGCCTTATTTAGTTGTTCTGCAGTGTACACCAACATTGTGTTCCTGATGTTCCCTCCAAAGAGAATCTAGATGTGATACAGGAGCTACCTCAGATGCAGACTGAATAAATAATTATACAAACATCATGCCATTACAATACAACAAAATGTTCAACACACACTGTACAAATGCGAAGGCATTGGCTGGTTATGTTACTGAGTTCATGAGGAACTAGAAAGTCTAGTTTACAATGGCAGCAAGCAAGAAAGATTCTCTGTAACTCTCTTTTTCATGGTGAAATTAGTTGGTGGCTAAAGGTATTTTCAAGACATAAACGGAAATTTGAGGTTCTCAATAAAAGGAAATCCTGCAGGTGGTTTGTGCTTCAATGTTGCTCACAACCACGTCAGTCACACTATCCTGCATGAAGTAAAGAGATCCAATAAGTTCTTGACTATGGTCTCTGGCTTTCCAAGTGGCATTTGGCCCTGTAGAACATGTAGGTGTGTGTCTATCTAGTGGGCAAACTGATGGTGGAGCCCTTTCCCAATTGATCAGTAGTGGTTTGTGTTTGTTAAAAAACTCTTCAAGTGTTGCACCACCCTCTACATCCATTCCTGTATTAAACTTCCCAAGCTTTAATCTCCCTTTATCAGCAGAGTCAGGAAATAGCGGGTACCCTAGAAATGGTGTCTGTAGGGGGTCTTGCAGGAAAGCGGAGGGCTAGAACGGGGCAGAAACCATCCCAGACGGCACCCAGGAGCTGGCAAGGATGATCAGACGAGTTGGCCGAGAGCCAAGACTTGCAAAACAGATTCGGCTCATTAGCCCTAGTGAATGCTCAAATGTAGGGGCTTAGATACAACAAACCACAGAATGTAGGGAAAAGACATTTGCCCACATTAGAAATACTGATATAAGTTGGAAACAGTCCTGTTCACACTCATGTGGAGTTCCGTCTGAATTTTTTTGGATGGCAATTAGAAAGGCACATTTATCAAAGGTTATAACAACATGTCAATGTGTGTTTAATATAGAGTTCCAATGTTTTTTCTACCATATTTCATGCATGACTGCGTTTATTGTCATAATAGTCAGCTGGCTTCATATTCGAGTCTGAATCGCTCAGTGAGAGTTTCTCAGTGTTGGCATGTTTAAAAATGTGCACCGATTTAAATATGAAGAGTTGTCTTTTGGAATCAAATTGTTTTCAAATGTCTTTTTTTAAATCGGAGGTATAGTGGTCATTTGTACACAAGTGCAGCTGCCAGTTTTGTGAATGTGGTGTTATTTCCCTATGGAGATGGAGCTTTCATAAGAAACATGTTGATCTATTATAGCCACTAGGAGATATGCGTTTTCAATGAACACCCTGGAAGTTTTTACAATTCACTCCAGGCTATATCTCAGAACAGAAAATATCTTATTGTAGGTTTTTGATCTTATCATCCTGACAATTGTACCCTAAAAACCTGACACCTGAAACTTTCTTCCTGAATTGCCTAGTGGACTGGGTGTTTATACTCAAGAATTTTCATGACATGAGAGAATAAAACACTTTTTTGTAGCCATCAACATGGTTAAATGATAGGTCAGAATTATAAGTTCCTCCCTAAATACCCCAATTTAAGCATAGCGTCACCTTTCATTCTTCTAGAGGAAGTTCTTACAACTTATTTGGAGGGACTGTAAAGCAGTGGAAGGCTGGGGGAGCAATAAAGCATTATAAACCTTTTACAATATATGCACACTATAGGAAATGACACGCATTCTCCAATTGTAGGCTACATGCCAAATGTTCCCTCTGTGAGGAGGTTTCAAATGCCAAGTTTAAGAGGAGGAAATGCACAGCCACACAGAACAATAATGTGATGCTCAATTGTGTTGGTTTTTGAAAATAAAACCATTTTATTAAGCTTCAAATTTGTTAAGAGTGTTAAAATACTGTACATGTCATTTGAGGTATTTTTATTCTGTTATGAAGGGACACTGACAGAATTACATTGTGACGAGACAGACATAAGGGACACATAAAAGCACGGCAATTCAGAAATTGTGATGCAGAAAATCTCTCAAAACATGCAGGCTCAAAACTTGAACCAGACATGGGAAATTCTTTAACTCTTGTGTCTGGTGGCAATTTAGTCCATTGCCATAGAAGACATTTGAAATTCTTGATATTTAAATTTCATCCTCAGAAGTCATAGGTTATTTCACTTTTGTAGCATTTAGATACAATTTACACATTCCTCCAGACATTCCTGTATTTGTATTACCTACTGTGTGTATTTGTGCAATTTGTAAATACATATATACATACACACAAATAAATAAATAGCCCAACCCCTTTACCTTATTATGTGAGTGCTCTGAATCTAGGCAAATCATGTTAGAATCATATGGCTGGCTATTTGTTATTTCATAGACACTCAATCTTAATAATTTTACAGCACACTTACAACATCAACAGCTGTCCTGGAGTAATCTGAGGATAAGAGCTTTGCTCAAGTTTGAAGCGAGATGGGGTGGCACTTGCCAGCCCAAATCTTTAACTGCAGCACTGTGTACATAAAGATCCAGTCTGCAGTGCTTGTCAGCATATGAAAAATAGGTCATTCAAGTGTTTCCTTGAAGTGCAGCAGTGTTTCTAAATCAGCCTCGTCTTTTATTCAGATTATTGATGGCTCAGAAAAATGTGGATAACATGTCAAACTTTATTGGGTTCTTTAAAACCAAAGAATCTTGTTCGTCCAACTGTGGCTTATTATTCATTACAGTAGGGTACTGCTAATTTAAAGCATTTTTAATATATATATTAGTTGACTTTGATGAATAAGTGAATGTCACTATCAACCGTCTGAAATCAGTCATCAGAAAGAAATTGCTGGGACCAGTTCGGCTCATCCTGAAATCTCTGAAGGTCTCTTTGAAATATTTAAACTAAATCTCCTGGAGGTTCCAGCAGATATTGCCACCAGTCCGTGCCCCTGTAATCTCTAAAGTGCCCTTTCAGACAAATTGCGGTGCCCCCCGGAACGCGAATATAAATATTCAAATATTGTCTCGGATAAAGGCCTTGTAGGTTGAGAATCACTGTTCTAGTGGACCACAATATAGATAACCCACCCCTATATGGCATAAATACAAAGTTCTGTAATGAAACTAGATGGCACAGGCTGATAGGTCCTTAACTCAATAGCTCAGCTGATTGGTTGCTGTGGAATCAGCAGCCAATGAGCTTGCAGCTCAACATTCAAATACTTGGCATTGCTTGCTGTGAGCATGTGAGACATCCCTCCACCTTCCCCAGCTCCACCTGTTTAGATCTGCTACAGGGGTTATTTCATGTATGTTATATGGGCAGCAGCAGCGTCTCACATGCTCACAGCATCCCGTCTGTGAATGCATTTGCAGTAGCAAATCTCTATACTTATTCTCTGTAGCATATATATTCCGCCATACATTAAGACCATACATTAACATTGCTATATCCATTACCATGACAATCTCTCTGAGAGTTGTCATGGCAGAACTGTGATTAATTGCTTTACATGTCAGTCACATGGCTCTTGTCTAAATAGACAGTCCTTGACCATAAGATGCTGTAATTGACTTTTCAAATTTCCCATACAGAAATATATGGGAAACCAAAGCAAATACAAATCCTCGATTGCTTGTCTCCAATAGGGAAAAATATAGAGATGGATTATGGCGGTCAGAAGCAGTGTTATTTTATTATACTATAATCGTTTTTATTCATATTTTTAATTAAAAACAAAATGTATTCATTTTTTATTCATTTAAATTTTAATTAAAGACAATTTTTGGTCATTTAGTTATGTTTTTGTTATTTTATTAGTTTTATTTTTTTAAGTATGTCTATATAGTTTTAAGAATTTTCATTTCATAATTTAAATGAATTAATATATGAATGAATTATTTTAGCTTTAGTTACTTTGTAGTTTATTTTGTTTTGTTATTTATATTTGTTATTTTCTGTTTGTATATTTCAGTTAACATTGAATGATTTTTAAGTAAGAAACAAAACTATTATTATTATTATTTACATGTTTTTATTATTTTTGTTTAACTTTAGTAACAGTCAAAAAAATGTACAGTCTTTGGTACTTTTGTAATTTAATGGAAGGGTAGCCTACATTAAGTATGGTGATTTTAAAATGAAAATTGTTATCAGGCCTTCTTTACATTTTGTTAAAAATTAGGTAAATGCATAATACAGTCAATGGACTTCTTGGTTACAGCCCTCATATATAAACTAATTCTTCACACATAAAACTATTCAAAGTTTAATTGGATGCGTTTTTTGTTAATTTTGTACGAAGTAAAAAATCCAAGACCTTGCTAAAATTAATAAAATAGTAATTTAAGCTGGTCAAAAGACATAATGTGCACAATATAAGCCAGTACACATTAGGTTACATGTGCATTAGCGGAAAGTGAGCATATTTTTCTATGACTTCAGTGAAAAGAACGTGACACTATAATAATATGTATTTGTCAGATCTGCAGAATGAACCAAACAATGATTCCTCGGTGCATCTTGAGGTACAGGCTAACGATGGATGTCCCCACCCCCAGCCCTCCTCCGTCCGCGTCTCTGTGGAGCGTGATTGGATTAAAGTCGGTTACCCTTTCCCCTCTAACCCGGTGATGCTGGCTGTTTCCTGCTTCTTCTTCTGTCCAACCGCTGCTGCTGGTGAATTCGTGTTAGTTGAGCGCTGTAGCCACAGCGAGACGCAGAACGTGGACGTCAGTGGCTTTTCACGGCACAAACCCCGAGTCAGCCACTGTATTATCCCATCCAAAATCACAGCAATGCGCAGGAAATCTAGGATATTATTATGTTTTGCTGTGCTTTGGGTTCTTGGCATAGCATATTATTTCTATTCGGGGACAACGCTGAGTCGAAAGGTAGGTTTTTCCTTTCGCTGCTTTCTTCGTGTTTCATGCTGCTGGATCGGCGCAAATATAAGTTGTTTGGGGGTGATTGTTTCGAGATATTTCGTTTGCGGATGAATGAGGAAAAAACAGTCACTACGGCGAAAGAAGACGAGAGAAGCCCACACGTTTAAATAGCCAAAGTGTATTGAGAGGACTCACAAAGATAGTGTTATCGCTATACGTGCTGTGATTTAACTGCGAGACTATCCAATAACCCGTTTGGTTAAACTGAATTAAAAGCCTATGATGTTATGCTTCTTTCTAAAGGCGTATTTATTCCGGAGTCGTTTTAAATGCTTTGTTACGCCGATTTTCTTTAGGGGCGAGAGGGACGTTGATTGGCTATACAAACATGAGTAACAGGCACGTGCAGAGGGGGGGGCTTTGGGTGCTCGAGCCCCTGCCCTTTTTCAAAATTAATCAAAAGTGCCCTTCTCAAACATATATCAATGATAATATTGTGGTCAATAAAACAAAATGCATTTGCTTATAATTTACATGACAATGTGTACAAGACTAAAGTAGCCTAAATTCACGTTTATTTTTACGTGTCTGTCAGTCTGAGGTGTCGTTGCTATAACGCGTTGCTATGGGTTGCGTCACTTGCGTCAAGTTGTGCGTGTCTTGCTTCGGTCTTGACTGACGGTCTCCATTTTCGAGGGTCTAAAACTCCGGAGTAGTGTGTGGGCGGCAGGCATAACCGTAGCAAAAGTTATGCGTTTTAAAATGAAAATGTATTAGTGTACACGTAGGTATCCCACACAGTCTGCTTGGGAACCGATGCTCTCGAGCGTCTTTCAGTGAGTATGGCTCGACGGCAGAAAAAAAAAAAAAAAAAAAAAAACGTTTTTTTTATTACTATTATTATTTTTTATAATAAAAGGTTGTGTGTCGATTCAATTAAAAATCCACATAACACATATTTTAAAATATTACTTAATTCGCTGAAGCCTGTTTGTCATGCATAATACACCGACCAATCGTCATCTGGCACAAGAAGTTCAAATATCATTGGACGGTCATTTATAAATAAATCATTTGAAAATTACATGGACAGACGAATTTACCTTGAAGTGATCTGAATCTCCGTCGTTGACCTAATGGATGTTAATTGACTACAAACCAGCACCAAAAGTAGCATTTTTGCACACACACATTACTATTTTTTTTTAAAAAGAAGTCCCTAATGCGCTTTAAGCCTGCATTTATTTGATCAAAAATACAGAATTTTTTAACTTTAAAAATATAATTTATTTCTGTGATACAAAGCACATATTTATATATATGCCCCTTTTTATATTTGAGCCCCTGCCCCTGAGGAACTCTCTGCACGTCCCTGATGAGTAACTTGTATTAAAATAACATACATTTATATAAATGTTACTTTACAAAATGTTACTATACAAACTGCTCATGATATAGCCTACTATAGCCATTAGCGGTTTGTATAGTATTTGTAATGTTACAAGATAGTGTTAAAGACAAGCTAAGTTACAATTAATACATGAGTTAGTTCCTGTTATCACATTTTGATAGCTAATATTTAGTCTGGAACTTTTTTTTTTAATTATTGGTGGTCGTTGCGATTATGATTCTTCTGAGTGAGTAATTCGAGTACGTTCAGTGAAAGATTCTTTCAGAACCTCCAGTGACGTTTTCTGCTGTTTACGTCGTTACTCCAGTAGGTGGCGTCACAAAGGAGTATGTATTTGTGTGTTGCAAGTCGTTGAATCTTTCGCTATCAAAATAAGAAACTCTGAAGTGGTGGAGTGATATTCAGAACAGCGCAGCTGTTAGCACTATTGTGATATTGCTTTTTGTACTACAAATCTGTAGTAGGCCTAATTCATATTATATACTAACACATATTTGTCCTGTTTGTATCAATCTTATTTTTAATGCAAGTGTGGGTTCGGATATTTTGTAACCTAGTGTGCAGCAGTTACTTTAGCTGCAAACAAGTCGGTTGTGCTGCAAAGTGGTAGGCTACTTAATATATTAATTTGCAATAAATTGTCATTTATTTTTAAGCAAATAATTTGACCGTTAACTGCACTGTTAATTTTCAGAAATATCACATTAACAGGAAATATTTAACCTTCTTCCTCATTGATAAATAAGGTGGATATACGAATCAGGACTGCCGTACTAAAGTGTGTAATCTTTCAAATTTCCAATTTCGTGCATACTTTAGGCTAACTTTTGATCCCTAAAAGCTGCATGTCTGCATTCCATTAATCATCACTTGACAGTGTGTGCATGTTGCACTTTTGAGTGAGGGTGGTATACCATGAAGCCACACTTTTTAGTAACATACCATCTGGTCTCGAGGGATGTTTGCTGAAATTCCTTCACTCACAGGCAAATATTCAGCTTGTGTGCTTCCCTTTATATTGAGTGACACGCACACTGTCTTGAGGTTTTGTTTTGTTTCGTGGTTTGTTTCCATAGCCGTCCATCAGCCGCACTCAGCCAACTTATTTTCTGGTATGAGTGCATTTGATATTGTGATCAAGACACAATGAGGTGAATGGACCACTGCACATGGGCGTCAGTTTGGTTTGAAATGTGCTGGGGACAGAGACGCATTCGGAAGTGCATTTTCAGAAGTGCTGGGTACAATGACGCATTCATTTTTTTTAATCTTTCGCTTAGGTCATGTTTTGAAAGACGATGTCCTGAAGCTTACTAATGTAAGCTCTGCAAGCTACTAGCAGTGGCGGCGTTTCACAAAAACCTAGTATGGCATTCCGTCTGGCAGAGGCGGGGGACCCCGCATTTTAAGGGGCCCCCGAGGGCTGATCATTTAAACAATCAGAAATATTTATATAAAGACGCAGCAACATCAGTGGGGCCCCTCGCTACTGCTTTTACCCTTTTCAAACTGGTGCAGCGCTTATAGCTACTCGCGGTAGAAAATGCATGATTTGATTTGTTAAACATGAAAAGGACTTATCCATCTGGCATGGCAGCTCGCTCTAACTTTAACCTAGATAAATGTTCGCTAGCCTATATGGATATTAGGTGCATATCCAAAGTGTGTGTGCGGAGTGTGCGCGCACTGCATGGGGCGTCGGCGCGAACACTTGCATTTTCCTAGAGGAAACAACTTTAAATACTCAATCTTTTTTGAGGTCCAAAAGGAATAACGCATCAGTCGCAAGTAGCCTACTTTTATTTGGGTAAACTCACAATTACAAGAAAACGTTGTGCTTTTGTAAAATAAAATAAAACAAACAGGGCGCGCTATAGCCTAATTATCTCCATGGTGTGAACTGGAGCGCGTCTCAATAATGAACTGAAATGCAGTGTATAGCCTCAAAAACGTGATGAATATTTCTATATAAAGCTCGAAATATCCACTTTTAAACGAAAAATTTTTAATCGAAAGCAAATACCGGCTGATTAGGCTGTAATCCATATGAAAGGTGCATTTCTCTCTAAAGTGGACTTTACAGTGGAGATGTATATAGATATGTTTGGAGCCGACACTGATTTAGAAATATATATTTTATTAATAAACAATAAAAATGCCTCATTATTTTTCAGACATAGGCCTATATCATTAGCCTGCTTTTGCGGCAAGATTTATGCATGCGCTTGAGCGCGGATTAGGCTATATTCTTCCATACACTCATTATTTAAGCAGAAATTAATATAAACGTGAGAAAAAAATAAAACGAGCTCCACAGAACATAAAATATTAATTTTATTAATAATTTTATTTAGTTCGCATTTATGAGGAAAAAACAATGTTACGGACGTGACCGTTCTGAAATCGGCACTAAAAGATGCTTTAAAACTTTCACAGACCTCAATCAGAAAGCACAAAGCCTTTCTTTAAAGTGAATTTCGTTTTGTATTAATTGTATCTTAATTTTAATCAATGTTTCATCAACCGATTGCCTGGATTTAATAAATAATAAGTAACGCAGATAATAGCCTAGATATCACGACGACACGGAGGCGCCTGCGCATGAACTGGAGCTCGTCTCATAAATGAACCGAAACTCAGCACAGCCTACTCGCCTCATAGACCTGAGAAATATATATATTATCTACAGAACGCTTTAAATCATACTTTTTAAACATAACAATTCAAAACGAAAGAAAACTATGTTATCCGTATACGGACTATGTTATCCGTCAACTCATACATGCCAACCCTCCCTAATTCTGAGGTCTCAAGGTTGGCAAGTATGCGTCAACTTCATCTTTGCAGCGACACAGAAAACACTTGTTTATTAATAAAAATGTCTCCTTGCTATATTTGACATATTCAGATTACTTTTGCCAGTTCTTTGTGGCAGCTTTTAGGTGCTTTATTGGCAGCGCCACCCTTATGGTGCGTTCACACCGGACGCGAATACCGCGTCAGGCGCGAGTGATTTCAATGTTAAGTCAATGCAAAGACGCGTTACATGAACGGGTCACCACTGCATCAGCACCGAATTTCTTTTTATTTTATTTTTAAATCCCCCAAAAAATCGTGATACGAACTGAATCGTGGGTCAAAAATCGTGATACGAACCGAATCGTGGGTTTGGTGTATCGTTACAGCCCTACTAGCAACCCTAAAAAGTGGTGGGTACAAAATGACTCATGACGAAATCTGGTGGGTACGCGTCCCCCCCGTCCCCCCCGAAATCGACGCCTATGCCACTGCACATTTGTGAATTGCTCCCTTTTGGCACATTACTGAATGTAATGTTTTTGTTTGTATTGTATCGATCACAGTTTGTTGCTCACGAGTCACAAGTCGTTATTGTCCTGCAAGTTGAACTGCAGACCCAGTGAAACGTCCAATATACTGAACTGGACTTCAAAGACTTTGCTGCTTAACTACCACTTTCTCTACTGGTTTATTAGTTTAATCAATAACCTCGTAATGTATGAAGACGGCTGCTTGTGGAAACGTTATTAAAGCGTCATATAGTGTAGCATAAGCAAGTGGATGAACAGCTAGTTAGTGCTCCTTCATCTGGCTCAGGGCACTTCACATTCAATCCCTCTCTTTGTTGAACAGGACATCGATGCTGCTGCTGATGCGCAGCTTGTTCATTTATATCCTTAAAATTACAAAATGAATAAATTTTATTGAAGAGTTTAAATTGACATGACCTTTATTTCTGTGAGAACTGTGCTAGTTACGCAATAGATTTTAAACAGATGTCAGAGATCGTGTCTCAGCGAGGAAATGAGTTCCTGCAACCAGCGAGTGGACGACAGCCTCGGGATGGCGGTGGGGTTGTACAGATGCTCATCACCGATTGTAATACCTCGGTTATGCAAGGGTCGGATTCTGAATGTTTCGGCTTGGTTTTTGGAGCCGGGGCTGCTCTAGGATGCGGGCGGGATAGGGAAACAGGGGGCTTTTATCTCCACCGAGAAATGCGTTTGATCTGATATGTGCTCCACAACACAATTATTGACATGCTGATTGTTCTGCCCTTGTTGGCAGGATTACAGTGGCGGTGCTGGGATGGGGCCGTACTGCTTTCACTCACTTGTTCAAATCAAAGCTTGTTAACATCAGGATGAACCAAAGTGCATGACAGATTCGTGTGCCTTCCTTTTTTGTCTTAGTTTCTCCCTTTGATACCAGAGGAAAAGATGTAATTTGGGTCTGATGACTGTCATACAGATGAATTTAATGTGAGGAATGAAAGCAAAGCAGTGGCCCTCCTTTTATGTGAGAGAGTGAGTTTCTCATATTCTGATATCGTGGAGATGCTCGGCTAAACGCACCCGTGCTGTGAATTTTGAGGACGGCCGATGCTAAATACTAGCGGATGCCAGAGAGCTCCTATAACGCCTCTTGTGTCCCAAACGATTTTACGTTGATATATGAGGTTACGTTTTACTCACCAGAGGGTGAATTGGGTTTAAATTTGAAGGGCAATATTTGAAAGCTTCTTTGGCTTTATCTCTTCCATGAGATATGTGAAAAAACTCTGCACCCTTAAAATGCTTTTGTAGTTCTTTGCCATGGGATGTTTTTCTATACCTCTTATCTACTAGCTGAGCTTCAAAAGACCTCAATATTTTTTTTATGGTTGCTTTTAAGTTGGCAACCGGATTTCATGAGATTATGTTTTGTCGTCTTGTTGAATCAGCAGAGTTTAATTCCAGAGATTGAATCAGGGCCTTATGTTTTAAACAAAGCCATGAACTAGTTACAAACTAAACTGTGTAGCTAAGTGTTTTTCCTAATGTTTTCACCTTTGATATGAGCAGACGATCATATGAGACGCATTGCTTTTTATGACCTGACCTTTGACAGGGACATGGTTGTATATGTATCCTCCATAAAGGATTTAAAGACACTGAAAGAGACTGTTCTGTAACTTAGGATATAATTGATAACTGAGTGACCTCAGTGGTCAAAGGTCTTGGAGTTGCAGATTTTATGACCATGGAATTCCTGTGTCTCTGTCCACTCTGTTTCTACCAGATGGAGCTTTAGCTGAAATAGTGGGCGTGAATGGGCAAGTTTTAAATGAGTTTTTTTGGATAAATGCCTGAAATAAGGTCTGTGGTTAATAGAAGCTCAAGATATTTTCATGTTTTATTCGATGACATGAAATGCCCCACTCATGAGATTTGTCAGAAATCGAGTCCGAGTCGAGACCGGGTCTTTGAAGGGTCGAGTCCGAGTCGAGACCGAGTCCGTTGTTTTTCAAATACAGTCGAGTCTGAGTCAAGACCGAGTCTTCGAGTAAGCAAGTCCGAGTCGAGATTTTGTGATTTTTCATGATTTAATATCACCCCAGTTAATAATCAACAGTTAGGCCTACAGACTAAGCTAGATTGGGAATTGTTTAGAGTCTTAATGTCTTATTTATGGACTAAGCTTTTACTATCATTAAAAAAATCCCTACCACATGCATCATCTTCTGCCAATTTTTCTAAACTGCTTCAACAGTGCTGCTCTGTCATCAACATGTTAAGCCCACCCTGACTTTTTTAATCATAGTTAGGACATGCAGAGCAAATAAAAAATTGCTCATCTTGCCTCCGCTCACACCAGGCAGCAACTGAAGAAGACACTGTCTTGTGGCAGCAGACTCTGACGGCAGTATGCATTGCACCATGGGATGTCATTTTCAAATAATGCCCGTCAACATTGGATTTTATTATTATTGTTGTTATGTGTTTTGTTATGTGTTATTATTAGTGTTGTGTGTTTTTTTTATATGAACATAAAAAAATGCGTTGGAAAAAAAACTCGAGGACTCGGTCTGAAATTATGAGTCCTTCTCCTCCCACCGTGGTCCGAGACCGAGTCAAGACCGAGTCTTTGAAGGAACGAGTCCGAGAAAGCAGAAATCGGTCTCGAGACCGGTCTCGGACTCGAGTACTACATCACTAGTGATAAAGTCATGCGACTGGTGTAGTTAATTTATAGCCTAACATTTAGGTTTGTTTGCTTGCTTTTTTTTTTTTTTTTTTACTTTTAGTGATTTTGTTTTTTGGCTTCAAAATTCATACATTTGTAAGGATTATTTTGATGACCAAAATGTGTAAGAGTCATACATTTTTGTTGGTCACAGAACTTATTTTCTGCAATAATCCAAAAGCCAATGAAAAATCATATTGGCTTTTTGTCAAAATCATATAGGCTTTTTCACTATTATTGTTATTACTATATATATATTTCCAATTTTACAATAAGTTATTGCTATAATTTTAATTTGATAACTTTTAAATGTAATTTTTTTTTAAAAATCCCAAAATGAATATCCATTTTCATACTGTACATTTAAAATGTTTTGATGCCTAATTGTTTTTTAGTTTCAACGCCAAACTTAAAAAAAAATAAAAAATACAATTCTTAAAAAACAAACAAAAACCAAAGGTAAAATATTGCATTAGAAAGACATGAAGCACAGTGAATACTTTTGAAGTATTGTCTTGTCTAAAGATTCAACATTTTTATTGAGGTCTTTGGCATCGGAGATGAATTTTCTGTAATATTTGGTTAGATAAAGATCTCTGTGGGGATTTGCAGAAAGCCTTTTCAATTCTCCCACAACTGCCTGTTCTGTTGGGGAGTGAGATATGAAAAAATTAATACATCCCTGCTTGCCACTTCACATTGTCAGAGACAATTTCTCCTAATCTCTGTTCTTAGAATAATTCTTTATGCATCCATGCTTGATTCTAGACTTGTAAACTAAAGGCACTGTTGTTTTTCTCATTAAGCAGCTCTTTCCTGGTTGTAAGATGATAATTGAGTGAACAGGAAGAGGAAGGAAAATTTGAGTTCCAGTTAACTTCAGTCTCACCCAATGGGTTGTCAGCACACTGGCCGTGAGCCAGGAGGAAGTGATGCATGAATTGCAAAATCCATAAGAAAATAGAATAAAATATGCACTAGCAAAAGAAAATTAACTTACATCTGTGGACACCTTAAAGGGGTGGTTCAGGATTTTGGACATCGGACCTCATTTTCAAGTTAGCCTTGTTGTTATTCATCAGTGGAGACAGTTTTCAAAAAAATTAATCCAGTCCTTCCAGTTGCATAGTTCGCCTGTGCTAGGCTAGCGCAATTTTTTGAAAACTGTCTCCACTGATGAATAACAACCAGGCTAACTTGAAAATGAGGTCCGATGTCCAAAATCCTGAACCACCCCTTTAACTTCCAAAGGGTCTGCAAATAACATGTGAAGGTGGAAAACCCCAAGCCTGTTTACCCAAAGGGACAATGTCTAGGGAAATGCATCTCCAGCTGAATATGTGATTAGAGAAAATCGATTATCCTCTGCAGGGTACCGTAGTCATCTTTCTGTGTTTTTCACATTTAGTTCAGTCATCAGTCTCTGCATGTCTCTGTGATATTATGTATTTGCAACTGCGAGATGTATATGAGTGCAATGCAAATGAGAAGAAATGAGCTTTTGATGTTAAGGTTCATTCATTCTTCAACAGGGTTTAGTTACTGGATATTCCCCTTGTGGCAACTCCGTGACATCATTCTCTGATGTTATCTTTTATGATTAACACCGCCAGCCACCTTATTGGTCCATCGAGACCTAGATACCAGTGCTTTTGTAGGGATATTTGTAGGAAACAGTTTGTAAAAAAAAAAAAAAAAAAACATTGGGTAATTGTCCGTAAATTATTGTTTAGTCTAAGTAATTGAAGTGTAAGGTGCCCTTGAACACAGTTTTTGTTAGATGGACATTGTGTTTGCGTCTGTTAAAGCATCTTGCAAGATACTCCGTTCTAAAAATGCAGTACTTAATGTAAAAAGTAAAAAAAAAAAAAAAAAAAACACTCCTTTAGACCCTTCAATTGTCACATGCCAGCTATAAACATTTTACTTTCTTTTATTTCTATTAAAATTACCATAGTAAGAATACAGCTTTTATGACCTTATATCAATTGAGAGACTTGCATGATATATTTATCTTTTAAAAATGTATTGTAGTTCATTATGAATTGAAGGCAAAATGTTGCTTAGAAATGGAGAATAGGTAAAATGAGCTAAGATACACACTTTCACTTAAATGTGATGATTCAAAAAATCAGTGGACACATTATGCATCAACTATACTTTACATAAATGATTGCCCTTCATCTTTTTACTTTTTAGTACTGTTGTCAAATTTAACATTCTCCCGTCGTGATTAACATCTCTTTGTATCAGCTTTAGTTTTATCACTCTTCTGCTCCATCATATCCAAGACATAACAAAAACTGAGTGCTTGTAGACTACTTGATAAGCATTTACTGGCTCAAGCTTTTCGAGATATCTGTGGTGAAAATAGTTTAGACATGTTTTTGAGCCTAGGTTCCCACCAGGCAATGGAAAGTAGAGGGTATGAAGCTCACAAAGGAAATATCTGTATTCTCTGAAGGCAGATGGAACTCATGATTTTATTGCATAAGAAACCAATACCACAGAAGAGAGTTTAGCCTTGGGTAAAAAAAAAAATCCATACTTTTTTTTTCTTCCCTGAGGATATTTGTCCAGTGGTTCCAGGCGGACTGTATGTGCTGTGTGCATCTTCAAATGATCGTCCTGATGGAGTAGATGTAACATTAAACAGTACAGTAACAGTCTAACTTAAAGATATATTTTAAGACCAGGAATCAGGATATAATTGACTGTGGCTATTTAGAAGATTTCGCCACAAGAGCAACATAATCTCCCTCTGTCCTTTTGAAATAGAGATGAAGATCAAATGCTGTAAAGTGTGTCTCATTGTTCCCAGCGTTCAAGCCTAAAGGCAGCTCTTTCACAGTTAGAATGTGAGGACTTCAAAAGACCCATGAAAAATTAACCCCCCTAAAATGCAGTTAATTATTTAACTCAAAAATCATGGAAAATATTCCTAATTTCATTGCCTATGTTCTTAGTGGTGCTGTGGTGATGCTTGTAATGACGATGTGATGTAGAGAAGCGTTATTCATTGTTATATAGGGATTCACAATATACCTGAACCTTATCGGTTATTAATTTCTCTGAAATATGATTTATTTATTTATCAGTATTGGTTAATGCCCTATTGGATATTTATTGGTTAATTTTTGGATATTAATTTTGTTCAGCCTATTTTAATATTTAAATTACTTTTGCCATCTTCCATTTAATTAAAGGGATAATAACGATAGATCGGTAATGTGTTTGTACAATAAATCAATTAATTAAAGCAAAAGTACAACACCAATAAACGTTAATTGTTACTTTGAAATGTGTAAACTCTATATCACACTATATAATACCAACTAATCATTAAATGATATTATATATGATATATAAACTATATTATTATGAGGACTTATCTATCGATTGTACATTTAGAAATACAATAAATAGCCTATTTATTATCACGTTGAGATGCCTAAATATTTAGTGTATGTTAAATACACTTGTAGCATGCTTACCATTTCATCTAGTTTTTAGTGTTTTAATGGTCTCTTTTTTTTAAACAAAATATTATAGATTTATTCTATTGTATATTTGTAGTCGTTTTGAATGGCAATCCTTAAAATTGAGTTTTCCCCCACAGTCACTGTTCATGGAAACCAGTAACGCATCCTAAGCTTGAACATCCGCTTTGTGTCTACGGCAGACACATATGCTCTGTCAGCTTGTTTGAAATATCATAGCATGTTTCCCACATAGATTAAACAAAGATAGTCTGAGCGCCGAGCAGTCAGAGTTGTTTATACGATATGTAAGGGCCCGGGTTCTTCATGTATCGAGACATATACACTAATGGGAAAACACTGCGAATATTGCCAGAGGCCATGGACGTGTTGAAGACGAGGTTCTCCTAGCCAAGTGCTTCCAGGCTGTTTGCCACCTCGGCATCTCGGAGAGACCAACAGACCAATGAAATTACAGCCATATCATTTTAATGATCTTGGGTTTTTGAATAGCCTCCAGTGATGTATCATCATCTCAGAAAGACTTTACAAAGCTGCTCATTAAAAGCTACTTTTGTACCATGGAAAGCTACGTACACACCTTGCACTAAAAATGCACTTAAATGCACAACCTTAAAGTAAAAACCTCTTTCTCCTCACAAAAAGTAATACTGTCATTGTGCTTAAGATATTTAGGGTTTTCTGATCCAGTAACAAATGATGCACTATTTTAGAAAAACATGTGATATTTCTTTTAAAATACTTAGCCAGTGGAAAAACTACATCAGAGCGACGCCAACTATGTGACTGGTGAGCTGGTAGCAGTTATTCTCACCAGATGTTTGGTCTGTTTAACAGCTTAACTGCCAGCCGGTGTTCACTTTATTTGTTTCACAACTTTGTTTCGGCCCACGGGTCATGTGGTAGAAGAGCAAGTCATCAGAAACAAGATTGAGCCACAGGAAGTCACCATCCACACTGACTGACAGAAATCAACTGCAGCGGTGGACTTGATTCACTGAAGCCCAGCTAGTTTTGTCAGCTTGTACGTGCCTGATTGAAAGCATTTATCGAGAAGAATGGCTTTCCATTGTACAGAGCAATACCTCAACTTGTTCAGTGCGAGATGGAGAGCAACTACGTGCCTGCACAGATGCATTGTAGTGATGTTTGAACTAAATCGCCTTCACTGATGCCACAATGTATAATTTAACCCATACAATTTAGTCTGAAATTCTTCTGCTCCAGATTTCAAACTAAATCGAGAATGCAACAGTGTAATCATTCTCGTGGCTTTGTAAAGCTCAAAGCATCAATTACATACTAATTAACATGCAGTGGAGGGCAGACGGTGCTCAGGAACTGCTGACTGCGGTCCCTTGTCTTTCAGCCTGATGTTACCTTTCATGCATATGCAACCAAAGACTCCTCAGAGAATTTTAGCCCTGTCATTTCAAAGACACAAGATGATAAACTCTGAGTTTTTTTTTCTTTCTTACATATTCTCATAGACTCTCAAGGGTAATTGTGTTAATTGTAGTGACTAGTTCCTTTTAAGCATGAAAGGCCTGTAAGTTCGTTTACATACTAAATCTGACCATTGGGGATCATATTCTTGCCCACTTTGTAAATGGTTACTAAGAAAATCTAGGCATCGTATATAAACGACTGAGGGTCACACAGTTTTAGGTCTTTTATAAACACAATAAACTCACACAGAAACATGCAACTTGTTGCTAGGAGACTGTGTTCTTAAAAATGTCTTTAAAAATGATTTAAGAAGTCTGGCATATTTAGTTATGTAATTTTGATTATGAATGACAAGATCAAAAAGCAGCTCATACATGTTTTAATGGTTTGAAAGAAGATAGCTTTTTTAGAAAATGGGGTTAATTACTATTTCATGCTGACTTTAAAGGTGCACTATGCAGTGCATGTATTCACTAGAAGTGTGTATTGGTGTTTGTATCTATAGAGACACTGCCCTGTGCTTTTATTTTCTTATTTTCCTCTTGAGTTGCTGTGTTTGGGACGTTTCTGGGCTGGGACATTTGGCGAGGGGTGAGCGACACACCCACAGCCATTAGCGACACATCGTTGTATCGGAAGCTTCACTAAGATGTTGTGTCTCGACACAAATACAGTTCACTAATGTTGATATTGCCCTATCATGTACTATTATCTGTAACTACAGATTACTAGGCATTGTAATGATGTTTTATGAAGACACGTTAGCAAGCTAGACTGAAGATCATGGCTAAACTTGCTTGCATATTACAGCCAGTCATCAAACTCTTTGTTATGTGACCCTGGACCACAAAACAGTCATAAGTCCCACGGTTTTATTTGTGAACATTGTATGGGTCAAAATGATCGATTTTTCTTTTATGCCAAAAATCATTAGGATATTAAGTAAAGATCATGATCCATGAAGATATTTACTAAGTTTCCTACCTTAAATATATCAAAAAATTATTTTTGTGAGTGGATGCAGCAAAATCTCCAACAGAAATGGACAACTTTAAAGGCGATTTTCTCAAGATTTTGATTTTTTTTCTTGCACACTCAGATTCCAGATTTTTAAATAGTTGTATCTCGGCCAAATATTGTCCCATCTTAACAAACCATGCATCAATGGAAAGCTTATTTATTCAGCTTTAAGGTGATGTATAACATATATAAACGCACACAAAAAAGTACTTTTATCCTGAAATCGCGTTTAAACCACCAATGTGGGTTATTGCTATTACGAAATTGTTTTTTTATAAATGTCCAGCTTGTCAGTGAAGCACGACTCTGTCATAAATGCTGATCTGAAAGCACTGTGAGTTTGTCGCTTATAAACGTGTATTTGAAAAAGCAAGAAGTCAAACATCTTTCCAAACATGAGAAGCATTTACCAACCTCATTAACACCTCATCAACAACATTTAATAACATGTTTTTACTCCAAACTCATTTCATAAGCTTCCTTCTGTGCGATAGTGTGACTTCTTAAAGACTATGTTCATTAGCATTGAAGTGTAAATGTACTTTATTATCATGAAAATACCCGAGAAGGCTTGAAGAACTCAAATAAACCATATATTGTCAGTCGTGTGGTTATTAGTCATGTTTAACCAAAGCATTTAACTTCTGTTTATTCGGTTACAGCAATATAGTATGATGCCTATAGGGATTTCCTGGAATGACGTGCAGGGGATATTTGGAGTTTCTGCGTGAGATCGCCCTCTGGTTTCTATTTACTGCAGATCACAGAGCCGTGCTGCACTGACAAGCCGCGCATAAAATAATCGCAGCCTTTGCCAAATCACTTGCGGTTTAATTTCGATTAAACGTGCAGCCCTAATAAATATGTTTGTAAAATAGCTCATCACTCATCTTTTTGCAGGTAGCTTGGTTGGGCTTTGTGTGGTGTGAAACTTATATAAGGGGAGCCTGTCCACAAGTTTGAATGTGTTTGCAAACAGTAACTGAAAATCCTGCATAGTGCACCTTTTAAGAATGTAGGTTTATTATAACTGCGTATGCAAACATACTCTGTCTTTCCACTAGTAAATCTTCTTGCATGTTTTGACCATGAACTGAAGGTTTTCTAATTAGGCAGGCTTAGTTTCAGTTAAATGAGCAGGCTCTCATTTGGATATCTTGTTTGAGGCGACGCCAGCTTTGCTTTTAGGGAGGTGTGGCATCCGGCAGAGGTTCACTGCTTATTGAATTATTTGCAGGCACACCCTGAGCCTCTGTCGGGTCTGTGGCTTCCATGAGTGCTCCGCATGCATCTTCATTAACATTACAGACCAACCAATAAACCATTTGGCTTGGTCTTGCTGCTCTCTGTCTGTTTTTTATTTATTAATTTTCTTACCCTAACTTTGCCTGAGGCCTCTGACTGTCCCTCATACCTGTCCTGTATAGTTAATTTACATACCTTTTTTAATGAAAGGTGAACATCTGTGCTGTGAGTCATCCCACCTGGTCCAGATCAGTGAAGGACACAGGCTAAGTCAAAGAATATGATCTCTTTCTTTTAAATTTAAAGTCCTTGATGTGTGATGGAGGTTTGTTTTCTGGGTTCAAAATGTTCAGCAAGTTAAGGCCAATCGACAGCATTTGACATATAGGCTAAAGTTTATATACTATTCTTAAGAAAATATTTCAGTGGTTCTCTTATTTAAAAAAAAAAGAAGCCAAAATACCAATTATACTTTGGGTGTTTTCATTTAGTTTGCATGAAATGTGAAAGCTGTCATGCGGATTCTGGAACGCACCGGGACCAAGTCCTAGACTACCTGTATGAAGTGGTTGGTCGCACTGAAAATTCTGGGACTGGATGTGAAAGCAACTCTGGTGTACACTTGTTCAGAAAGCAAAGTAACCTGCGCATGCATTTTAGCCAATGACAATGTCATTTCTTCAACAAAACACACATAAGGAATGACAGTTGGGGATTATTTACCTTGGATACAAGCAAGAGTGAGCGTGAAGTGTAATCGCACATAGGCTAAGTGTAAGAGCGGCAAATGAATGGCTTGCAATCTGCTGTCTCCTAAAAAAAGTCAGTTTGCAAGCAGCAGAAACCGCCTTCATGTGACGGACATACAGTAAACCCGATTGTCATAATAGCACCAAATGAATAAAATCGCACTGCAGCAAACTTTAAAAAAAGAACAGTGTGAAAGCTCCCCAAGGTAGTGGTACTTATAATGGTAAATGGTGGCAGTATCCAGAGTTTTAGGCTAAATTGTAAAGAATATACATAAGTGAGTGTGTGCTTGTGTGTATGTAGATGTGGTACCTGATGGACCTTTGTAATATAAAATTATTATATAATGATCTATATAATGATCTTTCCTTTATTTTTTTTATTTTTTTTTATTAACTTAATAACTTAGGCTAACTGGAAATATAATAAATCCATTGGTCTAAAGGTTTGGGTGTACTATAATATCTTTAACTTTTCTCATATCTGTAAATACTTTTCTAATATATGCTTCAAGTGCATCAACAGAGGTATGTTGTCATACACTTGGTGTCAGGTAAAGGTGTAGCTGGCCTTTTTAGTTTAAATTTGTTACTGGATGGGTTTTCATTGGCAGATGTTGTGAATGTATCCAGATAACAAACGATTTGTGTTTGTTCTTCTGCTTATTTTAGACAAACCGTTTGACCTCCCTTTTGGTAACCTTGTGCAGACAAAGTAATTTTAAACTAGACAAGGTAATCATGTTTTCATAACCTTTTAGGTTTAATCAATTAAGTTTAATGATTATGCTGTACTTGTTGCTAATAAACAGTTTATCTTTTCTTTTTTATTGACTAGCTTTTAGTTTTATTGTAACTGCAGTTTTTGCTTTTGTCAAAACTAAGCGATATGTCAATTATTTTGTTATAATCCACATTGCGTCATAAACACTGCCGCTTGAGCTTAACTTGTACTGAACCCGGAACATTAATTCAAATGATTATCAGCAAATGGATGCTTTGCATGTTGATGTATAATAGGGTAGTTTTATGGTTTTGCAGTATTTTCTTGCAGTAAGAAATGCAAGGAAATAGAACTTCATTGTCATTGTATAACTAGTGAAATGTACTCCTTTTGTTATTGTTGTAATTCATGTTTTGGAGAATTCCCCAGGTTTGCTAATGAAGCCTAAGCATAGGGCTCAGACAGATTGGTGAAGGACGCCGGGGCTGGTGAACTGATCTCCGCAGCCTCTAGATTGACATGCCCAGGGCAGGGCAGCCAATTTGCACTTGTCTCCATATACAAAGTGACGGCCTCTAGACGCCCAGTGCATATTCGCAGTCGACAGCTTCTCACCTTTTGCCGTAGCAGTTTGCTGGCATGTCAGTAAGAGGTAGTCTAATTCTCTGACAGGATGCCTGATTTTGTTTGGCATAAATTGACTCTCTGCATAACAGGTTTCATTTCATCTCGATTGAGGGCGCACTGCTGAAAAATAGTTCTGGTGCCACGACACTGACAGAGAGATTGGCAAGAACTCCTCCGTCTCCTTCATTATCACAAGCATCTTAAAAGGACAGGTCACCCAGAAATGAAAATGATCTCATTTTCATTATTAACTGTGCCTTGTCGTTCTAAACCTGTATATTTTTCTTTCTCCTACGGAGAATATATTTTACTGTTGTTGTCCATCCATAGAATTAAAGTCAATGGGGTTAAAAATAACATTGCACCACACTGACATTTATTGTGAAGGCAAAGACATTTTTTAAAAACCTGAGACATTTTTTAAAGTATCCTTTAGTGTTACCCACCCACACACCTTTTAACCTGAGAAGGGGCCAATCTCAAACAAAACAACTGATTTCATAGTACAGCACTGCTGTTATTTATTGTACAAACACTCTGAATGTCATTGCTATTATATCTATGACAGAGAGGTCAACGCACCTCTTTTGTTGACCGTGTCCATAGAGTAAAAATATAGGTGACAGTTCAGGCAAAACATAGATTTCCTAGCTAATACTGTAAGTCCACTATACTTTTTGTGGTTTATTCAAAATTTGTAGGCTACTCTTTGCATGCAATGCACCTTTAGTGATCTCTTCCTTGAATGGCTAAAGCTACCAGTAGAAATTTGTCACGTCACTTCTCTGCTGAAATAAAACCTCTTGGGTGAAATGCATAACATAACCTCGATGTGAGAGCGCTAACTGCCTCGCAAATTCGATTGCGCTCAAACACAATCTGGCCAATGAAAACATGCAGCCTATCAGTTCAAATTGTTATTGTCACAAATTTAGAAGAAGAAAAATCCCTTGAGCCAAAAGCACATTTATGCTTTTCCTTCAAGTCATGAGTTTTTCCATTATAACCAAATTTGATTATTCACTTTTGAAAAAATGCTCACGTCTGCAGAATAATTACTTTCCCTGATTTGACATGCAAATAATTGTTTAGGAATGGACAAATAGCTCCGTTCAGTTGGAGGCTGTTATTTTCTCCATATACTGATTTATTATTTGGGGATGTTGTTTGAAAAAGAATTACTTTGTGGAGAGGAACTGAGTTCCATTCATATGATTTTGAACGAATGAGCCAATATTTGATGACAGATTCACTGAACATATGAATCTAACTAGCATGTGTTTTACTGCTTCCTTTTAGGCGTTTCTTATGTACCAATTATGTCAAGGGACTTTGAGTTTTACAGAATCTCTTATGGTTGTTTTTTACATGACACAATTGGGGGAAGTAATCATCGTAGTTGAGTACTAATGGTTTCAGAGTCATGTAAACTGTCACTAATAGACTAGGCACATAAATCGGCTCATATTTGTCCTTTTTGATTAACAGGATTGGTTGGCAATGGCAGTTTATTTATATAGCACAATTAAATACAACCCACATTGTCCAATGTGCTTTACAATGACTAAAAACACAAAAACTAAAAATGAATACAACACTGTACAAAAAAAAAACACAAGTAAAATACCATAAAATAAGTGCTTCAATATTTTAAAATAACTATGAAAGTACAATGGAAGGGTGATTCAACATATATTAAATGCTTTATCAAACAAAAATGTTTTTAACTTGGATTTAAAAACAGATAAAGATGAGGCCAGTCTAATCGATATGGGCAAGTCATTTCATAGTCTGGGGGCAACGACAGAAAAGGCACGGTCGCCCCTACACTTCAATCTTGACTTGGGGATGAACAGGAGTCTCTGATTGGATGACCGGAGTGATCTAATTGGATGGTGCTCAGTCAATAGGACAGACTGGTTGGGTGGAGCCATACCATTTAAAGATTTGTACACTAAGGCCTCATCCACACTACTCCGTTTTAGTTTAGAAACGGAGAATTAAAACGAATACGATCTCCGTCCACACCAGCGTTTTAGCGGCGTATTAGAATTGATCTCCGTCCATATTAAAACGCGAATCACGTGACAATTCACCAACACTGGGCATGCGTGTGCCGGTGTAAACAGGCGTATGTAGGCAGTTGTACCATTGTAAATATGTTTTCTTCCCGGGGACGGGTCATGTGATGGGTGGCTGACGAATCAGGGAAGGATACGCCATGACTTATGACATCCAATCATAGAGCCGAGCGCGAGCCTCTGCGACAGTTTCCTATGGAAAAATATTAAGTTTGCGATTTGCAGGTTTTTTGTCCATATTAGTTTGCCTGTTGACAATGATCTGACATTCAAAAATGCTCTTTTTATATCAGCATGGTCAAGCTGTTTCTTTATGACAAACTTTTATGACAGAGGCCGCTAAACACAAACATTATTGTCCTTCTGCTTAGATATATGGGACATTGTTATATTGACAGTACATTTGGCGGTCCCTAGACCTTGTAGTTTTACATCAATCCATTTGTGTTTTTCATATAAAACATTGTCCCACAATGACTCAATGATTGACACTTCTTATTCTGATTAGCGAGCTAAATAAAGGCCAAGTCGAAAGAAAAAATCTGTATGTTTCACCAGATAATTAGATTTATGATATTATGAGTTTTGGGTCAAGAAGGTTTTAGGGTGCGTTGTATTTATTTTTTCTTCATGTTGGTCTTGGAAACTGGGCTTTGACTCAATCTGATTAAGTGAAATTTGATATTTAGGCAGAATGGTGAGAAGATTAGCTTCCATTCTAGTTGTTTAGAGTTCTGAATTATTGAAGTATGTACCACACCACACTGCTGCTGTGGTGCCTTTAATGACAAGTTTAGATCTCCCTTTAACTCTTTTTATGAATATAGTACCATAAAATGATCATGTGCACAGGATATTCCTTTCCAAACCATTCCCATATTATCAGACCATAAAATGCAGTGAGCTCATCTTTCAGCATCTGTTGTCCTGAACTGTACTTTGTATTCAGTTTTCTAACACTAAACTTCTGTTGTATATTAAGCCATTTGTTCTCTGCCAACATTGACACGCAGCACCACCTGTGTCCATGCGCAAAACTCGCCGCATTCTTCCTCAGGTTTCAACTTGTTGTACAATTTTCCTCCCTTAAGTCATAGATTTTAAATGTCTGTCCAGAAATGGTAAATGTTGAAGTTAGATGGAGGCTTTTAACACAGATAGGGAGGGTTGTGGGTATTTTGGGCTTTAAATGAGATGTGAGCATGGCTTCCAGGTTCAGCCTGAGATTCATTTTTTTTATTGCATTATCACAATAAGAGCCAGTTGTCGTTTGCAATTGGAAACCAAAACCAAGTTTTTTTGTGCAGAAAATTGAGAAACTCTGCTCAGAGAACCCCTCAAAGGGTTTTCCATGTATGGGAAGAATGTATTTTTAGCCTACAGTTTCTCCATCCCGAAGGCTTGGAGAATGGGTGCCCCTCTCTTGGCGAATGAGGTAATCATCCTTTAATCTAACTGTAGAGTTAACGAGAATAAAACAAAAGCTAGCAGAGGGTTTTAACTCTTTCTGCCCTAAAGGCAGTGCTTTCAGACATCTAAAACTTTATTGGTGAGATCTGTGAAGCTTAAAGCAAAATTTCATTCCACACCATTTGCATATTCTGTTCTGAAACACAGACGAGTGAAATGATCTAAAGGTTGAACTTTCCTAGTGCTGTTATACTAAATATCATCAGCCTTTGAACAAAGCTTGGCCAATAATAATAGAGAATCGGAGCGAATTATTGTAGAAATGACGGTATATCTGGAGCTGGAAATGGCATATTTGTTAAAGGAACATGCTCTTGATCTCAAAACTAATATGCCGAAACGCAGCGTTTTTGTCAGTCTAGGTCATGGCCTTGCCCACAGCTTGACAGAGGCAAGTGTGGATGTTTAGCCTGTATTTTCAGCTGTCTGCCCTCCCTCACTGGGTTTGGTTTGGCATTGTTTGGGTTGTCAGGCTTTAACGTAGTGTTTCAATGTTTGTCAGTGATTTCATTTATTTGATTTGTTATATTCTATATCTATATTCTATATCTATATTTAGTAGAGTACAGTTCTACATTTTGTGTTACGACATAACCTAACCTGACAGAAAAGCTTTTTTTTTCTTTTTTTTTTTTTTTTTTTTCGCACAGTGATAAATTGTATGTTAAGTAATTAATAAAAAAATTCAATTATGTATATCAGCGAGAGAGCAACTCGCGACAACATTTACAGAAAGAATATGTGAAAGAAGATGTTTGTTCGGTTGTCAATATATTTGTAGTCTGTGTGTTTCTCTACAAAATAACTTTTGTGTAATGAATTCATCAAGTGGGGTTGTACTGGTTCTGGAGGGTGGGCAGTGGGCACCCTCACCTTTTTTATGTACAGTGACAGATGCTTGCATGTAAAAAAAACGTTTTTGATCCACATTACCCATCTGATCCAGGGGGGATATTAATTTTTTTTCCTTAGGCCGATCACATAGCGCTGAAAAGACAGCAGTTTCTCCCTGAAGTCGGAGGGCTAATCTAATACAGCGCATCAAAGCGGCCGCTTCAAGGATATTATATTGACAGGTATACATACAATATGGTAATGTGTCCTTGCTAAATGGTATTAATTTCATCTGGGGGGAAAAAAACTCTTACTGACTCCAAACTTTTGAACTGTACATAGTCCTGTGAAAAGGAATTGAGCACAGCGTCTTGGATGTTAGCGACACCCACTGACCCATCTTACCCCGGTCTCCCCAAATAGAGAAATGTTGCAAAATGTAAAACCGTTTTTCTCTCCCTCATGGGTGAGAAAGTTGAAGTGTGACATTAAATTACTGCACAAGCGGCGACTCCAGCCTGAAGTACATTCACGCTCTGCCGTCTTTTCTGAAACTTATCACATGCTATCACCATCTCCATCTGAAGCGGTAGCAGGATTTCTTTTTACCCCGAGGACCTGTTTGGCATTCAAGGCAAAGGGAGACTAATTAAACATGACTGCCTTTTTATTGTGTGAGCAGGCATCTCGTATCATGCTGCTTGAATGATCCAGTCAAAAGGAATCTCAGGCACTGCATGGGGCTTTTGCACATTTCTGTCTGCTCCTGTCCATCCGTGTACCAGTTTTTGTTAAAGACCCTGCATGCGTTGTGTTCTTTATGTGTTCTGTATTACAATTAAAATACATTTAAATATATAAATGCCTAGATAATTATCTAATTACGATATATTATTTTATAATATATATAAAGTGCATTTTATACACGGTCAAAACATGTAATTGGTATTTAAACATTTAAATAAAAGTTAAAAATACTGTTTTAAGAGTACTTGACAACAAAATGATTCATAATGCCCACCCCATCCACAAAAATGACCGGCAACCAGGCAGTTAAATGTGTAATGGCTTGTTTTGACATGTCAGAGGCAATCAATGGGAATTAAGACAGGATGTACTGGCGACATGTCTGAACCATTGACCCAAATTATTCCCACAATCCCCATTTTGAGCTCTGATGTATCTTTCTGGCTCCCCCCCTTCTTTTTCTTTGCTTTGTCGCCGTTTCATCATCTCTGCTCTGATAGATCAGGTCTGCTGTCACATGTTGTTTACAACTCTGTTGCCACTGGTCAGATCTTCCCAATTTTCCAACAAGAATGCTTTTGTCAACCCCATCACGGCCTGTGGTTCACAAATGTTTTTGAGAGAAATCATTGTATGCCCCCAGCCATTAATGTGATTCTTGTGACTGAACAATAAAGCTGAGCGATTCAAAGGCCTTTCTGTCTGAAACTCTGCTTCTGAATTCACAATCAGGACCCAACAATGAGGATTTTTCCATTGGCCTGATCATGACTTTGTCAGATTTTTACAGTTTTCACTGGCCCCATCAAACTTTAGACAACATTTTTTAGTTGTCAAACATGTCCCATTTAAATGTGTAATCGTATCTAAAAAAATAAATAATTTTTGTTATTTGGATACACAACCTTTGAAAGGCTAGGGGTACGTAAGATTTTTTTTTTGGGGAAAGAAATAATACTTTTATTCAGAAATTCAATTAATTAATCAAATTAATCAAATGTGACTGACCATTAAAAAAAGAAATATATAATTTTATGAAAGATTTTTATTTCAAATAAATGCTGTTCATTTGAACTTTCTATTTATTAAAGAATCGTCAGACAATTGATCAGTCTCCACAAAAATATTAATCTGCACAACTGTTTTAACAATGATAATAAGCAATGTTTCTTGAGCAGCATATCAGAATGATTTCTGAAGGATCATTTGACACTGAAGACTGGAGTAATGATGCTGAAAATTATGATTTGCCATCACAGGACATTTTAAAATGTATTAAAATATTTTAAAAAAATCAATATAAATATTATAAATGCAGTCTTGGAGAGCAGAATAGTCTTCTTTAAAAAAAAAAACATACTTTTTTTTAACTGTTGTGAGTCTGCATTTGTGTGATTGGCATTTCCCCAAGTTACGTTTTACTTTTTAGTTTATATAAAAAAAGAAAGATGCTACACAAATGTGCAAACTTGCAAGGTTAATGTGCTTGTTCCAGCATTGCCACTGCAGATTCAGCAGCACTGTGGGAACTTTGGAGGGAACAATTTGTGGCCTGGCCTGTCTGTCATTACAAGTCCTTGGGTTTCCTCTCAGAACTGCAATTATGATCAGCTGGCCTCTGAGCTTTCAGTCTGCAGTCGAGGCTTGAGTTGCAAACTGGTTTCATGAGTGCTTTTGTATACACAGTCCCTCAGTTTCTCTGAATTCTCCCTGGGATGGGAGTGAGCTACATGTAATGTTCTGTGTGTACACCAGCTCCTTTCATGAATGCAAACCTCTGACATCCACTACTCTGGCATAGGGATGAGAGAAATCCGCTTTAGTAAAATGAGCAGTTTTGGTTGCAGGGCTGTAGATTAATCAACAGGTAGGCTACTTTAATGTCATTTGTCTATGGTTTTTACTTCACAGTGCAAATGGACACATGTACAATACATTTTTATGCATTGTTTTTTTGTGAATACGATTCTAACACTCAATAATTATTTTTTACTGGTCGACAAACTCATGAAAAAATAAATTCAGTGAGATATTCATGAGCTGCAAAAAAACATTTTCTTTAAAAGATAAGGAAGACTGTTGTTGTACTAAATCAACGAAATCCAGAGTTTTACTTTAATCCAATGTCCCAGTATTTTTCAGACCTGGGTGTTGTGTGTGTGTGTGTGTGTGTTTTGTTTATTTTTCTCTGCCAGTGACCTGATTGTGCCAGTTTGGGGGCAGTGCATGTCAGACCTCCAGTTCCTCTCACACCTCAGAGACCTGAACAGTGGACAAACACAGTGGAGGACTCAAGGCTACACAATTGTCTCATTGAATGTCCTTAGCTCTGCTTGCACTCGAGCGTGACTTCTCACAGTTTGTTCTGCACAGGTTTTGCCCTCGAACCGTCAGCTGTGCCTGTTAGTCAGTAAGCTGGGTGCACACAGCATGATTTTTGCTGATATTAGGTGTCTTTCATGGTAGGGCACAACCGACAGTCTTTGAATGATTAGTGTGATGCATAATCAAAATAACTTTTTAAAGCAAGACACTACAGGCAAGTACTCCAAGTACTCGCGATACTTCACGTAGGAAGGACAAGTGGATTTGCAACGGTCGCTTTGTCACATCCAATGTAGACCGTTTTTAGCTGTTGCGGCACGACGTGTCAACAGTCACATCCGGTGTAGACACGGTGTTATCTATATTCTGAAGGTTTCAGAGGGATCATTTAAATCCTCACTGTAAAAACCTTTGACTCTAATGTGTCAACAAAATGAAAGGAATTTTGATCCTGGCTTAATCCAATGTTCAGATTTCTGTTCTGGAAATGTATGCTCATTACTGCATATTTAATTCATGCATTATTTGCATATTTAAAAACATAATTTCAAACAATTTTGCAATTGTTAATGTAAGTTATCAAATAGGAAAGCATGGTGATATCAAGTGTAGTCGAAGTAGTTGGTGTATTGTTTTACCATATAAGAAAAAAGTTGAGAAAAGTTTTTGAAAGTCGAAAGTCCCTCTTTCACTCAGCTTCGAAAACTATAAAATAAAAAATCAAGAGCTTGCTTGGGTTTATGCAGTATACCATTTCAATTTTATGAGTCAATGAGGATGTCAGAATGTGACATGATTGGGGGGGGGAGAGAAGGCAACGGTGTCAGTTGTGACCGAAGTCTGATATATGCTACAGTCTGATGTAATACTGTTGATATTGGGCAGTTTGCCTTAAAGTATACCCGAGATCTCACTGGGGTCATTTCATACGATCTGGCAGGGAACAAACATAAAGGACAGGGGGGGAAAAAACAGGCTTATTTCTCCTGCTTCCTCCCCCACATTTCAAAGCAGAACGTGAGAGGATGAGAAAACAGACTCCAGAACATTTGTATTCTCAGTTTGTGCAGTTTTGGTTCTTGTCAACACTACAGTGGCATCATACAGCCACAGCTGCAGATGAACAACGGCTCTTGTTTCAATGCCGAAGGTCTTTTTGTGGACAAAGCACATTCCATTTTACAGGCACAATATAAAACGTACTATTAAGGGATTTATCATTGCTGTTGTTTGACATGGCCTGCTATTTTGCTCACAATATAGAGTTATGTTCGTGAAAAACGACCCACCTGCTCTGAACTGCAAGGATAAGTGTTGGAAAAGAATTGAGTCTGATCCTGAGGGGTTTATTTTAAGGCTCTTTTCTCATTAAAAATCTGCCCATGTTCCACTGAAAACATTAAATGAAACTATTGCATATAAAAATTGTTACAGTACATTACAAGTGCCTGGATCTTTTGACAACATTGTGTCATTCATTGTTTATATCATCTTTAATTTATGATTGAGCAATACCTAGCCTGTTTCCTTGTGCTCTAACCATAACCAGGTTAGTCTCAATTTACATTTACTTATTTAGTTAGGTAGTTCATTAGTTGTAATTTCATTCATGATGTTATTCATTAATTCATGATGTTATTCATTAATTCATTCATTTAATGATTTCAATCATGTTGTAATTGCATTCATTATGTCAGACTCAGAACTTCGGCCTTATGGTTCAGAATTAAAATGCTGAGATCACTGGTTTCAAAGCAATTGTTAGCTTAGCAGAAACATAGCCATAGTTGTCTTAACTAGTCTGATCAACTAGCAATTAGTTAAAACCGATTAGCCCTACTTTTTGAATTTAAATGAGACCAATCTACCTTTTTATGTAACTAACTTAAAAGCAGAGGTGGAAAGTCCAGGGGTCAGAAAGTAAAAGTCCTGCCATATGTTTATTCCACCCATGAACTCAGTCAGCTGATTTCACTAATTAGTTCTATCTCCTGGCTGAAAAACTGTGCTAATTAGCTAATCCAGGTGATTGGAACAAAATACTGAGGACTTTTACTATCTGAACCTGGACTTTCCACCTCTGCTTAAAAGACCCATCTTGAAGAAACAAAATATGACCAACATGTAAGACTAGTCTAAGCAGTTTAACAAGTTTTTCTCCAGTGTAGCCGGTTGCATAATGTACTCACATATTGCTATAGCAGCCTGTGTTTGCTTAAAACTCCTGACATATCCTTCAACATCTTGTCATTCCTACCAAAAGGACAACAGCTTTTTGTCATTAAGACAAATGGAAAGTATTTGGTTATTTCACCCTTGTTCCATACACTTTCCATGTGTCTTAATTCACACTGGATATGTTCTATTGTCTGTCGGCCCTGTTTTTCTTGGTAAAGTTGCACTAAAACGGTTATATTTTAAAGTGCCCCTGTTCTGCTTTTTCAGATATTACCTTTCATGCAGTGTGTAACATCAGTTTGTGAAATGTAAAAGGTCTGCAAGGTTTTAAAGATCAAAGTGTACTATAAATAAAATTCTCTCAAAAAGAAAAAAAGAGAATTGATTCTGATCTGCCAAAACTAGTTGTCAGTAATTCCAGTCTTCTCTAACTTATATGTAACAATGTCACAAATTTGGTCTTCATTGGCTGCCTGTGAACAAAGTCTACTTTAAACCCACCCTCACCTCAAACACTGTAGCTGGTTCGTGTATGTCAAGAACATGTTGCATGTTTCTCCTCTGAAAAAGCTAAATCTCTTCGTAAACATACTTCAGTTGTATTGCTGTTTGTAATTTTAACCACTGACTCTCCCAATCCTCTGAAAGTATCTTGTCCTTTTAACAGTTAAGGGCTTTTCCCGTGCCTATAGTCATCTGTCAGTTGCGTCTTCCTTCTCCGTGATCACAAGTTTGAGTCCTTTCAATATAAAAGTCTTCTCTACCGACTGACTCACTCATAAAGACCGTCTTTGCCACCATCTATTGGCGAAATAATGTATGTAACTTCGGTTGCTGTTTGCGGTCAGGGACTATACCGTATATACATATTTTTCGGCTTTAATATTTGTATTGTGTGGTAACCGTTTTATAAAAGCAATAAGGTACTTGAGGCTAGTGCTGTATCGTTTTATAAAAGCAATAAGGTACTTGAGGCTAGTGCTGTATCGTTTTATAAAAGCAATAAGGTACTTGAGGCTAGTGCTGTATCGTAAATAAGTCATGATTGAAGGGCGTTATTAGGCACGACGCTAAGTGGAAACAGCACAGCCTCTTGTACCTTATTGCTTACTATCTCTTCTGGGTTTTCAAAATACGTAGTTTGATACTGTTGGTCTCTAACTCGCGTTACTGTCTTACTGAAATACTTCTGCTAAGCTGCTGTGGGCCACTATTACCCAAAATTTAGTCCATTAATGCAGATTGTCTGTCGTTCTTATTACTTTGATTTTTTTTACAAACTTTCCAAAAAAGCTTCCCAAAAAAGGAAGCCTCCGGAGCTGAAGTTCAGTTATGGTAATGGCCGTTTAGTTTCCGACACTGACTGGGCCATCTGACCAATCAGAGCAGAGTAGCTCGCGGAAAGGAGGGGTTTAGAGAGACTGAATCTTTGGACAGTCATTTGAGAATCTTTGAAAAATGTGGTGATAAGCAATGTATATTATGATCAAATGAAAGTGTTTGTTTTTTGACCTTGTATGCATGTAAACCTGTTTTAGGAGATATCCATAACAAAATCAAGGAACCTTTAAAATAGCATTAGGGGCACTGTAAGGTTTTGATTTGTTTTTGTGCCATTAGTGTTGCATTTCAAACACATAGTCCAGTGATAAACTTTTAACCACTTCTCAATATTTGCTGTTTTAACACAATGGCGTGTCCTGTGGTTCACAGGATCATGGTTACTTTATTTTACTATAAATAGAGCACTTTTATATTGACCAATCCGCATCCAGGACCAGAACTATCTGTTTTATCATTTAGATTTTAAGCATTTAGTATATTATTATACATTATCCAGTAGGCATGTCTAGTGTCCTTTTCTCTCCTGGTCTCGTATTTCCTCAATGGGCAGTTAAAGATGAGTGGGCAGGCTTGAGTGACAGTGAGGTTGGCCGTTAATGCTCCTGCCACATTCAGCCGACTCTGGCTCCACACTTAGACTTTTTATTGGAAAATTGGAAACAGACCAAACAGTCTGATGGAATAACGCTGTGTTGATGCTTTCGTGGAGCATGTCTTTAGTCCAGAGCTTGGTAACCATGACTACAGGCTTCTCTGCTTACAGAAGACCATGAGGAGTCATGGCTGTTTGATTTGCCCTGAGAAGAACCGCCTAAAACATAAATGCTGTAATAAATATCTGATTGGATTTCATTAGATTTGCGCACACTGGATGCGGGTTTCTATAATCTCTAAGGTTTTGCTCAGTTTGGTATATTTAGAGAGACAGAAATGTAATAAATAACATTGCCATGTCTCATCACAACTGTTCCGTCTACTTGTGATTATTTGCAATAACTAAAATTTATTATACCCTTTAAATCTCAAATTGACATTCTAATAAGTTATTTATTAGAATGTTAACTGAACACTTCAAATATAAACATGCTTTTAAATGTTGCTTTTAATATTTACTTCATTACCAAATATTTTTGGCCGTTGCTGTCAGCCCATGTGAAAGTGTTAAAATGACGCGCGGAAGTGAAAAAGTTATACATCGATCCGAACAACTTCTATGTACTTATTCAATAGCAATAAGCATCATTATCATCAATATTGTACTACTTTAATATTCAGGCTGGTTTCCAAAAACACCAGTGTGAATGGAAAGTGGACCCAAAAGAGAAATGCTCATATATTATTCATGTAATTCTATCTATGTGCAATATGTTTTCACAAAGCCTTAAAGAAAACAACCATTTTATTGGATGATTCCAAGGTCAGTATGATTAAATGACTTGGGGTTGGTAATATTTTTTTAATGTTTTTGTTTTAATGAAATAAAAAAGTATCTTATGCTTACCAAGGCTTCATTTATTTTAGTGATATGTCGGCTACCATATCGGAATCATCAGCAGATATGTTTAATATCCTGAATGACCGAAACATTTAGGATTCACGCTTGTAAGCAGTTGCTGCTGTAAATCCCCAAAAATATTTTGAACGCAGCCATAGTAAACACCTTTCCTAATTATGCCTGTACTGCATAAACCTTATCTTTAATTTTGATAAATAATATCATTAGGTAAAAGTTAATTCATAGATTAGTTACAGTTATTATTTATAGGTAAATGAACCAAAGGATTAATCGACTATTCAGGAAATAAATAAATTGATTAATCTGATAAATGAATTGATAGATTAATCGGTTGGAAGAATAATCGTTAGTTCCAGCCCTAATCGTTATTGGCCATTATAAGAACATTTGTCCAATCTGTTAAAGCCGATAAATAATGGATTATTTCCTTCAGCTGAGACACTTTAGATCATCATCATAATTGTTTTCAGTTAAGTGCAAAATGTGCAGTGCAAGTCTGTCATATAGGCTACATAAAATTTAAAAAGAAATGCAAAAAGCTTATCAGCAGTATTATTTTGCTGGAAGAGATTTTCTGCTGAGGGTATTAAATAAATTTATGGTGAAATAATAAAGATCTCTGTAAATTGGCTTAATTGGATTTGATATGAGAAGTGCAAGTTGATTTTATGTAAATCTTTCATATTTGTATTGTTAAAAATGTGAGCTAAACTATTTTTTTGCTAAAGGCGAGACATACCGTTTTATCATTGCTGTTCGCAACAATAATTCCAACAGCCTGTGGTACTTTTTGTTCGGAGTTTCCTTTCCTCATAAATCTTGATCTTTTTGCTCTGTTCTCAGAGTGCTGGCAGCAATAGTTCAGTTATTGGTCGCAGTCCATTATGGCAACATGTGACCGTGTCTGACTGCAGGGTTTTTGGAGGATATAGCAAGCAATTACTTTTTAATGATTCTGAACTACTTCAGTAGTGACTACAATACAATTTTGGCCATAACTCCATTAGTGCATCACCTTCACCCACAATCAGGCCTCTCTTGTGTATCGTTCTCAGCGTGTCATAAAATTGTCTATAACTACCGTATCTATCGGTATCATCACACTTTTCTTTTATGTGCTTGATGTAAGTGGTTATTTTGTCCATAAAACAATCTTGTAGAGAATTGTGGCTCCTATTTTTTTTGTCTATCTGAAGCTTTACATTTTACTTAAAACAAAAACGGGAGAAATCCATCTCTTATGTATAATTGCTAGTTCAGAAAATGCCTTTGCATCCATGTATGTTTTGCGTTGGCTAAATTTATGAAAGGACTGTATTTTAAAGCATGCCTGTTTTTTCAGCCTTACAATTAGGGATGCTCCGATTGATCGGCTGATAATCACATTCTCAGTTGTCACTAAATTTGGTCGATCTTACAAAGCGATAGCAATTTAATAACTTAAATCTGCAAACCATATACAGATGAGGCCGTGCTTTGTAACTTCGCAAAAGATTTATGAACCACAGTAAGTCGCACAGCTTTGTTTAGAGCAGGCTGTCCCAATTCAAACAAGCCCACATACAACATAACATGATGCTAGGAGTGACATGACATGCTAACTGGCTAAAGCTATAGGACTTCCAGGATCCAATCGCATCACGATTACGACGCATAGTTTTCTAACGTCGTATGAAAGTTTAACCAATGTAAACTCAATAATGGTATAAGTAGCTACGATGTGTCGGTCGAAACCAATCGGACACCGTTTTAATCGTTCAGATTGACAGGTCTTTATTTACGCACTGGAAAATCATCACTTATCAACCAAGATCTCATTACTTATTCTATATAATTATAAATATTGTTATATTTTTATCAAATTCAATAATGTCTTTGTGGCATGTAAGTAGTTAGTAAAACAGTAAAACACTTTTACTGTTTGGAGAGGTTTTTGGACTTTTAATAAAAAGGCTACCATGGTTCCACTTCCTGATGTGCCTTTATACTTTCTGATGGTCAATTATGAATAACAAAATAAATCGATAAATTGCACCACTTTTTGGGGGGTTTTCTCATAAGAAACTCCAAACATGATAACATTTAAATCATTTCTAGCAAATGAGACCATGTACTTGATTAAACCATGTTTTTTGTTGTTATAAGCCATTGCTTGTAAGTATGCCACTTAGATGTGAAATAATTGAAAATTACTTCAGGGTAAAGTTTAACCGTGAATAATACAACAACCGCTTGAATAATCTGTAATCGGTATTGGCCGAAAAATCAGAGCAATCCTGATCAGAGCATCCCTACTTATAATAGATAGGAACTGCTCCGAAACTATTTCAGGCTGACTGTCAGCATTTAGCAATTTTCTGTAATTCAAGCGTAGCAGAAGTGATAGTTCCTCTAATGACAAATAAAATAGTCAATTTTTGCATTCATAATGGCCAATGCAACAATAACTTTATTTTGTTTTGTTTTTAGCTGCATGTTTGCTTGGATTGCAGAGATGCCCTTTAGAGAACCTAAACCAACAGTATAAACAAGCAGGATGTTGCCATTTAGCAGATTCTTTTCATCCAAAGCAATTTACAGTAGACCGCTTGCTGAGACCAACCCCCCAGGAACCTGAAGTTAACAGCTTTGTTCAATAGCACAACTGTGATAAGTAGTAAGGGGCTAGTCGACAGAACTGTAACTTACATGTGTTATGTATGAATTTATTCATTTGTAGTTATTAATCATTGTACATTAAAATCTTTTTGCCATTTTTATGTATTATAGCCCATTTTCTTTTTTTTTTTCTTTTTTCCTGGCACATACTGTACAGTACATTTTGCCAAAATATTTTATTATTATTATAATTATATAAATTTTTTGTTGTTGTGTTGTGGTGTGTTATAACAGGCAAGTAAAATTCATAGCTTTTCCACCTGACCACTTCATCGTCCTTATTGTTGAGCCAGTAAGGTTGTGTTAGCGGCCATGTCTTTATTCATTGGCTTGCACAAGCATGTACTGTATGTCACATTGAATAATTCAATGCGGAGTCTCGTCAAATTCTGGCTCAAGGTGGTAGAGGTTCTGGAAGGACACTTAATTGTTCCACCGTGAAGATGATTTTCTCTTTCAGTGTGTTTTTGATACTCTCCCAGTTCAGCTCTTCCATTTCACTTAGCAGTCTGCAAGCAGTGGCTCTGAATCTTAAGCAAACAGAATTGTCTGGATTGCTCTCTGCAAATCTTCATCAGCACTGGCATTTTAGCTACATAATTGGGGTCTTGTGTTCTTGGAGGCTCTGTGTGTGGAGAAATGAACGTTCATTCAGCCACACTAGCCTGCCAGGTATTGGTCAAATCGACTCACAGGCTCTGAGCGGCTCTCCTGCAGAGGGATGATGGGAATGAGGCTGTGGCCATGGGCTGTCAGCACACGGAGGGTGCCGTGGTTGATCTCTTGGCAGGTAATTGCAGTAATTCTGTGATGCTGAGCTTGATTAGCGAGCTGTCTGTGGGTGGGAGAACAGAGGTTTTGGCTCTTCAAAGCCTCTGTTCTCAGGCCAGGTGCTCTTCATTAGTTATACCAGCCCTGGGCAGCATGCTAATGGTTTTTCCTCATTCCGTCAGTGTACCAAGCAGTGAGAACGCACGATTTACCTCTATTTAACGTGAGCTGTATCTTACCGATTCTTGGAATTAGAGATGGGGTCACGATGGTATTCATCCAACATTCATTGGATGACATCCAACATGATATTTCAATAACTAGTAGATTGGTGAGTATGCATGTTTTTTTTTTTTGTTTTTTTTTTTGTCACCCACCCCGCAAGAAATGGATATTATGATCAGGTTGAAGTGAACCTGAACCTTTTTTTTTTTTTTTACTTGAAGCAAATGTTGTCTTTTCCCTTTATTTTATTGTTAGAGTGCACCAGAAAGCTACAACAGTTAAATTCATAAACATGTCACCTTTTCACCTCTTGTGAGTTTGCAGGTCTGTAAATAAAAGATTGACAAACTCGACACAAACATTCAGTCATTTAATAAGGTTTTTTCTTTAAAGGGGTGGTAAAATGCCCTTTTCACAAGATGTAAAATAAATCTCTGATGTCCCAAAAGTGTGTGAAGTTTTAGCACAAAATACCCCACATATATTTTTATGTAGCATGTTAAAATTGTAACTTTTTGAGGGTTTGCAAAAACGCACAGTTTTGTGCATGGCCCTTTAAATGCAAATGAGCTGCTGCAGGGGGCGGGGTTTCAAGAGCTCATGTGTGTTAGCAGCTGCGATTACCTCACGCAGACACACTAAAATGACAAACTGTTCTGCCTTTAATGTTAAAACAGAGTCAGACAAAGATGGAGAGACTCAAGAAGCAATGTAGAAGCAACAGGACGTCTCTGAATGGTTAGTTGATGAATTTATGTTGCTGATGTGGAGTTAACTATCTTCAATTAGCATATTCTGTCATGGTAATCTATAAATCGCTCGTATAGGAACTGTTGTGAGATGCACACAGAGTGATTTTCTATTGCATGTGAAAAGATGGATGCTAAAGTTTGAGCTGACTCACAAATGTGCTCTTATACAACAACTTTTCCTCTTTTCAACATGGACTGCGTGTTCCAGGGGGCGGGGTTTATGTACATTTTAGGGGTGATGTCACTAACCCCGGAGGAATGTCGTGTAGTCCCTACCAGCTGTTTGTTGTAGTCCTTTTCTTTAAAAGCAAATATCTTCCTTTGCTTTGAACTTTGAGCGTTGTAACTGCAGATGTTGTTTATGCTCAAACAGCAACATTACACACTAACTAAAGTTAGAAAAGTGAAATCATACTTAACCACCCCTTTAAAAAAATATCAGGGTGATGCAACTGTCCTGATATAATACTTTTATCCGACAATGTTGATGTTCATCACAATGAACATCAATTTAAATTAATAACATATTCAACAATGAACAGGTGTATAAAGTTAAATGTATGAATTGCACTTTTAATGTTTTTTGGTATGACGTAAACATGAAAATGTGTGGTTTTGCACATCCCTAACTGTTAATAACTGTAAATCTGATGTTTGTTTCTTCTCTAGCAGAGAGCAGTTATTGGGTTAAGCTTTCAGCACATATACCTGTACTTGACTGTTTAAGTTGTCTTTGTTCCAGCTAGCCTATATCTCAACCATAATGTTATTGCATATTTCTGATTGTAAGCTGGAGGAGGTGAACTGCCGTCTGGGGCTCTTGTTTTATTGTCTTTAGTTTCGCCACACCTAGTCTAATGTTTTAAATCCAGCACAATGTAATCATTAGACCTCACTGCCAATTTGTCAGCCTGCATGCAAAAAGTGAGGTTGGCTTCAGCAAACAAGAAAGCATGACTCATTCCAAAGATGCAAATTTTGGAAGATAAGAGTTTCAAACTCGGATCCAAAGATGTAGCATACAGATGGTAAAAATGTTAGTTTACTCAGATGAAGCAACCCAAGCCTTATTCTCTGAAAGGAGAGAAGTCTGTTGTTACTTTGTCCACCGCCATCATACGGCCCATCACTGCTGCTTTTCAGCAGTCTCTGTCTTGGCATGATGCAAAACTCTTTCATTGATTTGCATTGCATTATAAATATGTATTATCCTTATGAAAGTACTTGATGGATTATAGAACACAGCCAAACCATATACTGTCACACTGGTGTGTTAATCCTCCATGTTTAATCAGTCAAAATGTCTCTATCTGCGTTTTATTCTGCTACAGCGATAGCTGGCTACTTTTGGCTGCGTTTTAGTCTATTATTTTATGCCTTTCCCTCGCTAACTTCTCTCCGTCTCGTTCACTCGGTTGTACATCATTAGTTGCATTGCATGAGTGCCCATTACTGGCAGAACTCTTGCGATTGTGTTTAAATGGAAGACCTTAAGCCCTTGATCACTGGAATCTACAATGGAGCCGATTTATTATTTACAGTTGTTTTTTTTCCTTTTGAATTTGTTTTACGCACCATTCAGGCCTGTATGTATGTTGGAGAATTTTTTTAATGCTAACAATACAATAAACTATGGGCAAGCTACTAGTATAATGTGGTTAAATGTCAAAACTCACAGTTGTGTGGGGTGGTAGACTTATACCACAAAAGAGATTAAGTGCATTTGGAAAACATGTGCCCGATTCAATTATTTAGTATGATTGAATTACAGTAGTCAACATTTGAAGTGATAAAAAAAAAATCATCAAACGTTGTCCTAAAACAAGAACGTATTGAATTGTTTAAAATTCCTGTATAACTTTGATGAAAGGTATTGATCCACTACAAATGTTGACTACTGTATATTAAACAAAATAATTGAAACTGGTCCAATTTTTTGATTGAACTTAGTTTTGTTCATTCATTTTCCTTTACAAAGGAAATTGTTTAATTGTTTTTAATAGAGATTTAATCGAATAATCCTTTAATTTAATGGAAATAAAATGGCTAATTAAATCCTCTTTCGTTTTGGTTTATTTTGCTGAGTCAGACTAGATTTTAAAATACCTCTGTTTATTAAAAATTTAAGAGGTTGAAGTTCTAAAATGGTGGATGCATTCCAAGACATTTCCTCATTTCACTTCCTCATTGTTTTTTACTCTTATTCTAAACACTTGCCCAAACTCGTTGAAATCAATCATCATGAAATCAATGCTGTTACAATGTACAATGAAGCTCTTACTGTATTTACATCGTGTTTGCATTGTTATTTGGTGAAAGCATTTGCTGCAATAAGATATTTTCATACGCGATCAACGGACTGTCTGTCATCTGCTCAATGCTCATCACTGCAACCTTTCATGTGATGGAAATAGATCTTGATGATCAATACTTTTCACGATTCCTAAATCTCGATAGCTGTAATGGTAAAAACGTAGTAAAAGTTTTAGAGAGAGTTCCACATGTAATACTAGCTATTTCATATGCAAGCATGTCAGCCAATCACAGCAGTGGGCACTGAAGTCTCACACAGACACGCTGAAGTCTCACAGACACGCCCCTTCAAACAGAGCGTTCAAATCGGAGGCTAAAATCAGGCTTGGAAAAATGCCTTTTATTTCTAAATTATGAAAAATGTTTATGTTAAAATCATACTAACATTATAAGGGCACCCCAGGAAACATTATAAAATAATCCAGTCTATGACCGTTTTAAGATCTTGGAGATTGTGTGGATCTATAAAAAACACGCTTATTCAGAATAAATTAGATTCAGCTGTCAACTCTTTGATTAACGTTTCCCATCACTGATCAAACTGAATTTTTAATTAAGCTCTGTGTCACCTGCTTGGAGTCAGAGGCCATTTCATTCCCCAGTTCACAGCATGACTGCTGATTTCTGGGTGTGATCGGGTTGAATAATGCTCTCCTTAGACAGCAGGTGAGGCTGAACTCGCCTTGAGTTTTTCCATCTGTGAGTTGCCGTGTCAGGTGGTAACTGGTAGTCTGAATGCAAGGCACACACACTTAGACATTTGATGGAATGGCACAGCTGGACACAAAAAAAAACAGAGCAAACCCCTTTGCCACAAAAACAACAGTTTAGGTCTGGAGCTGTTGGATGGCTCAAGCAGTCAAATGTGTTTGGACTTTTCAGTATTACCATTACAAATATTTACAGCCATTTGTCCATTACAGAGCCTGCTTTATAATGCGAAAGCACTTTCAGTTTTTATGCTCTGTTCATTTTTTTAATACACCAGTATAAACTAATTTAAAGTAAACCCAAAAATGAAAATTCCTTCATCAATATTTACTCAACCTCATGTCAAGCTATATAATGACAAAAAAGCACTAGGCCTATAGAATTTGGGCTTGTGCTGTATTCCAAGTGTTTTGAAGCCACACGACAGTGACTGCAAGAGAAAGGACTGAATATGTTGTTGTATTGTACATGTACATTTAATTTGAGCTGAACTGAATATGATTAATTGAAAAAGTCTGATTTGTTCACATCACAGCTTCTCTTATGAACATGCCACGCAGAGCTACTGTAGCAGATGTCAAACAGCATTTCATAATGCTTTTACAGTGCTTTTTTGTCATTTTGAAGCTTGACACCCCCAGTCTTCAATCCCTTATATTAAATTGAAATAAATAATATTTTTGGATAAATAATGTGGCTACATGATGTTGACTGGTTGGTACAAACATGCAGCGAAAACCAAGCTGAATGTAGACAGACACTAAGATCTGCAATATGCTAGAATATAGCGCGCATTAAATCTATCCTCACCTGTGCCATCAATCAGCTTCCCACCCGATAGTCAGTGATTGAAGTAATGAACTGATTCCCTTGCTAAATATATTACATTTTGATGTGAATGAAAGATGTCTGCTTCACTCTTCTTGGCATCACAAAGTAGACTTAATTAGATTTATTAAAGAAGTGTCAAGCGATATTTGTGATAGAAACAGTTTTTACTGCATTGAATATTTAGCCAACACATATGGGTTTGTCCAAATGCATGACGTTGTGCATTGAGCTGTGATGAAAAATGTTTTTGATTTGTTTTGACAGCCAACCATGGATTGCGTGTGTGTGGCCTGCTCCTGTTGTAACACAGCACTGTGGAAATTCATTTGTTCCACCCTGTAGCACACAGTAATGAAGGGATAAAATAGTCCTTTTATTTTGTGCTGAGGTGAATTGTATCTTTTACGCCTTCCCGGCAGCTGACGATGACAGCGGTCGCTTGCGCAAAAAAACGTTACTCACCGAGATGCCATCATCTCCATAATTTTGACGAAAGTATTTTATCAATGTTTTAATGATTGATGATGCTACCTTTTCTTGAATTTACTTTATAGAAATGATCTTGTTGTCATAGTAGATTGCAGTTTAAATATGAACTTTAAATATGAACCTTAAGGAGCATGTTCTGGGTTTCTCACATTTCAAAAGGATGCATGAATTTTTACGTTGTACTTTTTGTTTTTAACTGTAAAAAAAGTGCTTAACCTTTAAACAAACCTCCTGTCATACTAAATTGAGGTCAAACTAAATATTTAGAGCTCTTTTATTATTTTGTTTGAGGTTTTGCAACGGTTACCAGAAGTAGTCCAGCACCCCATTGAACTGAATATCAGCAGAAAATTATGACTTATGTGATTTTAATGCTTGAGTACAGAGAATATATGAGAAGGAACATTTTAAAATGATTTGTTTTATAGTTAGTATAGAAATCATAGGAGTTGTGCCATGAATATTTAACTGGAAATATATAATTTGGTATTGGGACACTGAAATGTAAAGACTGAACCCCTAACGTGGAATGATGAATGGACATAGATTGCAAATTTAATGTGCTCTGAACACTAAGCTTGCTTATCTGGCATGTCGCTGCCAATAGCTCGTAATAGGTCGTGGGCTATAGAAGACCAGCTGCTGAGGGGAAGCTTCGTGAAGCTTGGCTGGACGTTCCTCTGCGCTCAGCGTTCTCTCACACCTGCTCCCTCACCCTGTTGACCCAAGAGCCAGAATTCCCTAACATGAATCACAATCTGTGTCAGGTGAAAACTCTGGCTTTGCTTGAATATTCAACAAAGGTGTTGTGGTGATTGGAGTTATTGTAGCACTGGGAATCCAGTTACAATTCGAACATTATTTGGTTTATATTAAAATCATTGATCCATGTCAGTGGCTCTAACCATTTTGACATTGGATAGTTGATATATTTGTTTTTATGAGAGTTTATTATCTATTAGCTGCTCAATGCTGACATGTTCAATTGAGGCATTAACGCTCTAAAGGAAGTTACAACATATATTGAAGTTCTAACAGTGTATAAAATGGTAATAAGTGATTATTTAAAAGTGGAACATTTGTGGTTTTGATCCTCAGAGTCATGTTTTCCTGGGCTTGTCGACCAGACGCTTGTCCAAATGAGCTTTGGAAGTGGCTCCGCTAGCTGAATCTGCCCTGCCTGTCCAGACTGCACATTTATTTACTGCTAACCTTGGCAGAGGGTTGGGTGTGAATTATTACTAGATCTGTGTTTTGTTGCATGGTTGTTTGTTACTAATGGGCTTGGCCTTGACACAATTGACAGAATACCCATATTTTCCGACATTTGTTATCAAGGGAGGTGGTTCTCAAGCTGACTGTTTTGTTGATGCCAAGCCTCCTGTAGATTGGGTAATCTTCACCAGCTTTCTTTTTGCTCTGGGCCTTGTTTTGCCCTGGTTTTGTGGAAATAATGTCTGCTCAGACTTTCTTCTTACGTCCATGCATGGTCTATTTGCTTATCACAATATCAAACTTTCAGTAGTGGGTACCAATTCTAGTGGAATGTCATAATTCTATACCAATTTAGATGCCAAAATGATTGGATCTGATCAAACTCAACCGGAGGAGAGAGAAATGCAGAACACACAGGACCCTGGTCCTGGAATCTGTGGTTACTACAGCAACTAGAAAATTAACTTTATTATTAAAACTGGACTTAATACAATGGAGAATAAATTTGATGTGAATTCAATCTTGAGTTTTTAGGTTTGCCAAAAAGTTATTTTTCTCTCCTCTTGGAATCCGCATTAAGAAAAATGTCAGAGCCAGTGTACTAGTACTGTTTTATGAATGTTTTACTATGGTACCAATGGCAGTATTCTGCAGCACCACTGACTTACTTCAATGACCGTAACTGCTTGCATACATTTATTTTGTTTGGTTCAATTACCATTTCAACTTGCACAATATTACTTTTTGCTCATGATCTGTTCTTCTCTTTGGCAGGATGACTGGAGTGGCATTAATTCAAACAGAATTCAATCACACAGCAATGCAGATGATAAAGCCCAGAGCCTAGAGACTCTTCCTCCAGGTAAGAGCTAACCTGACAACCCAAGTGCATAATCAGCTCATGTCAGGATTGTAGTTTTCTTTTTCCGTCCCAAATGAATAATGGAGCGTTTCTTCTCAGGGAAACGCTCAAAGATGGACTTTAATGAACAGCTTGCACAAAACAGGGCATTAGGTTTTTCTTCTCCCATAAACAGGACTTAACCTGAGGTTATTTGTGGATGTAGGTGTAGAAAATCTCACTTGAAGGCACTTAAAAATGCATGAGAGTGATTTGAGTGTGGCTGTATTACTGGCCTAAAGACAGAAATTGGTGTCTTCACTCTTTATTCCCTTTTGGAAATGTACTTCATTGCGATCCAACTGAACTGGCCTGCTTAATACATTAAGATATTCTATGCTTTTTATAGACTTCCTGCATTTAAAAGCAGTATTGTAGTCGGGTTGTGACTGTGAGTGCATTATTTAATTAGTTCGTTAGTTTCTGTGGCATGCGATCGCTCTGGAACTGAGGTCCACGGAGAGCTGTTCTATTAAATTTGTCATAAACATCAGATTACATTCATGTGTCATCGCATGCCATACAACATGTTTCCTGTCTGTTGTTGTTCTCCCAGGCACTGTTTCAGGGAATCGTCAGCATAGTTTCTTGTCTCCCTGCGTTACTCCTTAATTTAGGTCACCCAAAAGATTTCCACAGAGCTGAACATTCACATAGGGAGTACCTGATTTCATTTGTAATAATTAAGAAAACAGATTTAAAGTGAAAAAAATTGCCATCTGCTCGTGCTCACCCTTATGTTGTTCCCATTTGATTTTTCAAATGGGAACATGGACATAACTTGCTAAACAATTAACAATACAATTTTCATTTTTTAATTTTGCTTTCAAAATTATTTTTACATTATTCTCGGCAATAATAACCTGTAGCTCAGTCATCTGATCTGGTTTACTAAGAATTGTATGATTGATTCAGTCCATGATTCAGATGCTTTGTAATAAAAAAAACGGATCTACACATTTTCCATTTTATGTGGCCTCTGAGTCACACATAGTATGAATGAGGCATTTCGCATTAAGTGAACAAACAAATTCAAATTGAATAAATCAAGTAGTGTTACTTGGAAAAAAATTTAAGACAATAGAAAAAATGCATCAAAAATGAATAAATGAATAAATAAAAATCTGGAATGCATCGGGTTGCATTGAATTTATAACAGTTCCTTTTTTACAATGTTATATAGACTTCTAATGAACTGCACTGAGTTTGGTGACCCTGACTGTCAGTGACTAAATAGAAGCCAAGGTTTTTATGAATAGTGACTTAAATTTCAGTGTGTTCAACACACAAAGCCATTTTGACTTTAGAAGACCAATTATAAACCACATAAGTTGTTTTTAATAGTACTTAAGGCATATTTTAAAATTGACATTTGGGGTTGCCAGTCGTATTTGTTGGTGTGGAAAAGAGGCTTGGTCATCCTGCTAAACAGTTATTTGCTTTATAGAAAAAAAAAACTCATATATGAACAAATATGTCTTGCACTAAATTAAGATAAGTGGTATGGTGATATTACTGTTTTAAAATCAAGGCTAAAATAACATCTATTTTTCTATGCGGAGTTCTTTTGGACTCTTTAAGAACCGAATGAGTCACCAGCTTTACATTAGTGTTTCTGAGTTTCACATAGGAATGACCTTTTGACGGAAGTTTTTTTTCTTTCTTTTTTTTCAGAAACGTATTTATTTAGAATGCTTGTTTGGTGCACTAATTGAGTCATGGAGGTCTAAGAAGGTCCTCTATCATTTTTAGTAATTTTAAATGTATAATATTTTGCAGTCATGCATCAAGTATGTGCTTACTCTTGATAGGATTGAGGTATAGATTGCTGTATAGTATTTCAGTCTGGAAAGTGGTGATGTTCACATCCTCCCTCTTACTCCCTGTCTATGAGTGCATGCTGCGTGTCGGAGAGCACTTTGTCTCGAATCTTGCGGTGTCAAGTGAAGTGTGTAGGTCGCAGCTGAGACGCTCTGTTCTACTTTGAGCATCTAATTAGTCTGATGACAGCCCCTACAGTTCTCTGCTGTGGGACGAGCTAGCGACCTCGCACAAGGAGAGTTTGTGTTTTTCCTGGGTGTTCTCTTTGAGCTTTCAGCGGTGTTATGCATTGTATTGGAGATGCCAGTCGTTGATACTTTAAATGTCTGTGGGCATCTTTCTGGTTCGGAACAATGTGTTGTGTTGACTAGTTAAAAAGACGAAGGTATACGTTCTTTTGGTGGGGTAGGGGGAACTTGCAGTGTTTATTTCAAACTGTGTGGGCCTTTCTGGATTTCTAAAAGTTAGCATAATATACCCTTACTTATGCTGTGTGTCCACCAAAGTGTTTTTAAAACGGCATGAGCGTAACAAGGCGCTGCGCGTCTTTTTCACGCTGAAGCTCTGAACGTTCGCCCTTTTTTACAGGTCGCCTGTAAAAGAGTTGAAGAATGTTCAACTTTGGGTAAAACACCGCGCTCAACTGTGAAAAAACGCTTTGGTGGACATGGAAAATTGTTACAGGAAGAATTAAGCTGAATTCTTTGATTTTGTTAGTCTTTTTGTTTCTTGTCACTTTTTTGTTATTTTCATTTAAAAAAAAGTTATCGTTGTTGTTCTGGACATATTCCTTGCTGTATATATAATGTTCAAAACTTAAAATATTAAAAAACAGGCTTTTTTATTATTATTAATAATGATAATCATTTATATCTTTTTAAATTACATTATTAGGCTGCTGTTGTTTTTGTCTATTCTATTCTTGTTTCAGCTTCATAAAATCATTCACGAAACTATAAGATGTTTATAGAAATGAACATGATAGAAACATGTAGATGTAGTAGTGTCTAATGTTGTAAATACTTATAGACCATTATCTTTTCCTTTTGGTCCTGCTCCTAATTTGAAGCGTTTTCCCTTGTTCATTATCAATTCCCGTGGCAGTGGTCTTCTTGGCCTCTGAATCGACGTTAGCGCTCTGCTGGATAGCTGGCATCGGTGGCATGTAATTCTCAAGCAGGTTGGCCTAATTATAATGCAGAAGATGTCTGCCAGAGCCCCGCTAAATTAATTGCTTATAGTCTTTTGTAATGATAGATAACATAATCGAATTCTGCCACATGTTTCTGAGGTCTAAGTACCATCCCAGCCATCTCTGCCGTTTAACTCAATGTCAACACGGTCTGTTAGCTACCACTGCTGCCATGTTATTGTGGGATTTGACTGACATCAAAACTGAAAATAACACTTTTTATTTTATTTTATTTTAGTTCAAGAGGAAAAGCTGAGCTTGTGGTTGGGAAATAATTTAAAGCAGACCGTTATGGAATTGCTCCATTTGGCAAATATCCTCATATATTATCATTTGGCAAATGTCGTCTTTGACAGATTCACCTGGGTTGTAATCAACTAAAGATGTCTAGCCAGCTCCTTTCACGTTCTTTTGGGCAACTGTGATTTATAATGTAATAATGGGCAGCAGTGCTTTGGTTTTTTTAGTCTTGGCTAAAAGAGACGATTCTGAGAAGCATGAGTATTTCATTCAAAAACACACAGTATACTTTTTGTTCTTGATTATAGTGTGGAAATTTGTCCTTGGTAAATGACAAGCATGATGTCTTGAGTGAAATTGGTGTCTTCGGACATGTACTTACTGACAAATTGATAGTTCCAGAGTTGTTCAGGTGGAAAGTAGCCTATCCGTATGTTAAAGTAATCAATCCACAGTATTTGATTTATGTGCGCACTGGGTAAAAGTAAGCTTTTTTTTCTAATGGAAATTGCAATAAAAACAAACTTTTTTTTTTGTTTTGTTGCAAAGATCCTCTGACATCCAGTGTTTAATCATCTGTTTGCCACATTTTTCAGGGAAGGTTAGGTGGCAGGACTTTGACCAGGACCTGTACGTGGGAGCAACTGCTGTGAGGCCAGGGCAGGATCCATACGCCCGCAACAAGTTCAACCAGGTTGAGAGTGACAAACTCAGAATGGACCGCAGTGTCCCTGACACCAGACATGACCAGTAAGTCCCAGTCAACGCTTAAGCTCAAATCAAGAAATGAGTCAAAATCTGCTAAAATGTATCTTTTTATTGGAAAATCCAATTTTATCAAACATTGATAATTGCCTTAGGAGCTGTTTACACTACACCGTTTCAACCTTTTGTGTGTTCATTTACATGACAACATTTCCATTTTGGGGACCTGAAAACGTAAACAGTACCATTATCATCTCCGTGTTAACTTCAAAAACGGGAATTTATGAAAACTGTTATGTCATGTGCATGCGTAATTACGTGTTCAGTCTATAGGCGTGCAGTTTTTCTTTACAAAGATACATTGACAACTACTGACCTGGCAGCATAATACAACGTTTTTTAATCGGTTTCGAGGATCTGTGTGTAAAGGGTTAGTTTTGACCGCGTTGTCTTCTGTACGTGAAAAAAACGCAAATTAATTTTTGTTTTGTTTTTAGTACATCGTTAACGTAAACGTACCCTTCATCTGTTAAACAACTGAGAAGATAGTGATCAAACTACATTTTTGTAAAAATTACCTGTGAAGTTCTCGAATCTATGCTTATTAGAGTCTATGTATTAGGTACGCTATCTCTGACAGAGAGCATGTTGAAGCCTTCGGCCGCTAATTTCTCCCTCTTCTCTGAATCACCCAGTATTGTGGGTTTTCCAGGATATCCGTGTACCCACTGGACCTTTGCTTCTCGTAAATACTACCATGTATTGTGCACATTATTTTTTTGACAGACATCGATGTTGTGATATTCAAATGGTGTGGATTTTAAAACCGATGGATCGGAAGGTAATTATTTATTTCTTTGCCGGCAAGTATTCAGTGAAGTGATTGATTGCCATGAGTGTGTTGTCTAGGTTTTTAGTTCTAATATTCCAACCGACAGTCAGCCTTTTGGTGGACGTGATAAACCTTCTTTTTTTTTTTTTGCATTGGAAAAACATAAATTATTTTCATTAATTCCAGTTCCTAGCATGCATTGCATTGAATTAAGTTGAACCGAACTCAAAGAGACCCGTAAATGTGCTACACTCAACCGACCTGGACCCGTCTATTATTTTAAAGTTGGACCCAACCCGACTGGACCCGATCGGCACATATTCCACAACAAATTTAGCCTGGGAAAACCCTGACGAACTTTCGGCAAATTTGAGATTTGATCTGGAAGTCCATCTGGCCAAGAGCCCATTCAAGCCCATTTCCATTTTTTTTCAAATCGAGGCACCAATAACAAACTTTGAGGCGGGCTTTACACAATGACGATCGCTCTGATTGGTTTTAGGTTCTATCCAATTGCGCCCAGAGGCAATTTAGTGACGTCCGTTGGTGACGCCCTTTTGGAAATGGGCTGTGAACGAACCTTCCCCAGACCCACTCTGTTACAACTGAGAAGGGTCTGGTGTCAACCAGGCTACAACAAATTGCTATTACCAGGTCAATATACAAGTTGCGAAAATAAACCTTTTTGTCTTACCTAATGTTAGTAGCCTTCTCCCTTGTACCTGACTGTGATGCATACAATCCTTTTTGCCAAGAAAGTTTCATCCATGTTATTCCTATCTTGCCATTTTAAAAGAGCATGCTAAATTCACTCATTATTAGCTTTAAAAGTCCACTTGCTGTCACGGTGGCGGATGACAAATGCGACTTTGCAGTTTTTCTTTTTGTATTTCGAGTCAACCTAAGATGGTTCATTATAATATTATTATAAAAATGGGAGAAAGAAAGTGCAATGCGAGGTATGGCTATGGCGTAATTAGTTAAAGAGTTTCTCTTTATAATGGGAACATTACCAACATTAAAATCTTTAACGTTTTAACAAAGTAGAAAGTAATAATACTTAAATATATTTTTGAAATATGGCAAAGCTGATATGCTGAGGTCTAATATGCTGATTTGCTGCTCAAGAAACTTTTCTTATTATCAATGTTAATGTAAAATGTAAATAATAAAAAATAAGTAAAAAAAGTATATACTTAATAAACTTAAATAAAAAAATAAACTTAAATAAAAAAACTGCTTAATATTTTTGTGGAAACTGATGCAATTTCAGAATTCCTTGATTGAACAGCATTTAATTTTAACATTATAAATGTCTTAACAGTCACTTTTGATCAATTTTATGTGTCCTTGCTTAAAAAATAATCTCATTTAGTCATCTAGTAGGTGACTGCAAGATATTCTGTTGAATTAGCTTATAATGTCTAACATTACTCAAAACTATTGTGTAGTAGAAATATTACAGAATTTAGTAAGGGTTTACAGTTTGATTTATAAAAGCCCATTTCCAATGTGATACTTTTCACAGTGGAATTAAGTTCAGCGAATGCATCATTTAAAGTGAAGTAACTCATATCTGAACATTAGACACAGGCTACTCACCATAAAATCAAATTAAAACCATTTCCTTGTTAATCATTTGGTTCTTTAGAGCATTAAAACACCCTTTCCACTAATAATGAACTTCATATTAAACATATTATTTGCCTTACTTGTATGGTTTCTCCATTGCCTTATATGTCTGTTTTTTATGTAGTGTATCTACACATGAAAGTAAAGAACAGTGTCAGTGTTTTTTGTGATAGTCATTCAAAATGATTGTGCTAAATTAATTTCTGATTCTCATAAAGAGAGGCCTGTCATTTGATGGAGAGATGCTTACACAGCACAATGATAGAGAATTGCAAGAAAAGCACTTCTCTAGCAAATCAGTGAGTCTTTCAAAACTTCATCTTCATCTTCATCTGTCTGTCTGTCGGTCATAGTCTCCTTGAGGTCCAGATTGTCTTCAGGGCTTAAATGGCTGTCAGAGATGTCATGGCAGGATTGACTATACTGAATCATCAGGGTGTGTATGAGTAGAGCGATGAATATATATATATATACTGAATCATCAGGGTGTGTATGAGTAGAGCGGTGAATATATAAGTGCAAAGTAAATGAATAGTTTAAATGAAGATGAGATTGTCCTCTTAGATGCAGTAAATGTTCTTGGGTGTTATGCATCTCATCAGCTGTAACAAGGAATATCTGGGCACAAGTTTTTTTTCCCTTTGATAAATTGGCCACTCGACCTTCTTTGTATCAAGTAATGTTGCCAAATGCAAATGGTGAGCAAACTTATGGTTTGGACAGGTTTTACTTTGCATTTTAGGATTCATTTTAGTTTTCAATCATCTTTTGAAATAATTGTTTCAAATTTTATACTGTTTTGCTGAACTTAATACTTTTCCTGAAGCATGAAGCATATCAAACAAACTTTTGCTAACTTGGGCTGCTTTTTAGGCTACTTTTTTCATTTGGGCCACATTTGCACTTCAAAAATCCCTTTGAGTGTTCAACAACTTAGTTGTTCTGAAGTTTATTTTTAAAAAGATCCATAATAATTTTATCCCAGTCTGTTTTAGTTATGATTATTTTGATTATACACATGAAGAGGGCATTTGTGTGCAATACGTTTTGAACACTACCATTCAAAAATTGGGGGTCGATCGATACGATTTTTTAAAAAGGTTTTTGAAATGTCTTTTGCTCACAAAAGCTGCCTTTAAATACAATACAACAGTAATATTGGGAATTTGAAATGTAAATATTGTTTAACATTTTAATTGTTTTTACTGTCAAATTTAATCTATCCTTGCTAAATAAAATGATTAATTTCATGACCCCAAACATTTGGACAGTGGGGGAATTACAGTACAAAATTCAACAGCCCGTTGCTGTCTTTTACTAGAGTCCGAGAGAGAGAAAATATACATTATTTTAGTTTCCATTAGGAGACAAGTCACCTTTATTTAAATAGAGCTTTATACAATAAAGATTGTTTCAAAGAAGCTTTACAGTAATAAACAGGAATATAATGATTCAATGATGCAAACAAAATTCAATTCTCCTGTAAAGCAGTCCTAAAAAGACAATAGTAAACAATCAATCAATCAATCAATATTCAGTGGAAATCAGTTCTGTATTGATTCAGTTTGGTTCAATAACTGTATAGTTCATCAATAACAGCTCATCAATTATGGAATGAGTTCAGATCATTTATAAAGCATCTCTGGAGAAAACCTGTTATCGCCCAGCTCAGTTCTCATCTAAGGGGCCGTTCACACAGAACGCACTTTTCCATTCCACTGCGCTACCTTTCCATTTGTTTTTCAATGTAAACACGTGCTATTCTAAAAATACGGCGCTCAAGTTAAAAAGTTTAACTTTTAAAAAACTTGTCTCTAGATCTTGCACATTAACAGCAAAAACGCGTTCTGTGAACCGGCCCTAATAGTGTCGATGCATTCAAGTCAATAATATAGCCTAATATTAAGTGGACATTAGAAATTAGCAATTCATATTAAAAATAAGAATTATTATTTTAAAAAATTCTTCTTTACAGAAACCTATCTTTTTAGTGCAGTTTGAACATGGCTGAACTCTCAGGTTTCTAAAAGCTCCACGATCCTTATAAATGTTATCTGGGTGCCCGGGCGTAACATTAAGGCCGCACTTAGCTGAGACTGAATCGATTGCACGAGAAAATGAGGTTTCCATCAAACACTCATGTTACTGCTGTGTTTTAATGACCATATGTAACTGCCTTTTGTTGTGATTCCGAGAGCCTAGATTTCTTCACACAACCACTTTGAGCATCTTCAGAGGAAACGTGTTCCTTTATCTCTGAGGGCTGATGTAAACACTATTGGGGGGTTGGTAGTGCTTAAATGAATATAAATTGGTCCCACTGCCAACTGTTGACTGTAAATTAGCTGTTGTGAGCGGTATGATGAATTAGTGCTCTTCTTTTTTTTTTAACTAGGTGATGTTAGGCAGAAACGGATTGCTCTGGATATTTCAAGGATGATGTTTGCTGGGTCCCAGCGGGTCCTTAAGTCTTATTTTAAATTCATTTTAATCCAATTCAAGGTCATAAAAAATCACAAATGGTTTAGCAAAAGTCTTAATTGTCATGTCTTAAAGTCCCCCTGTATTAAATAATTGTATCCCTTAAAGCTCATTTTGATCACCAAAATGACAAAAAAAGTCATGCCTTAAAATAGCATGAATGAATGTAACTCTACACCATTGCTTCATTTAGTATACGTGGATCTATAAATATGCAAATTAGCCCCGCCCCCACTCACTCACACCAGTTCAGTGATCCACTCACTCAACTTTACTTAAGTTATTGTAGTAAACGCTGCACAATGGTATCGCTTTTTACAACGTTGGACAAATAACGGTAATTAATATGATTAGCCTTTTGTTTTACTACGTTATCAAACCGCTATAATAATGTTTTGCTAATGTTACACAAACCATGTTCTCTGTCTGCCTTCTAAAAATCAGCAAAGAAACGCTTTGAACAACATAGAACGTCAGTGGAGAAAAGCATATAGTTCATCATAACATCATAATATACATAATTCATCCGCTATATTGTTAAAAGTACCCGATTTTTCATATCAGCAGAAAAACATCCTGGGATAACCTTGTTTCTTTTGAGATATTATATGCTAAACCCTGCCTGCATGTTAACGTGAATGGTTACAAGGTAGTTTGTGACTTAAACACCAGCGATTTCAAACTGTGTTTTTTGGTTCACTGCAGTTTTAAGGAGAAAATACTAAGCAATGGTGTTGACTTGTGAATTTGCTCATAAGTCGTCTTAAAGTGTATTAAAAATAACATTAACATATAAACAACATTAAAAGCTTAATTTTCACCACAGACTTTACATTTGGTTCTTAAATAACTCTTGCCACCACAAGAGTTCTTAAATTTGTCAAGCAGTTGCTCATGTTGTACTGTTGATGAATTATGACAATGTTTACGTTATATGGTCTTTATATTGTAATATATTGTAGATGGTTGTAAAAGTGCATATATTTTATCTTCTTCCCTTTTTTTCGAAAGAGCAACTGGAAGTAGTAACCCATAGATATTTCATAATAAGTCCCTATGTATTTCTGGCTTGTTTGTAATTAAAAGTCCCACATTATTTATAGTCTTTTTTCTGGGTATTATTGGTATTTTAGTAAAAAAATAAACACTATCTGGCATTTAAATCAATGAAACCTCTTGAAACCGGCTTGTCTTTCAGTCACCCTGTCACAGGAAGGAAAGACTAAGTGTTTTTTTAACACAATATATATACAGTAGATATTGCTAGTGTCGACACTTGTCTTTTTATTGTCTTCAATATCAGTCAGCCTCTAATTTTATATACTGATACATACAGTAAAAAATAATGTATTGAATTATTTAAAGTCCCACTCCGATCATATTTTGAGCTATTTTTAAACATTCCCAGTGGTCTTTAAATTATGATTATGCCATTTTTAGCCAAAATCTCAAAACCTGTGCTGTTTTCTGGGACTTCGCTTCAGCAGAGCGGCAGTAGCTCATTAGCAATTCGCCTCTGCATTGTGGGCGGAGCCGTTGGCATGGAGACGACCCTCCCTCTCCCCGTTGCGGATCACCGATCATTATTTCACTCCGAGAGTCGCGGTAAAAAACAGCTCGACTTCGCCTCTATTTCATCCCTCCCACAGTGATCAATAAGGACATATTTAGTATCAGTGGATTGCTCGGAATTTTTGGATTATTATGCTAATGTCACCGCTCTATCTGAAAAAATGACTGACTCTCTCACGAGTGATGGGCTTGACACACGAGGGGACAAACGACTGCAACAGGCGAAACTCGACGGTGAAAGTGACTTATTGTTACAGTATGTGTTCCAATTTTAGCGCCACTATCGGAGCTCTGTTCACAATGACATGCAATGGCTTGTGTGTGTGTATCTGACCCTGCTGCTGAGTAAAATTAAACACAAAACACAACTTCAAAAAAGCCCCTGTAAAACGCATTACATTACATTACATTATAATCTACATCGCTTTAACACAGATGAAGTTAAGTTAACAGAGAGTTAACTTTTTTAACTAACTAGCCCCGCCCAGTGGAGTTACTACGTCACAACTCCAGTCTATTTTAGACGGCATTTTAGCGTCTGCTACTGATTCACAGTCATTTGAATGTAGAAATACTCAGAAATACAACTTTGAGCTTATTTTTCTCAAGATATGTTCTCTAACATCAGAAAAATGCCACAAGAACATGTTAACACCTAGAAAAACATGATTTTAATCGGAGTGGGTCTTCAAAAAAATAATAACTTAGATAACCTGTTTTGCAGTTGAATGCCACAGCGGTTTAATTAAGTAAAATAATCGGATATAGCCTACATGACTTATTTTGAGATTGTATAGGTTTGTTTTGTGTGGACTTAAGGTATTAATTTTATTTGTGTCGGTCTTAAAGATTGATTTAAAAAAAACGTGAAAAAAAAAAAGGATATAGCTCAAAAAAAAAAAAAAGAATTATTCATTTATTTTGTTTGCTGGGAGTTTGCTGTTTTTTTGTTGTCTCATACTTTGGTTATGTATGGTTTAATGAGGTGTTTTGGTTATATAACAGATGTGGACATGGCATTCATTGGTCTATTAAAGGGTTTATGGAGAAACACTGAAAGCGAAATGGGTAAGAGCACACTCCTCAAACATTCACTGTCATCGCCACTGTCTGTGGTCCTGTCATGTGGACTGACACCGGTGTTTGGAAAAGCCCCGTGTGAGGGGTGGAGGTGCAGACGGTTTAAGTTGGCCAGCAAGTGCTGTCTTCAAACCATTGTTTCCACTGAAAGCGTGCAGTGCAGGGCTGGGCTCCCAGGACTCGCTGATTTACTGCTGACATGCAGGAAGACTTGTCAAGAGGAGGGCAGCCCTCTTGTCGGTTCTCCGCTCAACATAAACGGGCTGCTTGGGAGATGGTGCCCTCTTAGGAAATTGGAGAATCCATCCTATAATTCCAGGAATTCAAGTGCCCTTTTACCACCGGATTATGATTTGAGGAAATGCGGCAACTCTTCACCCTTCACACAGGGCCTCCACCTTTGCTGTTTTTAGATTGTTGTTTTTTAATGAACATGCGCTAGAAAAACATCTGCGGCACATCTCACTGAGGTCTGTACTATGTAGACCTAACTAACTCAAATCAATCATTTTAAATTCTACAAGTGAATTTAGGCATTACAACATTATAATGTACAGTTATAAAATACTATACTTTGACGTGATTTGAAAAGATTACATTTTATTTTTACCTTTATGATCTGAATGTAAAAATAAAGAAAATAAAGGAGCGTGCAAAATATCCAATATCGTACAATACCGATACATTGTAAACCCATAAACAATGCGACACCTGTCGTGCCCTCTAGCCGTTTTAGTTCACATGAACGCTTTTGGATGGAATTGAATATTCTGCTGTCTGAGAACACAACTTTATTTATAGTGCTTCACTAAACCCAGCAGCCGATATTTGCATCAATAAGCCAGTAACAGATCTCTGAATGATGAGAACATGCAGGTTTTTTTGGAGACGCAGCAAGGACATCTGTTCATCTTTTCTTTCTTCACTCTCTCGAGCGTGACCTTTTTAAGCTTGCCTGATTTTCAAAATCCCTCTGAACTCTCTGAGTTCTGGCCTTTTCTTGCAGAAAAACTGCTGTGTGCTTTGGCCAGTGCCTGTCTGGCTTTTGGGAATATCTCACAGTGCCGCCAACCGCTGCAACTGGCAGAGCAGTCATGAAGTCATCGACTGAAGTCTCCATGAGCCACATAAGCAAACATTGACCCACTGTTGTATGACTGCCACACAGACTGTGTAATTTAGATGCGTTTCTCGCTCACACTGCCCAGTCCCATTTCCTCTCCATGTCAGTATTTCATATCGATCTGATCCCTCCAGGTCCAAAGTTTTAATTGTCACATTTGTACAATTACAGTGAAATATTCTGTCTGCCTCCCATGATAGTGAATGCAACACTAGGAAGGGAAAAACACTGGATATATATGGAAATAAAGGCTAAAGGTGCATTGTGTGCATTACACATTGTGTTGTATAAAACATTTGATCTTCGATAGAAGAAAGAACATCTGACCGTCTTTACAAAATCACAACTTTTTCCAGATTAAAATGGTATTTTAAATCCCAACCTTTTCAAAGTGGTCTCAAATATTTGGCATCCAAATGTGAGGAGGGGAAATGGTGTTGAGTACATAATGGTTGATGGGTTTATTCTTGGGCATTGTAATCTCACGTCAGCTTGGATGTTTGTTTTAGTCATTTGCCAAGGGATGTTACTGGCACGGCTCTCAAACGGCGTTGACTGTAGTTAGGTTGCACCGAGTTCAAATTGCATTGTAAATGGATGTGTGTTTAAAAACGTCACTTTGATCTGAACTGATCAAGATCAAGATGTTCAGATCATATTCTGGTATGATTTCCCAGACACTTCTTCTCATCTTTTCCTGAGAAGTGGGTTATTATGAAATAAACATTTAGCTGCAGGGGCTCAACAGCTCAAGTCTTTGATTGACATACACTGCCGTTAAGACGTTTGGGTTGGAATGCGTTTTTTACAAGGTCTATTACACTGTGTCTTAACCAGATGCGCCGCTAGGCTAGTTTCTGTCCAAACCAGCCGCGACGGCAATACGCGCCGATTCTGTTTTTAAAACGTCGCTGCTGGAAAAACAACACATAGTATGATAATGGTAATCTCAAAGCATCTAATGTGGTTTGAATATCATTGTGTGTGCCCTTTATAGCCATTCTAAAAGCGACGATGGATAATTCACCTCAAATCTTGAAAATAAATAAAACAAAAACGTTCAAACTGTGAACTCAATGTGAACAAACAAGTGTGTTCTATGACTAAGATTGTTTCAGTTACTCAGTATGTATAATAATGTTAAAATGGTGTAATATTTATGAATTTGATGATTTTCTTATCCATTTGGTTGCAAGTGCAGTTTTTTATTATTATTGTTAATATTGCTTATTTTTTTATATTAAAATATTATTTTAATATTTTTTGGAAACTGATGTTTTCTCTATTGTTTGATGAATAGGAACAGCATTTATTTGAATGGAAATATTTAGTAACATTATAAATGTATTTACGGAGTTTAATGCATACTTGCTAAATAATGCAAATATTTTTAAGAAAAATCCTACCGAACCCAAACTTTTGAATGGTACAGTAGTGTATATAAAATAGATAAACGCATACATAAATACATTTTATATGTACATGTAAATAAATATTGATTTATTTAAACCAATTGTAATGACATCTAAAATACAATAGATTAGTTTCAGCAAGTATAGCTTATTTGGTTGCATTTTATATTGTGTATGTGTGTGTTAGTTGTGCAGAGTGATGGAATGATAGAAGAGCATGCATCTAAACTGTGCTCTCTGCGGGGGCAGCACTCTATGCTGAACATTGCCAACCTATGACCTATGACCAGGACCTCAACTGACTAAGTGGAGGGAAAATATTTAATATTAGTATTATCTTTAACTTTTTTTTTTCTTTTTTTTTCAACTAGTAAGAGAAGAATTCAGAGTGAAATTACCTCAGATAGCTATTCTGCTGCTTTCAGCTAATGTGAAGTGCTAGTATCAGTTTTTTAACTTTATTAACTTTTATTTAATGTTTTCATTACTAACAAAACTGTTAACAAATAATAAAACTTAACATTTTTGATTATTGTTAAGCCCCAGAAAGTCTTGTTGAAGGCTTATTGTAAGTCTGAATAGACCACCAAGATGAATTTAGCAAAATGCCCAGATGGAAACTGGGAAGAAAAAAAACATATATTTAAGCTTTCTGTCATATTAGATCATTTAATGGTTTCTGCAGCCTTACAGGCATTACACAAAACTGAATGTGTGGGAGCGTATTCAACACCATACATATTTAGAAAGGAATGCTTTAATATCTGAGAATTTGGTTTGCGCTTCTTTGGGTTTGATGACTGTTTGTGCTGCGGTGTCCCCTTTTAAAGCGCATGAGTCCTTTTATTCTGATAACCAGTGGAAGATGTGTCTAGGTTTAATGCTGTAAATGTGTTTGGCTTGACCATAGTTCCTCTGTGCAGTTTCATGTAAACGTCTTGTCACTATATGTCAGTCAGTTTTCCTCCTGAAGAGCTGCTGATGCTGCAGATTACATTATTTTGCTTGTTATAAGTCTTCTTATCGCTGCCCTTTCCCCATCCCTGTAGCATGTGAGCTGCATTCCCAATGCAGTAGTCACGATCAGCACAGAAGACACACAAACCTTGGGTTTAAAATGGCCACGAGACCTTTTTAAAGGTCAGAGCGTTATAGTTTGCTTGCTGGAAGGCCAACCTTTTGTTGCAGAATTTCCCCTCAATATTTTTGCACCATTAACTTCTAGTAAATGTACCCAGAACTGAAGGAATGAAGAACACTAGTCTTAAATCCCTCTGTTAAACGCTTACCTAAGCTAGTAATGAGGAACACATGCTTTTTGTTGACTCCTGAGAGACTTTGCTTCTTTTGTTACCTCTGATGGCAGCAGGCCATGTCTTATTGGAAGTGTTTTTGGCGGGAATAGTTGTCTCGCTGAGGCCGTGTCCGGAGTTCAGACCGCACCACTGCTCTAATTAAAAAAATAAACCTGCTTGCCAATCAATTAATGAATGATGCCTATCTGCTCATGCCTGTATCTTTGTATTTCTAAAATATGGACTGAATGAGAAGTGTCTTCCTTACATTAATAAATAAATATTATAAATAAATTGAAAATTAACACTGGTCAAGAAATGCGCATTCCATTTAGGAGAAAAAAAAAACAGTAATCGTTTAAAATGAGTATCTTATGCTTACCAAGGCTGCATTTATTTTATTTGATCTAAAAGGTAATATTGTGAAATATTATGAATATATTTTAAAATGTAATTTTATTCCTCCTGTGATGGCAAAGCTGAATTTTCAGCATCATTACTCCAGTCTTTAGTGTCACATGATCCTTCAGAAATCATTCTAATATGCTGATTTGGTGCTCAAGATAATTTATTTTTAATGTATGGATACTGTGATACACTAACATTTCAAAAGAAATGAATTGATCAAAATAACAGTAAAGAGAAGACCATAATGTTACCAACAAAATCTATTTTTAAATAAATGCTGTTTATTTAACTTTATATTTGTCAAAGAATCCTGATTTTTTAAATATATATATATATATATATATATTTTATTTATTTATTTATTTATTTATTTATTGGTGCTAAATTATTATTAATCATTTATCATCAAAAACAATTGAGCTGCAAATCATCACCTTATAATATAATTTCTGAATCATGTGGTGAGCATAAGAAGTTATAAATAATTTCTACAAATACCTATTTAATAGGGCTGTAACGATTAATCGCGATTAATCGAAATCCAAAATAAAAGTTTGTGTTTACATAATAAATGTGTGTATATTTTGTATAATTATTTTGTATATATAAATACACACACATGCATGTATATAATTTAATAAAAATGTGTTATTTATATATAAAATAGTTCTATTTATATATAATATAAATCATATAAAAATATAAATGCAGTATATAAATGCAAATATTTCTCAAATATATACATGCATGTGTGTGTATTTATATATACAAAATAATTATACACAATACACACACATTTATTATGTAAACACAAACTTTTATTTTGGATTGCGATTAATCGTTACAGCCCTACTATTTATATAGTAACCATGTCATATTATTGTCTGTTCAATGCAGTTGTTTTAAATGTATTTGAATGATCATTTACTTAGATTAACTAATCAATATATATAATTAATAATTACAGATGTCCTATTATGCATCTTTACAGTCTTGATTTTGTTTTTGGGGTGTACTCGAATATGTTTTCATGCTTGATTGTTCAAAAACGCATTATTTTTCACATATATTTTTGCATTATTACAGCTCCTCTCCTCCCAGTCTGGGTGAACGCTCCGTTTCGATGAAGCCCCTCCTTCCGAAATACGAAATGTGCTGTGATTGGTTAGCTGGCCCTGTGTGCTTTGATTGACACCGCTTAGCGAGTGTTCAGTCCCCTTCATAATCGTGATCTCCACTCACTCAGATGTAAATAGTGGCAATTCCAAACCAATGCAAGCCTGATTTAAACCTTGCAGATCTTTTTTATGCTCAAACAGCAACATTACAGGCTAACTAAAGTTGAAAAAGTGAGAAAGCATAATAGGACTTAAAACATAGTTGCAGGCATTCAGCACACTGAAACCAGAACGTTTATTCTATTAGGTATTGACTTGAGCTGTAACACTGGAAGTATTTGAGAGTTTATTTGGTGCCATGCTGGGTGGTTGGAGGCCAGTGGAGGGAAGTGTGCCAATGGGATATGCTCTAAAAAGTGCTTGTCTTCTAGTCAAAGCCTCCATTCTATTAATGGCCTACTGCACAGTTATTCCTCTCGAGACCTCCAGCAAACAGTGCTTGAAAAGTGTGCTGGCCCCTTAATGTATTACTGAGAAGACCAAAAGTCTAAAATGGTAGAAATGCCTATACTTTTTTCAATGCAAAGATTAAGTTGGGAAAAAATATGGATGTGGCCTCTGTGCCACTTTATACCTTAATGAATGTTATTTCTCTGGCTGTCATGGAATTAGAGATGATGTGTAGTATTAGTGTCGGGGCTGACAGTAATCTCATCCCTTTGCTGAAGTCAATTTTGAGTCTCTGATGGTGGGCTCTCAACCCTGACCTGTTGTTTAACAGAAGTGTTGGAGGAATTGACCCTGATTCCCCTGCCAGGAATCCAGTGGCCACAAAATCGATGGCATCAGTGCAGAAGAAGCTTTGTGCGCTCTTATCCTGGATGAGAGGTGCTAGAAAACCCAAGGATTAGCCCCGTGGCTGTCAAATTAAAACCTCCGGGATATAACACGGTTGGGGTGTGTGTGGCTGAAACCTTTATTGTGTGTGTGTGTGTGTGTGTGTGTGTGTGTGCGTGTTTGGAGATGCAAGTCCAGAGAGTTAAAGCATGCATGACCTCCTGTCCATCTCAGTCTCAGAGAAGCATTAAATTAATGTGGGCTTTGAGCTCCTCTGAGGGTGTGAGACTTCATTCAGGTGTAGCAGTGTGACAATGGGGTTTCGCTGTGTAGTGTTTCCCTTCAATCCAAATGCCGCCATTTTGAGTTGTATCAACTTGACTCAATGTGACTTTTTTTTTGCAGTGTATAAAATTCCTTGCACTGAAAGGGAATGGAAGAGGAGTTTTATTTTCTAACTTTATCTTTGTTCTTTTCCTCTCTCAGCTGTCGTCACAAACAGTGGAAGACAGATCTTCCTGCGTCCAGTGTGGTTATCACTTTCCACAACGAGGCCCGTTCAGCTCTGCTGCGCACTGTGATCAGGTGGGATAATCAATGTTTAATGCACTATGATCAAGGCCGGACTTACCATTGGGCTTGACTGGGCTGCAGCCCATGGGCCCTGCCCAGTAGGGGGCCCCCTCCCTTACCAGTTTTCTTTTGTTTGTTTTGTTCGGTTAACTTGTATGCCAGATATCCAGAAATTATTAGCCGTATTTCCACTGTCTGGCCATGTGCGAGCGAGGGCTATAATCAGCCCAAAGTAGTGACTTGAGCACTTGAAAACAAAATCCAATACACTTTAGTGCGCACGCACGCGCCACACGCGTCTTTCCGCGCTCACAGAGTAGCCTAGTTTGAAAGACGGAGGGGAGCACGGGATAAAATACCCGGGCCTTAATATCCTCCGACTGAGAGCTTCGAGGCCATAATCAAACGGCACAACCTGATATTTATCTTTATTTCACAAAGAATAACATGCGTGTTGATCCATCTGCTCCATTGCGATCGGCTACTTAACAGCTTCAATATGCTTTTAGTCCAAAAGAGCGCACATTTAGAAACATCTGGATAAATTATCATATGTCTCATTGCTTTACTGAGAATGATACTTTCTATAATATAATTTTTTTCACTAAATTATGTGCTCTGGAGAGTTTTGAGCGCTCTCTTCATTGCCATCACAAACAGGAATAGGCATATAGCCTACATAAAATGCACTCACGGTGGTTGAGCGCGGTAAAGTTAGTTTTAGGTTCGATATTCGCCGGACATTTATTTTCCTTTGCCACTGTTCTATATAGGGTCGGCAGTCTTACGAAGATATATCAATAGCAGAATTACAGTAACCATTGTATATCGACATTAAATATTCATTCAAAAGCACCTACGTGCGCTATAGCTGCATATGCTTTGACGCGTTTCCACAGCGCATGATGCCCAAGGGAACATCTGCCAATTACACCAACTGCGTTAAACGCAGCCTATAATTTTTATTATTTAAAATTACTTTTAACATTTAAAAACAGACATTTTCAAATTCCAAAGCTTGAAGAAGGTTGAATGCCTGTGTCTGTGGGTGGAACTGTGGGAGCGGTAGTAATGTGAACTGGTGTGCATAGCTACACCATGGTAACACTCTTGTCCCAAAAAGTATTGCTATACAACGATATTCAATATGTTGTCCCACGGTGAGTAATTTTTCCCTGTTGCACCTACACAAAATGGGTTCCCTCACCTGCCAAATCCCACTTTAACCACTGATTATGATGACTACTTAATATTAGCCTACCACTAAACTTTGACTATAGGCATGTTTCATATTAATTGTTCTAAGAACCTCAAAGCATATTTATTTTGTAGCGCAAGTAGGGCCCAAACATAAACTCAAGCCCAGGGGCCCCCAGCACCCGAAGTCCTGCCCTGACTATGATGTAGGATTTTCACCATACCAAAATTTGGTTGCCTATACCAGTGCAATTTCACTGTTTCTGTTACTAATTGTGATACCACAGCAAAAGCTTTTATTGAATACTTTCTTTAAAATATTAAATTTAAATATTAAGAAATAAATGTAAACAGTGACATGCAGCCTTTAAGTATTTCTCAATCAAGTAAACATTACATTACTTCATGTTTTTTAAATTAAGTAGACAGTCAGTAATAAAGTACAAGTTCTTTTTTAAGTACACTACTAGTCAAAAGTTTGGGGTCGGGAAGATATTGTCAGGTTTTTGAAAGAATTCTCTTATGCTCAATGTTATTTGTTTGATGATAAATTGTGCTGTTTAATATTTTTGTGGAAACTTTAATACATTTTATTGCCAGGATTCGTTGATTATAAAATTCAAAACAACAGCATTTATTTAAAAATATAAAATGTTTCACAATGCAAAAGTGTTTAGTGTAACTTTTGATACATTTTACAGCGTCCTTGCCGAGTAAGGCCCTGTTTACACCTGGTATTAAGATGCGTTTTGGTCAATCTGATCACAAGTGGACGATGCTAAAAACAGGTGTAAAAATGGGGTCTAAAAAGTTTTTAGCTTGTCCACTTTCTACCACTTCCAGAGATATTTGAAAAAAAACCCGCATTTGACCAGATTGCTTTCATAGTGTAAATGCTCATGTGGTCGAAAGCATACGAAGAGCCACAAAAGACCACCTACTCTCTGCCTACTGACTTAATGCATAAACATTATGGGAAGCGTGCTAGCCAGACGGGATATAAACTTTGTCGCTGAAGACCCAAATTTGGTTTGAAGATTAAAAATGTACCTAGCACAATGTTCTCACCATTCCTGATTTCAAATACATTCACAGCGTTCAGAGTTTTCTTGCGGCTATCAGAGCAGAAACGAAAGCTCTCCGTGTGTTTTTCCTTCGTCTCTGAATGGTAGTTTACACACTTCTGAACACACACATCCATTCAACCCTATCTCTTTCCCTGTCTTCAGTGTGCTAAAGAAGAGTCCTGTTCATCTGGTCAAAGAGATCATCTTAGTGGATGACTACAGTGACAACCGTAAGTGTTCTCATCTTTAGTCCTCAATCAAACTTAATGGTACAGAACTATATAGATCATATCTCATAACCTTTTTACTGCTCATCGTGATTTTTGTTGAGCTTTTACCCCCGTACAGATTATTTTAGGTTATCACAGCACACTCATGTTCCTTTGTTACCATAAATCATACAGTAGATCTGTATTGCAGAACACTGCAACAGTCGAGCTGAGATTTGTATTATTGTATAAAGTGTGTCATCAAGGTACCAGCCGTGTTCCCGAGCCCTCAATCCCATCACACTTTTTGTTTTTGGATGCCATACTCCTTGTTTGACCTCTTCAGATGTCTGAACTCTGTATGAACCATCTCCTGAAGGCAATGCTGCCCTGCTTTCTAACGCTCTGCTGCAGGGAGCCTGACAGACACTGGTCTTATTAGTCCTCGCATTTCTTTTTTGTATTTCTTTCTCTGTTTTTGCATCTGCAGATTGTGATCCTGCTTTTGCAAATTGGCTTTTAAGTATGGTCTTTTCTATTTGGATAACCTCATGGCATTTACATTCGTTTTTGTTTTTACAATATGTAGCAGAGAGTTGGGGAAACTGGTCTTTTTTTCTTAAGTCATCATCTATAGGTAATGAGAAATTCAGATGGAAGGAAAAACGACTCCACCTGATTATATTTCAAAATTTAGAAGCGTTTGTAACATGGAAATATATATTTAAAAAAAAGGGGACATAATTTGTTAGTTTTAAGGAAATAAGAAATGTTTCTTCATTTTTCTTTACCTTTTATGAGATTTAGCTTTCTCAGGATGTAAGTTTTTCTGGGGGGGAAAGTCCTTGATCATTTTCTGGTGTTTTTCTCTTTGCCAGAACTCCCTTGGATTTTTCAAAGAAATTTGGCCCACACTTTCATGCCTTTAAAGTTTCTCAAGACCAAAAAGAAGTGCATCTCTTAGTCATATACGCAGCTGTAGACCTTTTTTTTATAGACCAGTATTGTGCAGACCTTTTCTGGATAAAGGAGGTGGCACATCTTACCACATCTCTCCTGTGTGTATTAACTACAGCATATAAAATAGAAGAGATGTATTACCCTAATCACTTGAGCTGACACAATGTTTTCTCTGGACTTTCAGCTGAAGATGGTGCCTTACTTGGGAAAATCGAGAAAGTCAGAATCCTACGCAACGATCGTCGAGAGGGTGAGTGATTTATTACCCTCTGAATCACAGTAACACTGTTAATCAAAACTATACCCAAGTTAATATGTAAGAGCGAGTGGGTCTTTTACTATCAGCTCTTGTGTAGTCATTAAAATCTAGGCATCTATTAAAACAAGCTGAAGTTTCACTATTGCTAATTGTGACCAGCCTCAGCATGAAGCCATTAAAAGCACTGCATACTTCATAGGTGCAAATATGGAGAAAATAAAAGTAGAGAAAAGCAAATGGTCTGTTTTGAGCTGGAGTGTATTTTTGGAAGGTGTTTTATATATCTGTCAAGCTAAAACTGCTGTTCTGTAGCCAAAACTGCAGTTTGTTTATTCGTTTCCAAAACCTTTTGTTCAAATCAAATTCCAGTCCAACTAAGCAAGCTCTCTGTATTTGCTTTCAAGCGTTCTTTGTTTTCTTACCATCAAGTAATTTGTCTATCAAAGAACTAAAGTTTCAGTCCCTGGTGAAGCTCATAGTGAAATAAGGTCACATTGCATGTACAAATGTACTCGTACAGATCATGTAGATTTTATTGTGAGGTTATAAAGAAGCAAATTGGTTAATTAGTATTGGATGTTTCAGTGGATTCTTAGTTGTCCACATAAGCCACTAGATGAGCTTTCACTTATAATCCTATACATTTCTATGTCATGCGGTCATACAGTAAAGGAGTTCCAAATACTTTTACATTGATTCATCTCATCGACTTGCAAAGTCAAAGACAAAAAGTTACTGGGTTGTCAATTTTCACGTTTTCTGGGTTGATGCACCGGGGACCCGATTATAGCTCCTTACCTAGTATGTTAACAACGCGCACAAATAAATAAAAGGTAATCGAATGTAAAATGTATTGCATGATTAGATATGATGCAATACTGATATTGTCAGGGTTTCTCCTTTTTCCCCCGTTAAGGCTTAAATTTGCATTCATGTTCAACAGGTGTTTTTTTGTCTACCTGTAAACAATCCCTTCAGACATAACTGACCTAAAACCTCACCAATAATAAACATAATTCCTCATCAAGATGGGCATCATATCATTACCTTTTCCAAAATGACTTTTTACCAAACTTGTTACCAAAGTACCGGTACTTTTGACTATATGGTGCCCTGCACACTTGTTGTAGATCATTAGGTTAGGATATAGGGATAAAAAAACTTCTGCATAGTTCAGATTTGAGATTAGTTCAGTGCTTTGAGTCTCAATCCTGTGTGTGTGTGTGCATGTGTTGTGTGTTCTCAGGCTTGATGCGATCCCGAGTCAGAGGAGCGGATGCAGCCACGGCCAATGTATTGACCTTCCTTGACAGCCACTGCGAGTGTAATGAACACTGGTTGGAGCCCCTTCTAGAAAGAGTTGCTGAGGTCAGCCATGTTTTTCTTTCTTCTTCTGACACCCAAACAAGCATAGAAACGTTGGGTCTTACAATTCTCAGATTTGGCAAATTAACCATTGCTTTTTGGAGGCTATAATCAAACATGCTCATTACAGCAACGGACGTTTAGTGGCTCACTGCAGTTGCAAATGTCAGGCCAAGATGATAAAAGCGAAGAGTGGATGAGAAGTTATTGTGTTTGCTTTGGCTGGCTGTCTTGATGCACACACATTGCTTGCAGTGCCATATCATTATACCTGTTTGAGTCCAATCTTGCTGTTGACGGCCAACAATTGTCAAACAAGCCATAAAGAAAAGTATGGTGGGAAACTAGTGCCATTCAACACTGTGAGTTAGTACAGTATGTAGAGAGTGTGGATAAGACCTCAGTGTGTGTGTGCGTGTGTGTTAAATGCAAGTAAACACGCCCCAATGGCGGATGTGCAGGTCCGGTCTGGTTCAGGATCAGACTGACCCCGTCCCTAGGCACACATAATAACTCTGATATTGCCTCAAGGCTTTTGACTCTCAAAATAAATAACAGTGAGTAGAAGAACAAGACACTACGAGTACAAATTACAGGCATAAATTAAGAAGTTTCATAACCCCATTTATATTGTTAGGTGTCTTAATTTCCAGTTGGATGACCCAGATAAGCACATACCGGTACTCAAATCGTGGAGTTAGTGACCCCAGAAGCGCTTCATCATGATGATTATACTAAGCATGAATTAAATGTTGTCCTGCTTCTGTAGAAGTACCTTTACATAGAATTTATTTTGAAGCGGAATAATTATTATAATTGAAAATGTATTCTAAGCAGAAACAAATCTGGTCAAGAGCGGAACTCCTACTGAATCTGTTTTTAATGGTTTTTGACATTGACTTTTCCCCTTGTTGCGTCCACTCATCATTGGTCCTCATCAGGTTGAGTTCTTCCAGTTTTATATCAGTACTTGCCTTAATACAAACCTTATGCAGTCAATACAGTGAATTTCCAGGTAATGTACATAGGGCTCAGTGATCTAGGCAAAAAAAAATGTTTTACCAAGTTTTTTTCCCATCACTAGACATACAGGTTAAACTCGAAAAATTAGAATATCGTGCAAAAGTTAATTTATTTCAGTAATTCACCTTATTAGTGAAACTAATATTTAGATAGACTCATTACATGCAAAGTGAGATATTTCAAGCTTTTATTTGTTATCATTTTGATGATTATGGCTTACAGCTATGAAAACCTTTTCACAATATTCTAATTTTGAATTTGGGGTTTTCATAAGCTCTAAGCCATAATCATCAAAATTATAACAAATAAAGGCTTGCAATATCTCACTTTGCATGTAATGAGTCTATATAAATATTAGTTTCACTAATAAGTTAAATTACTGAAATAACTTTTGGACGATATTCAAATTTTTCGAGTTTCACCTGTATAGAAGACATGCATCAGTACTGTTATGCATAGTTTTTACCAATATGAAAGTTGGTGGTATTTAATTGTTAAAATGTTTTATTTTTCAATCATTTTAACCAAACAGTGATTTGTTGTTTCAAAATGTTTAACTAAAGTACAGTAAAAACCAAGTTAATCGAAGCATGTTTTCATTCAGCAAAACAATTTGTCTTTAACATATAAATATAAATTGAATCTATGAAACCAACGTATTAATTTACGTAAAATTATATAAAAATTGCCATGTGGAAACATTACATCACTGTGAAAAATGAATTAGTTAATTCAGAGGTGAAGCCACCGTTGGGATGGATTTAATTCGTCAGGGTGTCCCAGAATTGTCATGATGAATATTGGAAGATGTCTGAGGAGCAATACATTTATATTTAGTGTTAAATCTCCATGCCTGTCACGTACAGTTGATTGCCTGTCTTTTCTGGAGTGTTAACTCATGGTACTTGACTTTAAATACTCCAGTAATGTGTCAGCGAAGCTCACGAGATTAATGGGATTTTTCTAGGTATTTCTGATGGATTTGCTTTGATTCGTAACGGCAGTGCAGTGCACATTTCTTAAGTCCATGATCAGCATATGTCATGACTTTCAGCGATCAGTTGCTACATCTTTAAAGAATGCATTGTATCAGAGATGTGAGATGAAATCTGTTTTCATTGTAGTGTCAGAAAAGCTTCACATCATATCATTTATTCTTCTCGGCAGGATAAGACTCGGGTTGTGTCACCCATCATAGATGTCATTAACATGGACAATTTCCAGTATGTGGGGGCATCTGCAGATCTTAAAGGAGGTAAATATTTTTCATCAGCTCTTATAGTAACACAACAGTGAAATCACTATCCAGAGCTGTGTGTATGTGATATGATGTGCATACTGTATATACATGCATGAATGGATGCAATGTTTCAGGATAATACAGCATGTTTGTGGTGAGGGTAGCACAATGTGTAAAAGAGTGAGAGAGCATGATGAATCTCAACAAGAGGAAATGTCCTTTTGGAATAGAAACCATTTGATTGATTTTTGTCTGGGGGTTTTAGGCATAATGACTCTCTATCTCTGAGTGGAATAGTTTTTCCTCTAAGCTCAGAGGCTTCTGGATGCAGTGGGAAATAATATGGAAATGGATATATCCATGTTGGTTTCACTGTTTTGATAAAGCAGCATGGGTTATAAATATCATTTTATTTATGTAGGTTTTTTCCCCCCAGAACATTCTGGTTAAATGAGATGTGCTGGTTAACTGGCATTCAGACTTTCTCCCCACATGTATGAATCATAGTGGTGTTCATCTGACATTTTCTCCCTTCTTTCAGAATATGTTCAGAATTGAATGCTAGCACAGTTCTGCATATGCAGACAGTAAAAAAAAAAGTACTTTATTTACTGTATATTATGTAAAACAGTACAAAAACATTTTAAACAGTAGTTTTGTCACTTTCATATGCAATATTTTGATTTTGGGAATCAACGTTATTTATAGTTACTATCTTCTCTACATATTTCTGCTTTTGAACACTTAAACTGCATAATCGGTTTAAACTTTTCTAGGTTTTGTGTAAAATATATTAATGTTGTGTAAAAAGAAATGTTACATGCAAACATACTGCGCACAGTATACAGTATATGCTGCACACTGTTAAACTAGTATGGTAGTATGTATTATTTTGAACAAAGCCCTCAGTCTTTTCGGCAGTGAAATCCGTATCATTAATATGCTCCCTTATTCCCTTACTGACACATGGCTGAGCAGGGCTTTGAAACTACATTTAAAATCAGACTTCATCCCGAATGTAATGTCGAATCTTTTATCCAGGTTTTGATTGGAATCTAGTTTTTAAATGGGACTACATGACCCTGGAACAAAGACGGGCACGGCAAGGAAACCCCACTGCTCCTATCAAGTAAGAATTCCTCTTTGCTGAAATCTGCTTTGCAAATGTTTTGGATCCAATAACTTGGTGACGTATGACTGTCAGCTGACTTGGGAGCTGTTTTTTTTATCTTTCTCTCACTTTCTAGTTAATGTACAGACTCTCTTGATACATAGAACTACAAATATAACACGACATCAGAGGATGATGTCATTGTTATATTTGCTTACTGAAGTGTGATTGGTTTTCAAACATCAGCGGTTGTATATCCAGGATTATTTGACTTATGAGCACTGTTTTTTCCTTAAGCAAATGTAAAAAGTTTTATCTGCTGTTTGAATTTCTGGCAGTGTTATTTATATACCGGTACTTTTCAGTTAAATTAAAATTACAAATATTGACTTGGCAATTAAGTTCTTCATCTAATATTTTTTTATTTCAGTTTTATTTACATTACTGAAAATTATTTTTAATTGTTTCAGGTAACAATAACAATACTGATTGTGCTTATTTTATTTTTGGAAGATTTCCTTGTCCAACTTCTATACTCTTAAACATTGCTCAGTAAACGAATGTAAAATGATGCTGTCAACATGATAAAAGGATCCTATAAAGTTCTTGTAATAACAAAACAAGTTTGTCCAAGGAGCCCATGTATTGCTTGCTTGCTTGTTTGTAAAAGGTCCATCCTCCAGGGAGTGACTCGAATCATTAACAACTAAAAGCGAGTGGGAGAGAAAGTAAGGTGTAAAGCGACCGAAACGGGAGATTGTATGGACGGTGCGTTGCTGTGATGTGAAATCTCAATCACCGTGCAGCGAGTACATTAAAAGTACATTAAGATAATAAACCTTGAAGGTTTCTCTTGACAGAGCCTTTATGGGATGCGTTGTGTAAAAGTCTTCATGACACAGCACTCTTCATTCTTGTTTAATGATTCCAGTGTTGTTTAATGACTTTGTTTATGGGGCACTGATCAGATTGCATCAGAGAGTGAAATGAGCACAGAGTTTTATAAAGGCGCAAATGGCCACTGAAACAAAACACATCGCCAGTATGTGATATAAATGCTTAGTATATATTTAGTATATAAAAAGGAAGTTCTATGAAGTATGCAGTTCAAGATTTGGTTTGATCTGATTTAATTTTTCATATTTTGCGTTATGTTGTCCAGGACTCCCATGATTGCCGGTGGCCTCTTTGTAATGGATAAGAACTACTTTGAAGAGCTGGGGAAGTACGATATGATGATGGACGTGTGGGGCGGAGAGAATCTCGGTGAGTGGAGGCTTTATTTCTCTATTTGCCTATTTAAAGAGAATGTGTGTATAGGTAAAGATTTGTCTATCTAAAGTGTGTGTGTATGTATATGTACAGTATAGGAAAATATTTGCCTATTTAAAAAGTGTGTATGTATAGGTAAAGATTTGTCTATTTAAAGTGTGCGTGTATGTATATGTACATTATAGGAAAATATTTGCCTATTTAAAGTGTGTGTGTGTATAAGTAAATGTAAAAGCAGCATGTGCTTAATTTCCTATAAAGCAAGGCAAATCAAAAAGAGAGAAAGAAATGGTCAATTGTTTAATGCATTCATTTTTGTTCTTACCCAAGTCAGTTGAATGCACATCACACTGTAATCGCTACTTATGAACTTGTAAGTAGAATCTATTTATGAGGGTTTGAAGGCAGTGTGACTTAATACATCCACAAATGATTTTAGGACCAGTTGGTCACATGCAAAAATTTGCTCAAGTTTAAAATTAGGTCTAGCATTGATTGTTTACAAAGGCCACATGGTTTAATTTAATTGAATATAATGAAATTCATGAATTTGTGTCACTTGAGTGAGACTTAAGTGTTCAGATACTTTGTGGCGCCACCGTATATGAAAACTGAAAATGAGATCATGGTACTTCTATCATTAGATTGTATGAGATAATGCCTTACTCAGCCAAAATGTAATGTGCCCATCTAAGGGGCAATTCAGGTCACCACAGAAGAACTATTGCTTTTTTTATATTAGCAACGAGACTTGAATAGAAACTGCAGTGTAAGGCTCAATGAGGTGGAGTTTTTCAGGTTTTGACATAATGTCTGTGGCATGATGGATTCTGAAAGAAATTCCGACTCATTCCACAAACACAGCACTTTTCTCAGCTGTGCTGCTTGTGGAAAAGTTTACAAGAACTCTTGAAATGATCCTTCAGCCTGGAAAAACGTTGTATTTTGCATGTGTGTCTGAGAAGTTTGCAAAGACCAAGAAGTTTCACAGAGTAGTGCTTTTTTGATGTTGTTTTTGTTTGTTTCGATATCACGCATGCTGCACACAATTATGAGTTTTGGCACTTTGAAAATCTGCATTTATGAACTAATTGTTTGTGTGTTGTATGTAATGTCTTATTAATCTCTGATTGCGGTTGTGCTTCTCAGAGATCTCATTTCGGGTCTGGCAGTGCGGAGGCAGCCTGGAGATCATTCCCTGCAGTCGAGTGGGTCATGTCTTCAGGAAACAGCATCCATACACTTTCCCAGGTGGCAGCGGCACTGTGTTTGCTAGGTATCCACCAAATTATAATATAATATATTTAGTGCTGTCAAATCGATTTATTTATGTGTGTGTGTTTTTTTTAAATACACACACACACACACACACACACATACACACACATATGTGTATATGTATGTATGCACTTCAAAAACATGTTGCAAATACACATCAATGAAGCTCTTCACCGAGCGCTTGCACAGATACACATGGGAGCGTTTGAAAGCAGGCGTCTACCGGCTTGTGATTTCAAACGCTCCCCCTCCCATTTTTTTTATGGCTCCCTTGCGTTGATCATTGTAGCCAATCACAGACACATTTTCAATGAGCGCATAAACACAATGGCCAATCAGAGGTGTTTATGATTCTGCTTAACATTGCTCAAAGCGTCAGTTTTAAAATGTCAGTACCGACTTGGTACCGAAGTGATATATTATATTATAGTTTATTATATTCATTAAATTATATGATTCAAATTTTTTTGGAAGAAATTAACACTATTGCTTTGTTCAGCAAGGATGCCTTAAATTGATGATCAGAAGTGACAGTAAAGGCAATTATAATGTTACAAGAGATTATTTTTGGGCACCCAGAGTGAGCAATGGTACTGTACTGAAGAAGAAAAAATGGTGTTGCTTAGCTCATGTTTTGTGATTGTTGAAGCCAAATACACCCTTTAGTAGTGTGGTTCACTTGCTCCATCCAGTGGGTGAATCCAGCACTGCAGCCAGTGATAAGTGGGCTGTTGTGAGGCAGGCAGTGCAGTTGAAAATTAAAGTGACATTCTGTCATAATTAGAAAGCTCCCAGTAATGTGCTGCAGAAGGTCCATTAGTGTTGAAGTAGTTAGATTTACGAGTAATCTAGTGGACATGTGATGGTCTTTAGCAGAACATCAGTATTGCTTTATAAAATGTATAATTTACTCTCATCTGCTTGTTTGTCTTTACAGGAACACGAGGCGAGCGGCAGAAGTTTGGATGGACGATTATAAGAATTTCTACTACGCTGCTGTGCCCTCAGCCCGTAATGTGCCCTATGGCAAGTAAGTGTGTATCTGTCTTAATTAACAAATATTATTCATAAGAGAAACGCTTGGAACAGAGTAGGACATTGACATGAGAAGATCATTGGTCACTGCCACGGCCACAAGAGTGCGCACAGCCACTGAAGAATAATATAAAACATGGCTAGGTTAAGATCTCAGTCATCAAACATTTAGACCCTTGAAATGCACTCCACATGACTAACTTTCCTCATTATTTGCAGCATTCAAAGCAGGCTGGAAATGAAGAAGAGGTTAGGCTGCAAACCATTTAAGTGGTACCTGGACAACGTCTATCCTGAGTTACGGTGAGTGTATGACCTGGGAATAATATAAAAAGCTTTTGGATCACTTTGGCCTTGTTAACTTGTGCTATTATAATCTGAAGATGGTCTATGAAGTTTTGTGCATAAATGTGTATGAGCTTTTTGATTCAGGTGGTTTACTGTACATAACCAGCCTTTTAAAACCCACAATGATTGATTAATAGGCGAGTAGGTGGTTATTTTTGTGTGGCGAGATGTTTCTGACTACTTCCAAATGCAGATTGAGTGATTGGATCACAAAACATGTTTATGAGACTAATGTTAACCCCAAGTGTAAACTAGCCTTTAACTTTAACCTAGACATTGAGTCTAGTCTACCTAGACTTGTGACTTTAAAGTAATGAAACGTTATTCATGATAACCCTTTCGGGCTTAATCACACCGAAGTTGATGTTTCTGTCTTGTTTAGGGTCCCGGATCATCAGGACATAGCCTTTGGAGCACTACAGCAGGGCCAGAACTGTCTGGACACACTGGGGCACTTTGCTGATGGTGTGGTGGGGGTGTACGAGTGCCACAATGCAGGAGGAAATCAGGTACCAGTCCGATCTCAGGTACTGAACAGTCTTATGTCAGGTGTGGCAGCAGAGCACTGGGTGATGGACTTGCCAGTGAGTTTGGGGTAGTTTTAAAGGAACGATGCACTTGTGGAGGGTGAGTGACGTATAGATGAGGGCCACATGGTAGTTTCTGGATCACTTTACCTGCTTTTATCTTCTCTCAGTGTGCAGGTCTGAGGGATTTAGAGGGATCACCACACTTGGGGTGCTTTCACATTAGCACTTTTTGGTGCGCGCCTGGGTTCGATTGATGTCAGAGTTCGGTTTGTTTGGATTATGTGAACACTGTTTTACGAACTCGGGTGCACTGCACACTCATGATCTGTACTCAAGCCTGCCTAAATAGGGTGGTCTAGGCCTAGGGTACAGGTCATGTGAACTCCGGTATGGTTTTCTGCTGATATGAATGCAATCATTCATACTAAATCTCGGAAATGACCCGTCATTGATGACGTATAATTTGATATAATTTGAGAATGCGTATTCTCACTCACTTTCCTGAAAAGCGTGACTGACGCACTGCAAGCAGAGAGAATGTATTTTTTCATGTTTGCTCGCCTTCAGCACAAATTAATTCCTGCATTCTTTAGAATTTTTGCAATAAATGTATTTATTACCTAGCAAAGGTAAAAAGGTTAAATTACCTAGCAACATGGATCCGCAGCTGCAGTTTAATGATCTAAGCGTACCACGATTTGGACCCAAATAATATGAACATAGATCAGCGGAGGAAAGAGAAGGGGGGAGCATTCGATCTCTGGTTCAGACCAAGCAATCGAACCAAGTGCATCCATATACATACTTTAATATTATTGAAAAATATATTATAATATAAAACCTTTTTATCTTCCCTAATGGTAAAACATTTAAAAAAAGTAAAATTTATATATTATTGGTTTCAAATCGATTAATTGCAGTTTGTTTATATAATGTGTGTGTGTGTATATACACATATATATATACACACACACACACACACACGCACATACAAAGTAAATATATACTATATATATATATATATATATATATATATATATATATATATATATATATATATATATACATACATATATACATATACTTTATATGTGCATGTATGCGTGTATATATGTGTGTGTATATAATATATATATATACTGTGTGTGTGTGTGTGTATAAAAATTAATACAAAATGAATACATTTAATTGCTTATTAATCTAATTTTTATGCATGTTGATTTCTTCATTTTGTATGAAATCATAAAATCTGCTTAATTATAAAAGAATTAGCTGAAGCTTTTTAGGATAGATAATGGCATACTGTATAACATCATCTCAGAACTTCTCAAAAGTGTTACCCATGTGCATTTCACAAAGTAGCAGCATCTCGCCAAGCTGTTTTTGTTCAAGTTTCTGTGCAGATTTGTGTGGAACGAATGTATTTACTGCACATGCTCCCTGCTTATGTTTCTGATAAACAGGAATGGGCCCTGACTAAAGACAAATCCGTCAAACACATGGACCTTTGCCTGACGGTGGTGGATCGCACGGCTGCCTCACAGATCAAACTGCAGGGCTGCAGGGAGAATGACAGCCGACAGGTGAGCATGCTGTGCTCAAAGCAGGGGTTTGGAGGAAGTGCTGCTGCTCAGATTTTCAACATCATCCTCATTATTTTTCCCGTTGCAGAAATGGGAGCAGATCGACAACAACTCTAAACTGCGGCACGTCGGCAGCAATCTGTGCCTGGACAGCCGGAATGCGCGGAACGGCGGTCTGACGGTGGAGGTGTGCAGCCCGTCGCTCACCCAGCAGTGGAAGTTCACTCTCAACCTGCAGCCGTAGCTCCACACCGCCCATCCCAGCCCTCCCCTTCTCGCCCTCGGGCACGCACTCGCCCCTCAGAGATAACCGCTGCCCAGATACAGACTCGGGGCCGCCACGGTGCGGTCTAGTGGTCCTCAAGGGCCACGGGGCAACGAAAACACAAACAAGATGATGATGACTATTTCCATCTAACTATATACCTCACTGTTTCATCTGTTGTCCAGCTCTTGGAAAGTGAATCTTAAGTGTCTAAACTGTATCGGATCCATTTTTGGAGTTTTTCTTCCCATTTTCCGATGCAAAGGATCCATTTATTTTTGGTCTTATCTTATTTTTTGCCTTCTCATGTCTCATTTTCTTATTCCAGCACATTTTCTTTCTTACAATAGACTTCCATTGTTCTTTTATTTTTGTAGTCACGTTACCAACATTGTTGAATGTAAATGACGTTTTATGGAGGCTCCCTTCCTGCGCTGTGATCGGACTGGATTTCAAGACTGTTGTGGTTTGGGTTTGGTTTAATTTGAGGGCTCATGGGATTGAGGGGAGGACTCATTTATTGCGCGCACCGACACGGACACACTTTGACTGTGGAGGACAGCTCACGGCGCGCACAGGAAGCAGGAAAAAAAAAACCGAGACCATTTTTGATGTTTTCTTGTTTTTATTAAATTGTCAATCTGTCTTTTTCTGTTTAAAGGTGCAATGTGTAAAGATTCGACCCGCTTTCCGTAAGGGCCCCTGGTGTGTTCTGAAGGAGAACCGAGGCATTGTACGCAACGTGACTGCTGGATTCACATACTGTAGCACTGGCTGCTAACAAATCTAAAATGTCTTCAAACACAAATCAAATGTTTCTCGGCCACATTTTTTTCTCAGTAATCATTTATTCCTTAATTATATGTAGCCTTTATTTACGTCGCCAAGTGTATTATGTAAAATAATCATGGTAATAACCTGGTAACTCCAAGCAGAGGCTGATCTGAAGCTTTGCTCCTGTCTTTAGGTTTTAAGCAAAGGTGGATGTGTGTATTACTCCTCATCTTCCATGATTTCTTTTGACTTCGTGCAGTACGTGTTCTGGATCATAACATGGGCATTGGAAAGTCTCCTTTCCCGCCTCAAAGTCCTGGATGTTTTATTCTCAAGATCAGTCATGATCCTCAGCAGCTTTGGCCAAACCGGGCACAGTATGGCATTACTTGAGCATCCTCATTCTTCTTTTCATGGTTAAAAGTTACTGCCTTTGTTATCCATGATACTGTAAAGAAAAGGTGAGGGTTGTTTTGTGTGCGAGTGTGTTTCTAAGCAGCTTTCCAAATGCGCATTTGAGAAGCACATGGACTCACAATGGAGAAACGCAACACGGTTTGTTTGTTTGTGTCCTTTAAATTACCATTTAATTAATCATCCAAAATACTTCTTTCTTTTTTTTTTTACATCCAAACCTTGTATATTATTGTGGTACTTATGTTGATCTTAACAGAACTTGTTACTGTAAATCCAACAGACAAAGAAGCCTGTGATATGTGAAACCGAATCAGTTAACCCACCTACCTTTCATGTATAACGCCGTAGCATTCTGACTAACTTATTGTAGGCTAGGAAATCCAGACTAAATGAGTCCCTGACTGCCTTTCGGTCAGCCCTCCTCATGTATCAGCAGTAAGTGTTATGTTAATCTTAGACTTGTATCTGTTCGATTCGTCTGCACCACCCTGTGTTGTCCCAGAATTGCAGTTCTCCATTAGAGAGTATGAAGACGGCAACAGAAACACATGGAAGACTCTTTGTATTGATGTTTCAGAGGCTGGGCAGAGATTGTGTGGCCTTTAGGAAGAAAATCAGTCCACCTACCTGTGTTTTATTGTCCGTGTTCTGTGGCGTCATCAGGTTTCCTGTAGACAGATGAGTCTGCTGGTCGGGAAAGCAGGTGTAGATGCGGACTGCACTTTTGCCATAGCGAATCACACCACCTTTCTCCATTAAAAGGAGAGGCCTATGAAATGGTTTAAAGTTTGGGCTTTGAACAATTTTTTTTTTTTTTAAGAACACAGCCAAATTTGGAGCAATATATGATGGCTAATCTATGAATTGGATGAAATGTTTACATAGCACAGTGTGCCAAAGTCAGTTGCTGTTTGATTGAATATGGAAACACTTCTTCTCCAGACTAGGACTGTTTCATTTTTAGTAAATGAAGGACATGTGACCCCACCTTTTTTGTCTCTTTAGTTTCCTCGAAAGCCAATTTTAGGAAGATCTTGATGTTGCATTAAACGGGAAAGGAAACGGCATGGGGTCAACAGTTGTAATGGTGTATATGTGTGTATATACAGTATGTATGTCCATGCATGTACATTTACACATTCAGTTGCAGTTATAGTGATTTGGTCAACTGTACAGAGCTTGTGTTTGTTCATTGTTTTATAGATATTGCAAAAGTTTGAATGACGGGAAATAATTAACTTAAATAAAAAAATTATATACATATCCAGTGTCATTTAGTGTTGTCACATATTAACAAAACTAAAAGGAAAAAAAATTGCATAAAAATCAGGGTTGTGTTTTACTTCGAGGGCCATTTAGAATTTTTGCATTGTAAATTATATTTATATTTACAATATGTGACTTACATTAAAAAATACTGTTTTACATTTTTTAAATGAAAGGTAGTCCAACAAATGCTACAATAATTTAATTTATATGAATATTTTTTCTTTTATGTCATAGAAATACGAATTGACATTCTATAGTAAGTACTGCTTTTAATTTTAAACATTTATTATTAAAAAAAATATTGTACAAATTGAAACTTAAAAGTTTTGCAAAAAAACAACAAAAAGAAACTTCTCATTAAAAACAAGACCGAACTAGATGCGTTATTATAACGAATGGGGGAAAATGTGCTTAATTGCCCTGAAGATAATGTAACAATGCAAAAAAACTTCCATCGGTATACTTTATTTTCTTTTAATTTATTTTCTTTATTGAATTATTTTGGTGTGAAATGTGACCTGGACACATTTGAGATTAAAGGGATAGTTCACCCAAAAATGAAAATGTTGTCGTCACTTACCCTCAAACCTGTATGAGTTTCTTTCTTCTGTTAAACACAAAAGAATATATTAAAACGTTTTTTGGTAACCAGACAGTTGACAGCTGACAGTACCCATTGACTTCCATAGTATTTTTTTTTCCTACAATGAAAGTCAATGGCAACCGTCAACTGATTACCAACGTTCTTCAAAGAGAGAAACTAATACAGGTTTGGAACAACTTGGGGGCGAGCAAGTGATGACAAAATTTGCATTTTCGGGTGACCTAACCCTTTAACATGCTTCTATTATCAGTGCACTGAATGTTGCAACCAAGACTCTGGGAGGGGGAAATGTATAAACCATATTTATTAGTGTGCAAATTGGTGTAAACTCACATGGAGGCAGGGAGGTGAAGCACACAGTGAGGGTGAACATTACAGATAACACGGATACTCTCACATACAGCTTAATCATTTCAACATTCACAGTGAGAAGACAAGTGAAGTTACACCAAGCATTTTACAGCAAGACACGGCACATTCACTACATTCATACATGAAAATAGATACATGTCCAACACTGGGTTCTTGTTAAACTGATCAGATATTGAGGAATTTGGTCCAGTAAATAAGTATTCAAGGACTATATAGTTGACATAGCTGTTCTGTTATTAAAATGATTTTTTTTTTAACCTATCATGCCACATGAAGCTGGCCCTAAGGTATATCGTACAATGTTAGCGGGCCAGTGTAAAAGCAGGAATTTTTCTAATTGGAAGGGTCCGCCCCCTAATGCACTGCACCAGCAAGAGCTTTCATATTTTCTGGCTTACAGAGTATGTTCTTGGCAGAGATGTCCATAGCACCCGAACCGATCTCCTACTATATATTGCACAGTAGATGTTATAGTTACAAAACCCTGAGGTCACCCAAGATAAGGTCAAACATCTCTCTCACGCCATTACGGTTCTCTGTCTGCCTGATTAAAATAATTCCCACTGCGGTACAAACACCCAAAAGATGTTCTGAAAAACACGAATATACAATATCAAAATCATCTGTTGCAGTTTATATAAGCACAGATGGCAGTTAGCGCCTGGTTTGAATTTGTTACTTAGGCTATATTGACTATGTATTTGTAGATTAGATTAGTTGTAGAAAAATATTACAATAAAGTGAAATAAAATGTTTGCAACATTCATGGCAAAACAAAACACTGTGAGCCCACCTACAGTATAAGTGTTACAACATTGCTTTTGTCTCAATTTAAAACAAAAGATGCAAGTATAAAATATGGCATATCAATCATTGTGATAAAATGACTGCAGCTGACATTACAAGGTAGATGTTTTGTACAGATTTGTATTGACTGAAACCAAAGCTTCAAAAGAATGAAAGTGACGTTCAGTAGTTTACTTCCAAATTGGTTTGTTAGTCTGGTTTGTTAGTAGAAAACTGCAGGGTGATGGCACAGGTAACTGTAAATAAAAGAAAAGCCAAGGAAATAATAAGCATGTCTGGGACGTTTAAGACACAAATTCACTCCCAATAGTACATCTGTCACTTACAGTGGTCATTTCCAGTATTCCAGTATGAATATAACACAGTGATACAGTGGGACATGTTTGACTAAATATATTACCTGAGGGAAATCTTTTAAAATGAATCTGCTTCAGTTTTTTGAAGGGACAAATTACGGCATGCGCTGCGAATGTATCTGTCATTAATACCGTTACAATATAGCGGCATGGGGAATTGATCTTATTATGGATTCTGGAACAACAATAAACACCATATAAATCCACCGAGTTACAGGTAGAGAAACATTCTAGTTAAAGTTTCTATAATTCCATTCAGTTTCCTTTTATTCATTCGCATTAATGTGCCTAGATAATCAATTAAAATGACACATAATAAAAATATCTCAATTAATATAAATCATATTTACATTATTTTTGGTATATTACTGTTACTGTATATTGGGCCCTTTAACTAGATTTATAATAATTTAATTGACAAAATTATATGTATATTAATGAAAGGCAGACAAATGATTTTATATGTGACGTTGAAATCAGAGTTGATGGGAAATATAGTTTGGGATCAATATTACTGAAAATCAAGTGACTTTTGCAAATCCTGACGTAGTATTACCACGTTTATGGTTATCTGTGTGGCATTGTACATCACTAATGTTGTTGCCTTTAAAAAAAAAAAGAGTTATAAAGATCATAAATATTAAGTGATATAAAATAGAAAAAAGCCCAGATATTTGGGAGAACATCTACTATGTTCTGTGATCTAACATGTGAATTGCATTACATTCTCATTTAGCTGATAAAACACCTTAATCACCAAATATATACAGTATATTTATCAGTGCTGAATGTTGGATATGCTGCTCACAAACAAGAGAATTCACAAAACATTGTACCTCAGGGTTCAAAACTACGTTAACACCATTACTGGAACTCTATTGATAAAAATCAATGAACATCTACAAAGGGCACGTTATTGTGTTTCTCATGCAGCAAGTATTACTGTGACATATGTACAATAGTCCTGTAGTATCCAAACAGACTTGTCAAATGGCCAAATGGGGTTACAAATGTGAGTTTAGATGGGAAACATCCCTTTTTCAACCAGACTTGGCACATTTTGCTTTATGTATTGGGTTTGTTCGTTCGAACTGACCCTGAAGTGCAGAATGCAATTGTATTTGAGCATGTTACTATGAATGCGTTGTCGTGGGTGGGTTTGAGACCGCATGTGAATCCTTTCACTGAGTGGGTGAGCAGTCGTCCATATCCAGAAGCTCCTTGACCAGCCTCTCGCCGAACTGTGCCCGGCTGTAGCGTTTCACGTGGTAGGCATCTGACATCTTGTAAAGAATATAGGCGTTGTTGATGGCAATGCTGATGGTCAGCCAAAACACCTGCTGCCAGGTCTTATTGGGCTTGTGGAAAATGAAATACCTAGTTGGAAATCATGAGTTTAGTGAACTATCATATTGTTAACTATCATTGTAAAACTTAAAGAAAAATTCTGTCATTTATTAATATGTGTATTACTTTATGTCGTTCCAAACCCGTAAGACTTTCGTTCATCTTCGAAACACAAATGAAGATCTTTTTAATGAAATCTGAGAGCTTTCGGTCCCTCCATTGACAGCCTACACAACTACCACGTTCAAGCCCCAGAAAGTTAGTAAAGACATCATTATAATAATCCATGTGACGCTAGTGGTTTAGCCTCAATTGAAGCCTCAAATGAAGCAATACGACTGCTTTGTTAGCGCAAAAAAAACATAATTTACCACTTTATTAACAATATATTAATCTCCAACGAGTGTTCACGAGAGCACAACAGATGTGTTGAACGCGCGCTTGGGATTAATATTTCGTAAATAAAGTAGTAAATTATGTTTTTTGCACAAACAAAGCATTCGCATCACTTCATAAAATTTAGGTTGAACTACTGGAGTCACATGGATTACTTTAATGATGTATTTACTACCTTTCTGGGGCTTGAAAGTGGTAGTTGCGTAGGCTGTCAATGGAGGGACAGAAAGCTCTCAGATTTCATTAAAAAAATCTTCATTTGTGTTCCGGTGATGAATGAAAGTCTTACGGGTTTGGATGGAACGACACAGGGGTGAGAAATTGATGACAGAATTTAGATTTTCGGGTGAAATAATCCTTTAATTAGTCAAACTCACTTGCTGTACTTGTCATCATATTTGCAGATGTAACTCAGGTGTGCAGCAAAGGCCTCCACAGCAAGGGGACATGGGATTTCTCCGCTCTTCCTCTTAATGATCACCCCTAGGACAGTCCAGGGCAGAAATGTCAATCACAGTCCCCATACTGTACAATAGGATGTAACATCAAATGTTCAATAAGGAAGGACTGTTCAGTTATCTGCTGTAGGTTCACTGAAGTAGGTATTTTAGCAACGAAAAGATGGAAAAAATACAGATCTTAGTAACATAGATCGTGCCTTTACCAATCAAAAACATAAATGTAGTTTTAAAGCAATAAAATATAGACACAAATACCACCAGAGTACTTAAAAACATCACTTCTGCTTTAAGAAATCCAATTTGTTGTATTTCCACTTGATTTCAATCTCTAAATTGAATTAGCCACAAACAGGGAGTTGAATATCAACACAGGTAATGCATTCTGGGAAATTTTTTCTTCCACCCTGGTCCAGAAAAGATAATTTATTTTGAGTTATTTTAAATTCCAGAAGACAATGAGGAAAAGCATTGAAATTATTTATAGACTGGATTCACAAAGTGTCTAAAAGTTGCGGCTGAATAGCCTACCGGTGGGATAATGGTTTTATTTCAGGTTATGTATAGAAGATTTGGCAGAGTTTTAGCGCTGAGTTTTTATTGAAATTGTATAGCCCCATTAATCACATGCTCTCAAAGAGGAAACAGTGCATGCAGAAAAAGCTTTTCATATATAAACGGATTATTTCATATTCCAGAGAATGTAATTCGTAATTTAATCTCCCTTTTTGCCTGACCTAAAAAACCAGGAGCAATGTTATTTATTTAACACACACACACACACACACACACACGCACACACAAACACACACGCACGCCTAATATCATCTCTGACATTTCTCATGTGAAGCTGCTGTCAGAACAGATCAAGGCTCATCAAAGAAAAGTGAAATCCAGCACAATACGATGAAGCTTTGGCTTTTATAATCCTATGATATGCACGATATCCACTTAATCCATGTACATCAGCGTAAAAGCAATCTAAGCTCACACAACTATAGTGAAAACACACTCCAGGAGCCGTGTTGCTGCAGCTTGCGAGTGTCATTTGTACTGTGCATGTTTCCTTTCATTATAAACTGATGAAACTGCATCATTTAAACAAGAAGAAACATACTATATGCCTGTCCTTTGTGTGTGTTTTTCTTACCTTCTTTGGTGGGTGAGTAGGCGTTAGAGAGGAACCTAAAGTTGCCTTTGTTGTACCAGTTGATTATGGATGTATTGCCTCTCATCTTAATGTGAGACTGGCCACGTTGCTGTGGAGCCTCAGTATTGATCAGCATAGACTGAGGAAGACCTGTACAATCACTCTTCCTGGTGCTCAGCAACCCGCAGCCATAGATGCCTGCAGGAGATAGAATGTAGAACAGGAAAGAGTAAATAATCCATCTCTGGAGAAGGATGAGAATGAATATTCAGCCTGAGCAATGAGCATTCAAAGTCACATCTGAAAGCTGATTGGATGAATAGAGGTCACACGAATCTCTCCCTGCATGTGCGATCTATGAAGATGCGAGCAGATGTCTTCTCCTCAGCACTGCCAGATGCTGCAGCCTATCTGAATGAGATATGATGATTACTCGTATTCATCCTCCCTGCAAAGGGAACGGGGACAACTGCGCGACTAAGCTTTCCTTGAAGATTTCCATTCTCATATTCATCTCCATTTTATATATGCAATGAAGTCAAATATCCTGGAGGATTCACTCAGGAAAATTTGGACTACTTTGACATTTATTGCTAAGATGTTTCATCACTCCTACGAACGAACATTTTGGATATTTCCCAGCAGTTGAACTCATTACAAAATGTCACATCTTGCAAATCTTTGGAGCTCACCTACCTGTAAAAATGTCAGAACAGCAATGTTGAGGAAACTACTCTGAAGCCGACATGCTATACGATTCTTATAATTTAAAGTAGCTAAATTACAGTCAAGACATCTATTAAAATTAGTTTGCTTCACTACAAGCTAGTAACATACACTATTTAAGATGCCAATATTTTATGATTATTTGTACCGAAGTATTAATTTGACAACATAAATGGGGATCTTAATAAGCTACTGATGTTTATTGATGTACGGACCGACTTATAATAGTAATTTGTTAAATCGGACGCGTTGTAGGATCTGATGTTTTGCTTGCAGCACATAAAGGCAATTCGATAGAAAGACATTTCTTGCCATTAACATCAGACTGCAAACTACGGTAAATATGGTTTATTTTGCTGTGGCACTGAAGATAAATAAAACTGTTTGTAATCGTGATATTAAAAACAACAACCATGATGTTGCTTTTTACAACCTCACATGTGTGGAAAAGGCTACACTGCTTTAAAAAAAAACTGTCACAGAAGTCACTACTTTTAGTTTATTATTCAGTTTATTATACAGCCCTGTTTAAATACCATCGAATTGTAGGCCTATTGTATGAGGCTGATAAATTCTAAAAGACATTCAATTATGACCTAGATCTCAAATAATGTAAAATAAAATAAAAAAAATGTAAAGAGAGAAGCTGGCCACTAGCCTAATCCACTCTAGCTGTGTTAACATTTACTCCCAGCTGGAGGCTTTCAAATAATCTTTGAGTATGAAACACGTTTGCTGTGAGCACTCAAGGTCAACTTCCTCTCACTCTCTCCATTTACTCCTTGCCTAGGATGCTGTCACCGTGTAATTAAAAACTGCAGGGGATGAAGAACATCAGATGGAGAGAAGATTAAAGAGATGGAAAAAAAGAAGAAGCAGAGCCAAGACAGAATTCACTGAGAGAAGTAGAGCAGATAAAGACGCAAGGGATTGACAGATGCAGCACTGTTGCACACACATTACAGCACCTACCCTGCTTCTCAAATTCTTGAAACAAGTTTAGACTTGTGATGCTTGGCCCAGTGAAGATGATAGCATTACGGCCAGCCAGATTCTGACAGAGCTGCTTGGCCACCAGACTGTGAAGCTGTGGTTTATTCTTCAGTGTGTCCAAACCATCTGGACCTGGACCCTCCTTTAGATGGACATAGATCTGAGGGGGAAGCATGACAATTTACACTATTTACTATATGCACATTCTGGATATTATTGTGAATCATTTATCAATCTATTCAATTCCTATATATTTTTTATTATTATTAAATGTCCTGTTTTACTCCGAAATACCCTACTGTTCAAAAGTCTGGGGTCAGTAAGGTTTTCTTTCCTCAAATAAATTAATACTTTTATTCCCCAAGGACACATTAAATTGACCAAAGTGGCAGTAAAGACAAAAAATCCTGAAGAATTGGTCGTGGTTTTCACAAAAATATTAAGCAGCACAACGGTTTTCAACATGGTTAATAATAAGAAATGTTTCTTGAGCACCAAATCAGCATATTATAATGATTTCTGAAGGATCGTGTGACACTGAGAATGGGGTAATGATGCTAAAAATTCAGCTTTGCAATAACAGGAATAAATTTGATATTTCACAATATGACTGTTTTACTGTATTTCTGGTGAGCATAAAAGACTTAACTTTTGACACCAAACTCTTTTGAACGATAATGTACGGCAAAAATATTTAAGTAAGGACAATATATGTTGTTGTCTGATTGTCTCAATCCCCAGGCACAGCAGTTATTTTCTCTAATGCACAGACCAAGAGAAGAGTGCAAATTAATTATGTGAAGTGGTCTGGGCTCCCTTTTCTTTTGTTGAATGATATTTCATTGATTCCATCAAGTAATGTGCCTCTCTGTACTCCTTTATAAATTTATTTACTTAAACAAATATCATTGAATGGTGGAAAATTGCTTTATGTCAACCGCAAAGCAAAATATTTTTAAAAAGTGGGGGAAAAAAATATCTTTCTCATTAGAAACAATGTGACAGAACTTGGGGCAGTTGATGAATTTCGTTGTGGTATATCCTTGCCCTGCGGGAGCGTGTGTGTGTGTGTGTATTCACCTGACCGATGAAACCCGTGGCGCTGCACTGTCGCACCCACAGGCTGAACTTCCTCTTCTTCCTCTTGCGCAGCTCTCTCTCTGTACATGTAGTAATGAACACAGGATCCTCATCAATCAAGGGCTCATGGAGGACCTGGTGAAAAGCAGCATGTCTGAATTGAAAATCCCACCATGATAACACATGCAAAGTTGCTTTTCAAACTTTCCCACAGAAGATGCATGCTGGAATCCTGAGAAAAGGTGCCTCATTTATTAAATGTGGGCAAGCACAGATTTGAACTTTTTATAAATATGACTGTTGGTGTGGATTTTAGCATATGCACACTCTAAGTTCAAATCTGCGTATGCTAACATTCATCTTTATAAAAATGATCTTTAACGGTCTTTGTGGCAGAGAGTCTTTTGGAGGTATTTGGAAATCTAAGCAATTCTTGCCACTCGCCATTCTCAAGTAAAGGATTTGGACATTGACTGGTGCTCTTTCAAATGTGAATTACATTCATTTAGGGGGAGTTTACAAGGCGGAGATCTAAAACCATTCAGCTGTGCACAATTTCAAGGTCATTTGCGATTTATAAATTTCACATCTGGAAGAGAGGCGTTTTCTGTGAAATTATCATATAAATTGTACGTGTAAGACTGAAGCCAGACTGTCTGGAGCAAGAGGACTACTCTCTGAGAAAACAAAGAAAATTAACATTTAAACTCTCTTGCAAAATTACCATCCCCACCCGAGATGCAATCACATCAGTATTGTCTTAATTTACATTTCTTTCCCTTCACCCCCTCTTCTCTCCACATGCTGAAACCATCTGAAATTCACCCAAAATAGATAGTTTAATGTGAACAACTAGCATGTTTGGTATCATTTGAAATGTATAGTTTATATCAGTATATAATTTGAATACTTCCCACGGAAGCATACCAAAAGGTAATACAGTTTTTTAGAGTTTAGAGATATCTTGCTTACAGAGGAGGGTGGATCCTCTGCCAAGGCCTTTCATGCAAAAGACTTTCTGTTCTCAATATGTCCTCTAAAATGGGTGAGCCTCAACCTCTGATTATTGTAATTGTATTCTAAGTGTACGTGGGAAACCATGGCATGATTATATAAAGTTACCATTAGAGGAAGTTAAGTTGGAAGTTAAGAGGTCATGACCTCTGGTTAGATATAGTCTTACCTTAACTATGTTCAGATCTATGGGGGACTAAATAATATATTCTAGAATAAGCGAGTAGTGTCGTCTAGAATATTAGTCAATCGCCTAATGACCGAGACTGACTAGCTTGTGATTATGAGATCGTATACCCTGCCGGTGCGAGACTCAAAGTGTTATAGAAATCCGGATGAATGAGTGTAATTTCAATAAAGAGTTAAATAGAATAATCAAATGCGTAGCTAAACTATTATACAAATGGTCAATAATCAATTGGCATTAAACCTAAATTCGAGGTTGTGAAAAATGGAGTCAGATCAAAGTAAATTGGAATTAAACTACTTTGCCACACTGAAAAGGCCGAACGCGCAGTAATCCTTCACCCGCTTATCGGAAAACGTCGCTGTGCCGATTGGGCGGGCCTTATATACGCAACATTTCTATGCCCAAGAAGTCAAGTCAGGTATGATCGTTCTCTTTTCTGGTTAGAACTAACCAGTAGTGTTCCTTAAAGATAATCTGTTTATTTTTGTTTGTTTGATGAGAGAAAAACCTCTCATCAAGCTGAAGCAGTTAAACAGGCTCGGAGTGTCTGTACTGAATGCCTGATTGTTTGCCAGCAGGGGCTAAGAAACAAACCCACACTGTAGCAGTCAAAGTGGGCTGGTTGGCACACATTGTCAAGGTGATATCTCCATGGCACTGAGAAAGCTGAGAGACGCAGATGGTGTTTCGTTTACTCATGGTAGGCGAGTAATTGAGGGGTGTCTCTGAGATGGGTTACACAAGGCCTTGTGAAATGCAAATCTCTGATTTAGGAGCTGAAGCTGATTCATTTAAATCCATACGTTGAAATACCAAGCTAAAATGCATGTTAATGAGGTTAATGACAACCTTAAATGGATAGTTCACAAAAAAACTATTCTGTCATCGTTTATTAACCTTCATGATGTTTTAAATCTGTATGACATTCTCCTCCAGAACACAAGATATCTTGATATTGACATCTACAGTACCTCACACACACACACACAAAAACTTAGTAAGTCATACACAGAGGTGGACAGTAACAAAGTACATTTACTTGAGTACTGCATAAGTACACTTTTTGAGTATCTGTACTTTACTTGAGTAATAATTTTCTGGAAACTTTTTACTTTAACTTCACTACATTTGAAAGACAAATATCGTACTTTTTACTCCACTACATTTCTGTCAAGGTCTTTGAGTAGAAAGTAGTAACGTCAGTCAGGGGATTTTCATTTTCAACAACAATACAACGTCTGTCCAACGTCTGAGATTAACATCAATCTGACGTTGGATTCTGATACCAGCCTGATTATCATTTTCAATTTTGGGTTTGGTCTTCTAAATGGAAATTGAATCATTATTTTGGAGCACACTAGTTTATAGATAACAGTATGTAAGGCTAACACATTCATACTAAAAGCCAAAAAACTTTAAATAGGGCACTATTTGAGGGAACCATTGTGGACATTATTGAGTGCACTTATTCAATCTCACATTCAATCCCACTACTGGAACTGTGTTCTAGAAATAAATTTGATATTGATATGAGGTTTGGATGGACATGAGAGTGAATAAATGACAAAATTTTCATTTTTGGGTGAACTATCCCTTTAATATGAATTTGTTGTAAATGTAGAAGTTGGCAACCTACAATTTACCGCATGGTGGATATTTTAATTGGAGTACATAAAGAACCTAAAAATGTCTCAAAAGTGCACTTCAGTAGGAACAGTAATTAATGGGGTTTTAAAGGTCAGGAGTTCACAGGACCTTAATTAGCACCAAATCATCAGCACAAACAGAGAATTAGAATGTTTCTCAGAGGAAATTTCAAATTAATTTAATTTAATTTGTCGATCAATGTATTCTCACAATCTAGCCTCTGGTCATGCTGGCCACTATCAATCAAAGGGGGAAAAACAAAAGGCCAATTTCTTAAAGAAATCCCTGATGTCCGTTTAAAAGATGAATGTACCGAGGTGCATTATACTCTGTGAATCAATCATACTGTTTGTTCTGTTTCTACGTGTTTCCTCTAACACCATCTTCCTCCGCTCTGGTGCTATGGCTTTGTTCCATCCTGGATGTCTCAGTGTTAATCCAAGGCCTCATCTCCCTTGCTGCACATGCCCCACAATGTCCGCATGTTCGATTGCTGCTATCGCCTCCTCCACTGCACTGGCTGGCCTATGTTAGTAAGACACCGTGGAACTCCGAGCCATTTCTTGATGTTACCTGCGATTCCTCTTTCCAGTTTCTCCACTGTTGAGATTGGAACTTCATAAATCGTAAAGGGGCACAGCAGCCGTGGTAGGAGGCTAATTTGCAAACACCAGGACTTCAATCTTCCAGGTAGATGAGTGTTGTCTTCTTCTTTCTTCATTATTTATAAAGCACAATTTAATACAACAACCTTTGCCAAAAATTGCTGTACAAAGAATTTAAATAAAATACTGATCATACAAAGAACAAATAGTAAAAAAATAACACACATACAAATAAATAGACACAAATTAAAGTAAAACATGCCTCCGCACCTAATTGAGATTAAAACAGGGATAGCAAATGAGATTTTAACTATTTTAAAAATGGATATTGTTGGAGCCATTCTGATATGCAATTGTAATATGTTCCGCAGTTTAGGTGCAGCCAGCAACAGAAAAAGCCCGATCAGCCCTAAGTTTCAGTCTGGATCTGGGAACAATGAAGAGCAATTGATCAGAGGAGCTAAGAGATCTAGCAGATGTGTGCCGTTTTAGTAGGCCAGCAAGGTATGGTGGCGCCAAGCCATTTAATGATTTAAAAACAAATAATAAACGTTTATATTCGATTCTGAATCGCACCGGGAACCACTTAAGTGAAGATAAAATTGGTGTAATATGCTCATATTTGCGAGAAATTGTCAACAGTCTAGCGGCCGCATTCTGGACGGCCTGCTGTAGTCCTGTCTGGCTAACTCCTATATTACAATAGACAAGCCGTGAAAAAATGAAGGCATGAATGGCTTTCTCAAAATCGTCAATGGAAAGAAAACTTTACTTTAGGCAGAAGTCTCAGATTAAAAAAGCATGATTTGACAACAGCGTTTATTTGCTCATCAAATATAAAAGCTTGGTCAAATAAAACACCCAGATTTCTCTGAACCGCTTTATTATACGGGGCCAGTGGACCAAAATTGAGACCTCTGTTTTATTGTCATGAAGTTTTAAAAAAATGTAAGGGCATCCAGCTTTTTATGTCATTTAGACAAGCTAAAAGAGGAGTTAGGGCACTCTTGTTATTATGTTGCAGTGACAGATAAATCGGCGTATCGTCAGCATAGCAATGAAAAGAAACACCATACTCCTTAAAAATAGATCCCAAAGGAAGCATATATAATGAAACCAAAACAGTAGCAAGAATGGACCCTTGTGGAACCCCAAAAGTTAGTGGAGCTGGAGTTGATAAAAATATCCCGTAGTCCACAACTGATCTTCTACTGCAGTTGTTGAACCTGTTCTTTGTCTTTCGGGCTTGCATCATACCAACTACAAAGGCTTTTCACAGGCTGTGTGAAATGATAATGTTGGGATAGGGTCATTTCCGATGAAGAACTTAATGTCACTAAGCACTTCCTTGACAATAGAGATGCTATGTGATTTGGAAGGTTTTCTCTTCATTCGGGCCCAGCTGATATTCTCCTCTAGTTTTCTGAATAGTCTTCTAGTACATGGCACTGTAGTGGTCAGAGTAGTAATGTCATCCATATAGGCTCTGAGGGGAGGGAGGTGGAAGTCACTGTCCACCCACCACCCACCTTGAGGCTCAAATTATGACCTCCATGGCCATCGTAAAAGCCAAGGGTGAGTGCATCCTGCCATAATGCCCATTTGCCATGAGGTGGTAACCTCTGAGGTAGTAAAGCAAAACTGCAGATCTTGGAAATATGATTTCACCAAAGTTGTAATGGTGTCTGGAATATAAAACATGTTGAAAACAGCCCCCTGGAGATTATGGGGGACTGACCCAAAGGCATTAGCAAGGTCCAAGAAGACAACATAGAGGTCCTTTTTTTCCCCACCTTTGCCATCTGGATCTTGTGCCATATCATACTGGAATGTTCTAAGCACCCAGAAAACCCTGACATACCTACCTTCTGCACAACTGTATCAATGTATTTTTTGTAGGTATTCAGACAATCACTTGGCGATGATTTTGAAAAAGACTTTACCCTCTACATTTAGCGGGGATGTTGGTTGAAACTGGCTAATCTTCTCTGAGTCTTCGGGATCAGAATCCCTCCTGTCCTACGCCACACTTTGGGTATAATCTTCTCCTTCCACACTATCCTCATGAGCCTCCAGAGAAACCTCAGGACATCCAGTGCATTCTTGTACACCTTGTATGGGACTCCATTTGGCCATTGAGCTGATGCCAATCTTGCGTGATGGACTACGCTTTCCACCTCTTTCCAAGATGGAGGGTGAATCTCCATTTGTTGTTCTACAGAATTGATTTGTGGGATGTCTGGTGGAACTGAAATTTTTCATGCCATCTTGGCCTGGGTCGGAGTGTATAGTCTTCTAGTGATCCTCCAGATCTTTCTTTGTTACTTTCAGAGTTCCACTTTTCTCCCTTGTGAAGAGACTTGTCAAAAATTTGAAGGCATCATTAAAGAACTAAGTTATCTGCTCTAGTTTAATGTCAACTTAAAGCACATCTTTCAGAAAAGAAAAATGGTTCGTTTTCAATCTATGTACTGTGTGCTACAAATTAAGATACAAAGTACAACAGACCTTGAGTATTGCAATGAGCAACACTGAATAGAAGCAGATATAAAAGACCACTCGACCTTTCAAAATGGCACCATGAAGCTCCTAGCCTTGAGACATGTGACGGGACTCCAGGCGATCCTAATTACAGCAGAACGTGTTCTGATTTCAGTCCCAAACCCACTTTCCACTGGCACAGAAATCGAATGTCTGCTAGTCCTAGTTTCCAAAATGTTAATACTGTGAAGATTTGTTTCGTGCAGTTTTTCTTTGAACCATCAACATGTTGATGTCTGCTGCTTTTAATTTGACGGAATGTAATAAACGTGGTTCACTTTTGCTGAATAATGGACTGCTCAGATTCTAGCCCATATTTCACGATTACTTTTCACAACTCGGTTCCAATTTTATGTCCTCTATCTGAAAGCAGAAGCCCAGATTATTCAATGTGCGGAAAACTCATTTTCTAAATGAAGAGCGAAAAACCAGAACAAATGTAGGAGGGTGTTGAAATGTCTTACTTGGCACAGCTCTTCTTGTCATTTAACAGTAAACTCCCTGATGTTAGCCTGACATCTGAATGTCTGGCACATTGAGAGCATAACTGCTGTCATTTTATTTAACATAGGACTACATTTAAAGTGATATTTGTATACATTTTACTGTCACTTTTGATAAATTTAATGCATCCTTGCTGAATAAAAGTAATAATTTATTTTCTTTTTTTATCGTACTTCTCCCAAACTTTTGAAGTGTAATTCGCTCAATTCTCATCCCTCGTTTAAATAATATAATTTAATAATATTTAAATTTGAATTAAGTCAATTTTATTTTATAAAGTCATTATTTCCACATCCATAATGAAAGCACACTGAGAACTGGAACCTGAGGGACTTAGAGACAAAAATGATTACAAAGATTGAAGGTCAAAAATGTTGACTCATTGAAATAACTTAAGATGGGCCTGAGGCATTCATGCATTTAACTGTAATCTTTCAGGAAAGATACATATTTTGTTTTCCATCTATGTATGCTACAACTACAAATTAAAATACAAAGTACAACAGACCTTAAGGATTGCATTGAGCAACACTAAATAGCAGCAGATTTAAAAGACCCCCCAGACCTTTCAAAATGGTACCATAAAGCTCCCAGCCTTGGAACATGTGACGGGACTCCAGGCGATCCCAATTACAGCAGAGCATGTTCTGATTTCAGTCCCAAACACACTTTCCACTGGCACAGAAAACGGATATATTTGCTAGTCCTAGTTTCCAAAAAGTTAATACAGTGAAGATTTGTTTCGCTCAGTTTTTCTTTGTATGTTGTTTGCTGACTGACAGTGATTTGTGCATTGAATTGAAGTATGATTTCATTGCTTGTATTCATTACCTGTGTCTGTGAGGGCCTGAAGGTAGAGCTGAAGCTCTGCTGAAGAGAGTCCAGGAAGGGTTGGATCTTATAGAGACCCTGACTGCCACCGTGGCTGGAGCGGAAGGCTACGACATGGAAGTACTTGAGGATCTTCTCGAAGCGCGCCTGGCTCATCTTGAGCGCGATGCTGCGATTACTGAAGAATCCGCTGCTCCAGATGCTCAGCACTGACTCACAACGGTTCACGCTAGTAGAAGTAACATAACCCAGAAAAGCCTTCATCTCAGCCAGCGTCACATTGGTCCATCCTTCATCACTTCCAAAGCGCTCCTGGTACTTTTTGGCATACATGTTGGTCTGGGTCACCATGTTCTGAATGACGTTGTCAGGGACAAACAGCTGGAAGAAGTCCATGGCCGTGGCATTGGCTGGCATTTTCTGTGTCGGACCTGCAAAATAAAAGTTTTAACGTTTTAACAGAATGATATATGTTTTTAAGTCTTTCATTTTTTTAAGACAGGGATGATTTTACTGTATGCACACAACCGCAGAGAATAATGGAAAAGCTATTGCATCATTTTATAATTCTGAAACTAAGCCAATTATTTTGAATGAAATAAAAGGTTGAAAATCCAAAAATAACTGTTTAGCACTGGAAATGCATATGTGATTATACATGTTTAATTATGTAAACCATTAAGCAGCTGATTTACATAAGACCTCTGAATCTTTCAATAAAAACAGCATTATTTGAATTCTTCGTATTTCTTTTAAATAATGATACTACCTTAATTTCAATATCCATATTTAACTAAAACAAAACAAAAAACCTGCAAGAAAATAAAAAAATTATTGTGTTGTTAGAAGTGTTTTTTAGTGATAATTTTTTAAACATCTGCACATTTGTTTGGTGACTTGTTATGTAATAGATTTAGATAGCTATTTAGATATGATTTCTTTAAAGGGATAGCTCACTCAAAAAGGAAAATTCTGTCAACACTCACCCTCATGCCGTCCAAAATATATTCTAATTTTTGTCTTCCATGGAACACACACAAAAATATAATTTATTTTTATTTTTGAAGAATGTTTTGACTTTTTGTCCATACAATGAAAGCTTACTTTCTGAAAATGTCTTCTTTTGTGTTAAAAAAAAAATAAAAAAAATACAGTTTTGGAACTCAATGAAAGTGAGTAAATGATAACAGAATGTTCATTTCCGGGTGATCTGTTCCTTTTACTGGGCATTGAATCATTCAATGCATAGTTGAACCTCTAATGACTTTTATCAGGATCCTCATCACCATCTACCCAATGGTGAACTAATGAGAAGCACTGCTTATCAGCAAATGATAAAAAAAATTGTAGAAAGCAGCTCACAAAAAGCTTAATTTGTTCCGTTGTTATCTTTTAGTCCACTTCCTCTAATGGCCATTCAGCTCACACAGAAATGGAGCAAACAACTAAGGAGGAAAATGGAAGTGTCTTTATATCAGATGTGTTATTGTACATTAACTTATACTGTGGAAGTAAGTACCATTTACAGTGTTGCTTAGTGTGAATATTGGTCAGTGAAAGATTTGCATTGATCCAACCTAAATAATTTAAACGTATACGGCACTTTATGTTGAGATATATGACATGTTGCGAACACCCACAAACAACATACAAAAAAATTATCCTTCCCTTACGTGGTTATTATTGTAGTGATGGAAACCCCAAAGCACAGCACTGGCCAGCAACTGCAGTTACAACTTGCCACACATTTACTGAGAGTCACAGAGGCCTAATGACCCAATCCAAGAGAGTGTATAATTGATTTGAGTGCTGTGAGTAAACAACTGTACAGGATTCTGATCCACACAGGAAATCAAGTACAAATAGGAAGAAATAAAAACGAAAAATAATTAATATAATACAAATGTAAACATAAAAATATATTACAAAATGTAAAACATAAAAATCGAAACTACATAAACATTGGTAAGCAAAAAAAGCACTCACAAAAAAAGAATTTAAATAAATGCGAGTTATTTTTCTGAACAAATGTTTCAGTCATGCTTTCCAAAGCCCCATGTGCTCATTTAGTCATGTATGACACACATCTTAACCAAACCACAACAGCTGCTATTCAACCAGTAGCTCATCTCCCATTACAGCACTGAAGACAAACAATCCCGCAGGATAAAGTCCATAGCACAGTTCAGTTTATTATGTTCATTCATCTGTGCCTTTTTGGTATAAAACATCTTTTTAGGGGAAAAAACATCTTAGGAAAAATGCTGATTACATAAACACCCAGTATGCTAAAAATAGGTAGTTGACATAAAATGTTCATGAACGTACCAAAATCTAGTAAAGATTCAAATGCATCTTCCTGTCACTGGTCACAATTTTTCGTTGCATGTTGACTTGTTGCGGTGAAACAAAATAATTTAGTAGAAATATTCCGGGTCATAAAAGCTACATGCAAAATAATTAGAGGAATTAGCCAATTGCTGTTCAGAATAGTTTTACATGAAGTATGAAGTATAGGACATGTCAATTTCCCGGAAGTATTTAATGTCAGTAAATTTCCCAGAAGTATTTAATGTTTTAATGTATTAAAATATAATATATATTTTTTAAATTTATATTTAATATTTTATGCTGGCGAGAATTTAAATTTTAATAAAAAAAGTATAAAATTTACATCAAAGAGAAAACAGTTCTAGCTTTGTTTTTATCTAGCTACTGTTCGTCCGACTGTTTGCACTGTATTTTATTTTATTTTCTAAACGGTTTTAATTCTTATTTCTTTTGATTATTTTAATTTCTTCTATGTAAAGCACTTTCAATTACCCCTGTGTATTAAATGTGCTATATAAATAAACTTGCCTTGCCTTGCCTAGCTTAAAATGTGTTATGGTATTAAATCAAAATGTTATGTAATATGCTTAACCATATAATGGCCATATCACTTCTAAAATTCATGAACATACATGTACTAGTACTTTATATTAGCAGAGAAACGGGGTAATTTTTTATTTTTTATATATATACAATTTCTCGTCCGATTGTAATCTTAATGCTAGAAATGCTGCAGTGATATATCATATAAGCTTTAATAGCGGTGTTAAATGGCTTTTCTGTTCACACTTTGAAGTTCTATATAACATCAAAATGTATTTATTTCTCTGTCTTTACATTCAGTCTTCCTGGAGAACCGCTGCTGGTGTGCAACAGTACATCATTTCCTAGATTAATTATTGAGAAGAAGAAGCAGCAGCCTCTGCACCTTCTCCTCTCCTTTATACAAATAAGCAAGCTAGTATAAATCCATTTATCTTTTTAGATCTTACAGCAGATGCTGAATTATACCATATGGCCCTCAAAAAGTCCAAGCAGTGTTTTGATTTTTAAAACATGGGGATTGGGGATGACAAAGATCTGTTTACATTGTTTTTTTTATAATTCAATCATTTTCAATAACTTGTTGAGATATAGATGATATGCTTTAACACAAGGTCCAAAGGATGCAAGCGAAAGCAAAAAATCTGACCCGACCTGAATAATATAGACCTTATACAAGTTTCACAGTCAGGCTACAGTCTTGTGCCAGACAAGGACAATTCAATTACCTTTTACAAATAACACAGACATCTTTTTTTTCAGTATCCACAAGTGTCGCATCTTCTAAATGAGCCACGACATAAAATGCGAAATGTCGGTGTGTACTCGCTTTCACGACTGATTTTGCAGCGTGTGCCAGAGCAAAGGCAGTCACCAGATGGCCCAATCTCCCCCTGTGGTGACAGACAGAACTTTCTGAGCAACCACGACGGATAGAGGTGTCATTTATATCAGCAGCACGGCATCTACTCAATTTGGAAAATGCCCAAACCAAAACAATACAAGAAAATATTACATAAGCACTATAATACTTTCTACTATAACATTACCGTAATATGCGTTTCTCAGTGAATTTTGGTTATAAATATCTGCTGATTGCATCATTCTTTCAATTTTCCATGTTTGTGCAATGAAAGATCTTTACATGACATTTAAACACACACACACACACACACACACACACACACACACACACATGCATCATTTAAACATGCTCTTGGGTAACTTTGACTTGAGCGAAATGAAGCATGAAATTAGTATCAGTCAATCGATCCACATGTCAGCCGGTTAGTTTGTACAGTAAGCGATGCCCAGGAGGCTCTACACTCCTGTTTATGACAAGATTTTTAGGCTGACATTAATCATCAATGAGATCAGAACATATTATAGAATAACTAATAAAACTCTTGACTATCCTTGCTAGAAAAAAAACATGTTTTGTTATTGATGCAAGAATGTTTCCCTGCACATTATGCAAAACACAGCATTTGAAAGTCTGTCTGGCATTAGCACATGATTATCTCTGCCTATGATTCATGGAGAAATATACACCTTCAATATTATGTGGCTGGAATAAAAAAAGAGCCCTTCTCTTTCTCTCTCCATTTCATTTATTAAAGGCATTTCTTTGACATTGTGCTAACTGGACTATTCTCATAGAAGCTCCATTCGAGAGTAATTTCATTTTTATTTTATTTCCTAGTGAGATAATCTAGTAAATTTGTTCCCTTAATACTGAAACTAATCACTGGCATCACATATATTTTACATTTAGCAGGTTTGATCACATTTCTGTGTCATAACTCGAACATTAATTGGCGCATGCACAACATCATTAACAGTTAAATAAATGAATAAACGATTAAGTTATATATACTGTACTCTCTCTTTAGATGATGATTTGCATTTCTGGACCAGCAATGGGACCACAAGCATTTGACTGGCAAGCATCTTTATATGATAAGTCATGCAAATTTGTCAGGTAAATGTAGTTCATAAAAGCATAACTAAATTATCTTCAGGCATTTTTAATGTTGATTTGACTTAACATAATGGACATTAATTATTAAACATTTAACCCTCACAAATCCTGCCTGCTCTTTTTTCGAAATGTGACTGACTTTAATGTAGTTTTTTGACCCCACCAAAACATACTGTAGATTTTTTTTTTAAACAAACCCAAAAACAAAATTGATAAAATTAGTGTTTTCAAACTTTTACTGCATGTGTACACCAACCAGAAAACCTATAAGGCCCCTTAAACGGGCGTAATATGAAATAAGAACTTAATATTTTATTTCTAAATTAGTATTTGTCATTAACGTTTTCTCTATAGGCATTCAGTGTGGCATAAAAGGCTAGCCAGTCAGTCAGTCAGTCAGTCAGTCAGTCGTGAGCTTTTATAAAATGTGGTGACGTTTTAAATGACAGGCATTCATAAAATCTCTTAAAATGATATTAATCCACTTAAAATGACAGTCTTTTGAATTTTAAACAGCTGCTGACTGAATGACATGAATGTTAAGGATTTTAACATAAAACATAGGTTCTGACTGGCAATCGTGTGTGTGTGTGTGTGTGGTTTTAGTTTACTACTGTTGTTTTTTTGTTGTTGGTTTTTTGTCCTGATTTTCACAAGTCCTGATTTGTTCCCTCTACGGTCGTAATTGCCACTTGTTGGATATGTATGCACAGTACGTACATCACTTGATAGGAAAGCATTCACACTTGGTGTTAATACTCTCTAAAAGCCACCTAACCATTTTAAAGTGTGCATTTCTCAAAAATAAGAGCCTCCTCTCATCCACCCATGCAAATGTCCCTTCTGCCCTGATACAGAGATAATCATAATCATAATCACAGCTGCTCGGAGACTGGCAGTGATTAGACACTGGAAGCATGCTCAGATGGTCTGAAAACCCAAAATTTGGCCTGCTATCTCAGTTCCTACATTTTCTCTGCAGGATTTCAAAGAGCCAGCTAATAATCACCCATGATCCACATTTGAAGGAATTGTGTCATCTGTTGGAGCCATCTGATGAGAGAGATCAAAGTAAACCAGTGTAGTCATCAAAGAGTCCCATCTGTGCGCTTAATTACTCGTCGAGCATGCAGGCCTCTCCAGGACGAGAAAGCTGCATTGCATTAACATGAGGACCAGTTAACCAGCGCTCATCGTTCGATGAACTTACCATGCGTGTCCTGATAGTGGGGCACGCTGAAGTCCTGTAGCGTGTCGCTCCATCCCTCCTCCTGCGCCTGGCCGTTGGAAACAGACCCGGGAGGACCGCAGCTCTGACTCCTAGTTTCACCGGCTCTGGCATCGACCGTATTCGTCTCCGTGTAGTTATCCGAATTGGAGTCTCCCGTAGTACTGTAAAAGGGGTTTTCGCTGCTGTCGTCTCCCGACTCCCCAAATACATCATCAGAAATCTGCAGGCTCTCGTAGCGAGAACGCGCTTCCTCGAGGAGCGACAGTCCCCTCCTTCCACACTCCGCCATCGTTTGTCAGTCCCGACGTAGAGCTGCTACACCCGGCGAGATTCGGCATGCAAATGACCTCCTTAACAGCGTCAAATCCGGCATACAGTCTTGTTGCACCAAACCCCTCTGGATCGTGCGAGCGTGTCGCGGTCCTCTGCGCGAGAAGCAGCGGGTGCAGCAGGTCTCAGTAGCGGCGAGGAAATAAAGGTGACCGCCGCGGGAGCTGTCCGGCCTGGGTGGTGCTGAAATACCCCCTATCCTGCGAGCTGAACCCCACAACTGACCGCTCCACAAACGATCTGTGCATCCGGGTTGGGCGGGCTCCCCTCTCTGTGGAGGATTGAATGAATCTCCGGCTTCCTTGGAAATCACCTGACTCGGTCTCCCTGCACTGTCCAATGGGATCAACCTCTGAATAAATCATGGATATGATAGAGACACGAATTATATTTGCTCTGCCACAGATGGAGAGCAGTGTTAAATAGGCTACCTTGTTGGGAAATTATATTTTTTTTTTCAGTTTGAATATGCAAGAGCATCAAACGAGTTTCATTTTGACATGTTCACGTTTAAAACAATTCGATATAAAACAAATATATTCGATATATGAAACCCCCGGTTTCACAGGCTTAAGCCTAGTCCCAGACTAAATGCATGTTTGAGCTGCATGGTTTAACTGAAAAGCAACTAATCTGACATATCTTAAAAAAATATTTGTCTCAAGATGCACACCAGCTAATGTTTTTTTTTCTTTTCTAAGGCACTTTTATAAAAGCCATTTAAATATCCTATTGAACTAAGGCTGAATCCTGGCTTAATCTAATCCCTGTCTGTGAAACCGGCCCATGATGTTAAAATATTGATATTAAAAAAATATTAAATTGTTACTTTAGTGTTTGCAGCATTCTAGTCTTATTGAGCAAGTACATTTTCACTCTGTAGTTTCTCACTGTTTTTTTATATTTTTTTTTATAACACCGGTTACATAACAGGAATAAAATAATATTCAAGTGCATGCATGGTGTAAAATACGCGTGTTCACTTGAAATAATTTGCCATTACATGAGTGATCATCATGGGTTTGAGCATTATAGTTATGCTGTAGTACCGCTGTTAGTCAATTGGGGCGCTATTCATAGACAATCTTCCTTTCAGAGATTGTAGGGTTTTGTATTTTCCACCTACTCGTTAGCGTGTGCCATGTTTGCGGAAGTTTAATCGATTACTCTGTCATTTGAAATGAAATGTAGCAAATAGTCTTCACGGTTGAAAAAAAAAATACATTTGCAGATTATTTTGTTTGTGGTCCGTCCTAAAAGAACGATGACCTTACCAAAGGGACCCGATTCTTTGTGTTTCGACAAAGACGAATTTATGAAGGTGGGTGTGCTGTATCATCTAAATAGAGCCGTGTATTCAGCTGTACAGGAACTAACTAGTTGTTTGTTTAGTGTGTATGTTGTATTTATATTTTGAAGTAAGTTACTGCTTGATCCAATTAACACTGTTCAGACTTTACTGACGTTATTTTTGGGACCCCAGAGACCTAATAAGAGACGATAAGAAACATTTAGAAATGAATTTCTTTCTTTCTTTTTACGTTAAGTTAACTTACCTCTTCTGGCGCTTTTATTATGTTAATTTGACTTAACACATTGGACATGAATTATTAAACCTTTAACCCTCACAAATCCTGCGTGCTCTCTTCAGAAATGTGACTGACTTTAAAAAGTGAGTGAACTTTTACAGTGTGTCACTGTCCACCATTCAGAAAACCTTAGCTTCTGGGCAATTCAAGACCCTCAAACATATGTAATATAATATTTGACGTGGAGGACAGGTGAAGCATGTTACCAGGTAAAAATGTATGTTTATAATCAGTTCTCATATGATAATGAAATATGTCAAGTTGATACTATAGCAATTGTGATGTTCTCTATACAAGGATTTCTTAACTGTTCTTCAGTTTCTTAATGTGTTTGAAATCATTTGACACCATTTTTGATGGCATTTTGATGTCAAATATTTATACATTTCCATGCAGGATGATTTCGACGTGGACAAATTTGTGGCTGATTGCAGAAAGCGTGTCCAGCTGGAGGAGATGCGTGAAGATCTGGAGCAATATTACAGACTCCTCAAAACAGCCATGGTTGAGCTTATCAATAAAGACTATGCAGATTTTGTTAATCTGTCCACCAATCTTGTGAGTCTTTGTGCTTTATGAACGTTATATTCAATTCAATTCAATTCAAATTTATTTGTATAGCGCTTTTCACAATACATATTGTTTCAAAGCAGCTTTTCAGAAAATGCATTTCAGAAATGTACATAGAAAAAATATAGTTAGTTAATCATGTATTAATTTAGGGCATAGCATATCGCCGGCGTTGAGTTATACAATGTTTTCAGCAGAAATGATGTGCTACCAAAGATTTTGTGCTTTGTCTTATTCTAATACTAGTAAGTCTTGATTTTTGCCACATACTTTATTGGCTTATTGTTTCCCTGAGTGACAGAAAAGTATGTATCTGTGTTTTAGGTTGGAATGGATAAAGCCCTCAATCAGCTCTCTGTCCCTCTCGGCCAGTTACGTGAGGAGGTGCTGGTAAGTACTTAACACTTCAGTGAATACTTTTAAATTTGCCTTATTTCATGAAGTCATCATCTAAGTATCTTCCTCTCATGTACAGAGTTTGAGATCCTCTGTGAATGAAGTTATTGAAGCTATAGACAACCAGTTATCCAAGCAAGATGACATTCAAAAAAAGAAAGTAAGTCACTTGTACATTTTATTGTACCCTGTCACCACTATGCACACATTGTCCAACATTGTGTCTTCTGTAGCTCTGTGTGTTGAGACTCATCCAAGTTGTGAGATCAGTGGAGAAGATTGAGAAAATTCTTCATCAAAACACCAAAGATACAACGTCACTTGAGACCAGCAGGTATGTTAAGTATTTAGAGGAAAAAACAAATATACTACCATTCAAAAGGTTGGTGTACATTATTTGAATGTATTGGAAAAGTCTCGTAATGCTCATCCAGGCTAAAGTAAAAATAAAGAGTAATTCTCTGAAATGTTATTACAATTGACAAACTTTAATATATTTTATAATTTGATTTATTCCTGTGATGGCCAAGCTAAATTTTCAGTAGCCATTACTCCAGTCTTCAGTGTCATGTGATCCTTCAGAAAGCAATCTAATATGCTGATTTGGTGCTCAAGAAACACTTTTTTTTATCAATCTTGTAAATAGCTTATAAAAGTAATCCATACGGATCCAGGGTGTTCATAAAGGACTTCTGAAGTGAAGCAATGCTTAAAAAAAAAAAAGAGAAAACAAGAAAACAAGAAAAATATCCATATTTATAACTTTATAGACAAAAATCTCTGGCATCTGGAAACGGCCATCCACGCATTCACAAGAGAGTCAAGTTCTGGCATATGATGTAGGCGTAGGCTTTTTTGGGCTTAAAAAAAAATGGCACCATTCATTCCCATTATAAAGCTGGGAAGAGCCAGGCTATAATATAATATAATTCCGATTGTGTTTGGGTGAACTAACCCTTAAAGGAAAGGATTTTGTTATAATTTTTGCATTCAATATTACACTTACCATTGTATATGAACAGCATGCTCTTTGTTTTTAAGTCCTCTTCTGGCAGGTCAGATCCTAGAGCGGATTGCCACCGAGTTCAACCAGTTACAGTTTCATGCGGTCCAGAGCAAAGGAATGCCATTGCTTGATAAAGTCCGCCTGGTGAGCTTCCAGTCTTAAAATAACCCCTTGTGTTTCTTGTCACATTAAGCTGGGGTAGGAAAAAGTATTTTTAACATTAAAAAAATGTTACCTTTAAATTAAAATTAGACACTTTATAGTCTAATATAACATAAAAATCCAGGTTAAATAAAGGCTGTAGTTGGATGGTTTATGCTTCTTAGACTTAAAGTGAGATGTCTGCTTGCTTATTTTGTGTTTTTTTTCCTTCTGTGTTCCAGAGAATAGCAGGTATCACAGCTATGCTTCAACAGTCCCTGGAAGGCTTATTGATCCAAGGCCTGCAGACGTTAAATGTAGATATCGTACGGCATTGCCTCAGGACATATGCCACCATCGATAAGACCAGGGATGCGGAGGCACTGGTCGGACAGGTCTTAGTCAAGCCATACATGGATGAGGTACATTTTGCATATTGCTCAGAAACTGCAATAGTCAATTCTAATTTGCATAACTGTCATTAAGATCACAATTTTATGAGCTTTGCAAATAGTAAATAAATGGATATGTTATTTATCACGCTGTCTTCTCCATTTGTATATATATTTCCCAACTGCACCTGTTGTTTCTTTGTCAGGTTATAGTTGAACAGTTTGTCAAGTCCAACCCTAATGGTCTTAAGATGATGTACACAAAGCTGTTGGAGTTTGTGCCTCATCATTGTAGACTGCTGAGAGAGGTGACTGGTGGGGCAATCTCTAGGTATGACTGACATGCACTGTGAACTGCCTTGTGCCATTTTTGTCATATTATATACACAGCATACAGTATTTTAATGTGTTTACCCTTTTGTATGCCCAGTGATAAAGCCGACATTGTTCCAGGATACGACTTCCTGGTGAACTCCGTTTGGCCTGAGATCATTAGAGGTGTTGAGGAAAGAATCCCTTCCCTTTTCAATCCAGGAAACCCAGATGCATTTTATGAGGTAAACAAAGAACAAACTTGCACAAGAATTAAATCACTTCTTAAAATGGCAGACATCTCATTGAGTGCCTCTCTTTGTGTCGGTTTGTCTGTGCAGAAATACACTGTCAGCATGGATTTTGTGCGCAAGTTTGAGAGGCAGTGTGGTTCCCAGGCGAGCGTGAAGAGGCTGCGAGCACATCCGTGCTACCAGAGCTTCCACAACAAATGGAACCTGCCAGTGTACTTCCAGCTACGGTGAGAATGACGACTGTGGCATTTCACTGCTTTATCTGTTCATGAGCTGGTGTTCTGGGTCAATAACACCTGGATATTCTCTGACCCAGTTGTTTCCTGCACTGTGATGTAATTTACTGACAAAGTCAAAGTGCAGAGAAGGAGATTCCTTTTAATGTTTGTTGGTAACCTGCTTTGTGTAAACTTTGTGTCCATTGGAAGTGTCAAATTTTTTTTATTTTTTTATAAAAATTATGAGTCACTCATGATTTTTTGGATTCTCCTGTGCTACTTGGATTCTGTTCTTTGTGCAATATATTTAAAGAGAGATAATCACCCTGGATATGAATCGATCTGTGTTTTAGGCTGGACAGTCTTTGCTCTGTGATGTTTGAGCAGCACTATTCGCTGATTATAAAGTCCACTGATATCTTAGTTTGTTTAAGCCAGTTAAGCCTGTATATTGTGTTTGCTTTTCTTGGAATTAAGGTATTGTAGTGAACTTCAGAAGCTCTTGAGTTGCTTTCATTTTATGGTTTAACATTTTGGATTTGAAACTGTTTGCTATTTACGGTTGTTTTTGAACACTTTAAGGCAAATACTGAAAACTTAACTAAAATATTCAGGATAAAAGCTCTTTTTTGTAAGTGGTCTGGATATTTTTTTATCTTTATTTTAACTTATTAAAATTTTTAACCGAACAATTATTATTATATTAATCATTTAGCTTTGTTACAACTAAAATACCAAGTGTAAATGTTCTCTGACTTTAATGGCCAGAAATATTGGTAAAAGTCTGATAAGTAAAACGCATGTGTCGCTTGTCGCTCTGTTTCATTCCCCCGTGCTTCCTGTGCATCAGCCCACATGGACGTCACACTCAGCCAAATATGGACCTGCGTCATGGATTCTTCATTACCAGCCTGACCTTTTAGATTACAAATCGGTTCTTTAAATACAGAATTAGTATTTGTCAAAGGTCCAAAATCCTTGTAAATCCTGTATATTTTGAATTCTCTAAGTTTGAAGTCATTGCTTTTGACTCATAAAAATTAGGAAAAAATGTATAACTGCTATGTAGCAGAGGTTACGTACTTTGAAATAGTTATATACAGCTGTCTCTTGACTTTCTGTTCTGGATGTTTTTTTTTAGGTTCAAGGAGATTGCAGGAAGTCTAGAAAATGCCATTGCCGATGGACTAGAGGCATCTCCAGGTCAGTCAATGTGTTTGGGTTAATGTAAGAACGACCATGTGGACAGGGATGTGTGGTATTTCTGTGCATCTGTTAACCTGCATTTTATGATAAATAAAGCTGTGACTATAACAATAGAGTGAATAAGAGATCACCGCAGCTCACAGTCTGCTCTTTGTGTCTGTGAACATCAGCGGGCGGCAGCTACCGCCTGCAGGTAACCGAGGTGTTGTGGAGCTGCGTGTGCAGGTGCTGGGCTGACCAGGTGTATCTGCCACCGCTTACTCATCGGTTTTGGAAGCTAACGTTGCAGCTGATCTCCAGATACGGCACCTTTATTACAGAGGTAAAGCATTCCAGGCAGAAGGACTATGAATCATAGTAGGGTTATTATTCACGTCATTTCTTTTTTTGCCTGGCAGGTTCTAACAAAAACATCACCTCCAGAGACTAGCAAAGATTTGGTAAGACCGCTCCCAAGCTCCGCCTCCTCCACGTCCAGCCGCACATCACAGGACGCAGACAGCGATACCAGTGGCCCCACAGTTTTGTCTACCAAGCAGCTCGTCTTCATCGCAGCTGATGTTGATAAGTTACAAGGGCAGGTAATTCATATTTTCATTTCACACGGAGCTAAAGTCTTATTTTGATCTTATTTGCATCGAGTGAGGAAGGTTTTCACTCTGTTCCCAGATTCCTGATATCTCTGAGATGATCAGGGCAAAATTGGATAGTATTGGATTCAAAAACTTGACCGTAGTTTCAGGTTTGTTCTGTGGAGTTTAAAGCCATTTCTGATTTTTTTAAGACTAATGCCATTTCTAATCTTCTTATGTAATGAGTTTTTTTTTGCTTGGGGCTCTAGAAGCCTTGCAGGATTCCAGGGCGTCCCTGTACAGCTGCGTCCCCACACTGAACAGCAGAATGACTCAGCATCTAACAGAAAGGAGTGTTCGTTTCCTGAAAAGCGCTTCAGAAGTTCCAAGACTTTATCGAAGGACCAACAAGGTTGAGTGCTCATGTAATATTTAAATGTCATATAGAATGAATCCATAAGTCAAGATCTGAGACAGGCTTGGAAGAAAAAAAGCACATTTGGATTGATTTAATGTTTATAAATTATTTAATTAGTTAAATAATATATTTCTCTATTTGCTGACTCTTTATTATAAACAGAATTTTTTTAGACATCACCATAACAAACTGTAGTTTGAACAGAATTGACAGCATTGTCTCCACATCCGCCTCCATCCAATCAACAACAGATGGATAGAACCAAGTCCTACCCTACATTTTTTCTTTCAATAATTTTTCACTTGAATGTACGTCACAATATAGAAAAAAAAGTCTGTAGCTACTTCGGTTACATGCTTTGAAGGGACAGTTCGCCCAAAAATGAAAAATTTGTCATCATGTACTTACCCTTATTTTGTTCCAAACCTGTATGAGTTTCTTTCTTCTGTTGAACACAAAAGAAGATATTTTGAAGAAAGTTGGTAACCAGATAGTTGATGGTAGCCATTGACAACCATAGTATATTTTTTTCCTACTATGGAAGTCAATGGCTACCGTCTACTGTCTGGTTACCAACATTCTTCAATCTTCTTTTTTAGTTCAACAGAAGAAAGAAACTCCTACAGGTTTGGAGCAACATAAGGGTGAGATAATGATGACAGAATTTTCATTTTTGATTGACCCTTTAAAAAAAAAAGTGCTAGCTTTACTTTTTTACATTTTCCTCTACATGCAAACAGGAATGTGTTCAGTTCTCTGGCCTGAACTTTTGTTTCTCATTAATAGGAAGTTCCCACCAGAGCTTCAGCCTATATGGACAACGCACTTCGGCCACTCCATCAGCTGGTCACCGACTCCAAAAATATGGTGAAAGACTCCATCATCCAGGAGTGGCTCCGGGTCACAATCTCAGACTGCACTCATAGGTACAGCAGAGCCATACTTTCATTAATCATGAATGTCTAGGCTAACAAGTTTATTAGTTTTGGCAAAATCTATATAGAAGATAATTTTGCTTAAAAGGACCTTTCTATTTTAATAGATATTTTGAAACTATATCGGACGTGCTGAGTTCAGTGAGGAAGATGGAGGAAAGTCTAAAGAGGTTGAAACAGGCTCGGAAAACAGCCACCACCAGCACCATAGGCATCAACGCAGGACCGTCAGATGACAGCAAGATCCGCCTGCAGCTGGCCCTGGATGTGGAGTATCTCGGAGAACAGGTATAGTTCTTGATGAATGGTTAGCTTTCCTTTTATATCAAGTTTTTACTGATACTTGTACTTCTTCTCCCCCAAGATTCAGAAGATGGGTCTTCAGCCAAGTGACATCACCATGTTCTCGTCTCTGCTGGAACTGGTACAGGAGGCAAGAGATCTCGCCTCAACGGAACAGGCGGGGCCCTAAACCACAATGGCTCTGGAGGGGCCAGATCAAAAGTAGGGTCCAAAATGGTTCCTGACACGAATGCCTTCAGAACACATGGCTCAGTATCTGCTCCAGGAATGGTTTTATGGAGTCCTGCAATCCCTCAACTGTTCTAATAGCAGCTATCTCGACCTGTCAGGAGGAGGAGCACACTAAAAGATGATTCACTCTCTTATAAGTTATTTATTGTTGAACTATATTAGATAATATGGCCAGAAAAGTCATGTTATTTATGGTTCAAAATGAATAGAGTTTGTTGTATGAACCAATCAGCACTTATAATGTGCTATAAGCTCTTGTGTCTTGCCATATGTGGTTACAACAAAGAATTGCTCATGACGCAGGTGTTTGGCTTGAGTTGTATCTGTCAGAAATTGTACTCCTCAGACATTAGCTCTGGTGAATCCTGCCAAATAGCATCAACAGTGCAAACGCTAAAGAGGTTTAATACTGTTTTCCTTATTTAAAAGAAAAAAATCAAGTGGGTGTTGGAGTTTGTGTTTCACTGGGTAAGAATGGTCTCTACTAAGAAAGGCTTTAACAATAAAATAAAATGAGGATAGTATGAGTTCTATATGAGTGCTTGTGTGTGTGTCCAGAGTTAATTTGTTACTCAAATGGCCTTGTCAAACATTTAGGAAAGGTCAGTGACTCCTTGACTAGAAGTGTGTGTTGACGCTCTATATGTAGTGCGTGTTTTTGATACAGTAACTAAAATTTTAGTTTTTCTTTTTAATAGCATTTGTTTATTGTTCATGTGCTTAACTGATTCACTACTTACTGGCTAAAGTACAATATATGTGGGTCATTGACATTACATATTTTATAATGTGAATGTGAAGTTGCTTTTATTGACAGGATTTTTTAATCATTTTGCATTTTTGGTTAAAAATGAATTTCTCCAAATGTTTTTTTCCTATAAAGATTTAAATGTAATTTTGTTTTAACATAGCATAAATGGAGTTTGTACACATGTCATATTATGAATACATCATTAAAACAATTTCAATTAATACAAGTAACTGTTATGCATAGCAAAAAACTCTTTATTAAACATTTTGAATTAGCAGACACTAAAACACTCAAATATAAAACGTCTTGAATATCCCTAAAAAGACTAGTTTAATTCAGATTTTCTAAGAAAATATATATCTTGTTGACCTTGACTTGATGCTATCTATTATTTTAAAATACAGTTACTAGTTGAGTGGAAGCATTAAAACACTTTTTATATTGTCATATAATGTAAAATCAACTAAAACTGAAATTGTTTTTAGGTTGTTGGATTGATCATTTTGCCGAGCATGAGTATGGCATTCGAGTTTCCCTCTACAATAGCAAAGAAGAATGGCTGGTTGACCATGACTTTGTGGGGAACCCTTCCATCTTCAGTCCTGTTCTGAACCGCCGATCCTCCCTCTGCCATCTCAAACACAACTTTGTTGAGAACCTGTGAGATGGAAAGAGGCACATAGCCTACAGATTAATGTTGGAATTTGGGTTTCAGTAATGAAAGCAAGCATGCTGACAATGTTGGTCAAATCTTGTTAAGGTCACATCCTATTGGTTCTATTTGAGTTCAGCTGGTGCAGACTCTTACTCTAAACAGAAGTTTACCTTATCAACAGTGAAGTTCTCCTTGCTGCTCAGTCTTCTGAAGTTGGCGTCTGAGCCCATGAGGTATTTCTCCACTGCCATTTCAGATAGTACTGATCTCAGGTCAGTCACAGCAGTCAAGGAGAATTTGGGCATAGTTAGTTCCAGATATCTGCCAAGAGATATGATAGCACAAATAGGTAAATCTGTCTTTGTCTTTAAAGTCATTTTATTTACCTTCATCTGTGTGCACTTTCTCAGACCAAACAATCACTCACTTTTCTTTTAGATGTCGATGCCATGTAGGTATGACTGTTAAGAGCTGCTTCTCGATGTGCTGCAGGCTGGATCTCTCATGAGGCAGCGCGAGCAGCATATAGGTTCTCTTACTGAGACCAAGTTTGACTACTGAACACTTCCTGGCAGTGTCATTGAGGAACATGTAGTCTCCTGTATGCATCATAAAGGGCACTTTGACACTGGAATTATCTTGAGTCCAGAATTCCTGATCAGCGGTTGCTTCAGGTTGGAACGCAGTTTTCCAGTTACCTGGAAAAAGGTTACAGATTTCAAAACACTACCTGTAAAACCCCAACCTACAGCAGGAGATTTTTATCAATTTATTTTATATACCGGCATATACTTTTTTTTTTTAAAGCTTCAATGAGTCTATTTTTTTTACATTATATTTTTCTGTTGCATGTAACAACAAAAAGGCCAATTTTTTTATTTTGTTCTACGTTATTTTTTCTTTGTTACTTTTAACAGCAAATACGGGCAATCATTTGTTTATTTTATTTTATTTATATTCTGTTTCCTACTTTATTTCTTTCTGTTACGTTCAACAGTAGAAATGGGGACTTCATATTGTTTTAGTTTATTTAAACAAAAGACAAAGGGGTATTTCAGCACTGTTTTCACCTTAGAAAATATAGGCAAAAAGGAAGAAACTTTGAAAAATCATTGAGACTTTGTTTTTGCCCTACAGTTTTGTTGTTACACAGCCAAGAAAAAATAAATAATGCGAGAAAGATGTGACTCAAAATCCACCTTGCCCTTTCGGGCTTTAGTACCAAAGATCCAAATTCTCTAAAAGTCTTTCAAGATTCTTAATGAAGTTTATATATTTAGAATATACATGAGATGTAATTGAAAGAGGCTAATTGTATGCGTCTGGTTGACTGGCTATTTCTGAACGAATAACATCAGCCACTCACCTTTGAAATGCACCGAACTAGCAAACAGCAGGTCAGTTTTTGCAGTAACACCCTTAAACAGGCTCTTAACCTTGCTGTCTGATGTTTTCCGAATGAAGTTGTTCACCTGCTCCTCTGCGTCCTTGGTCTGTGAGAAGTCCACTGCTCGGACAAAAGAGTCATCTGAGAAGTCTTGTGTTCCGCGTAAAAAGTCTTTGGAAAGATCAGCATCGCTGGTAATGAAAGTCCACACGAGGGTCCTGAGCTCTTTTCGGGATTCGTCTACATGCGCGCTGATGGCCTGGAGTGTACGCAACACTGTGTGTCCATCAATGAAGTACGCACAGTCTGCCTTTTTAGACTCCAAGCTGAGTCCTAACAGCTGTTGGTAAGAAATGGCAGTCTTTTTGGATGCTCCCAGGTAGAGGGTCACCAAAGCACCATAGGCGTTCAGGGGTGAAAGCAGTGTGTTTGCATGCTTCTGTGTACGACTAAGTGCCTGGTACATGCGTAACCCGAGAGAATTCTGCAATTCTGCTAACACAGCCGTTCGTTGAGTGAGGTTTTTCAGGTCTTCTGTGGTGCAGCCAGGTCGTGGGTCTGGCTCAGTGCTGTCTTGAAGAGGAGTCAGTGGATGGACGGTCTCCAAGGGCGTGTGTTGCTCATTCTGGATAACCTCACAGCTGATGTTTTCAGAGCTAAAGAGGTTGAAGGGGTGGACATACACTCGATTGGCCGTTCCCATTGAAAAGCAGGAGACTATTAAAATAGTGAGGAACATCTTGCTGGGAAATCTCGTTGTGGACCTATGGGATTAAACAACTGATTTGATTGTGACATAGACTTGGCATTGCATTAGAATACTAACAAAACACACTGCACATTACATTAAATCATAGTAGACATATCAACAGTTTATTTGCATTTCAGAACCAACAGTGGGCTTTCTGCTGGCTGATCGATCTTTGCTCTTCCACCCCCATTTTCACAGAATTAATTGACCAGTTTCTGTCTTACAGCAGCTGTACTGAGCTGCATTTGAGGGCAATAACCCTAAACTAGCGAGCAGAAAACACTCAGATAAAGGAGCAAAGAATGAAATGAGTACATTCCAGTCCAGCTTCATCTCAGGGCAAAACGTTTTTAGATAATATGTAGATACAGTATAAAGATATATACAATATAAATAATATATTTTTAAGATTATTAAAATATTTTTTAAAGAAAATAAAACTTTCATTCAGCAAGGATTGGTTAAATTGATCAGGTGACTCAAAATATCAAAATAGCCTAATGGCTATAATAGCCAACACAAAAGGTTTCTATTTTAAACTTAATGCTGTTATTTTGAACTTTCTATTCATCAAAGAATCCTGAAAAAAAATGTATTATGGTTTACACAAAAAAATTAAGCAGCACAAGTATAGATAATAATATGGAATATTTCTTGAGCAGCAAATCAGCATATTATAATGATTTCTGAAGGATCATGACACTAAATCACAGGATGAAAGTTTTTTAAAATATAGTCAAATAGAAAACAGTTCATTAGAATGAAATACATAAAATAGTTGATTTACTTTTACATTGTACTAAATGTATTAATTTAATCAAAATTAAATATTTTTTTAGATAAAGCATTAAAATGAATGCTGAATTTTACAGTCCAAAATCCCAGTGCAAAAATGAGATATGTTGGGATCAGTTATCACTGTCAAGCATAATTCAGCTAAGCAAAAAGTCTAATCAGGATAATTTCATGACCACTCTACAAATACATATAATCAGTCATAAAGTGTGAAAGGGATAAAAGACAGCTCCTGTTTACCTTCAGATGCGTTGCTGATTCTAGAGCTGGTGGACTGAGGGTCTACCCGGTATTTAAATAACATATATTGCATGATGACCAGTCCCCTAGTTACACATTAACACAGTATTGGGACACTCAGATTTCCCCAATGTTCAGCTTCAAACCGGCTTCTGTGTGTTGATAAACAGCTCAGTCAGATATGACCACACACTGCCATATTTACCTAAAACGTGATGTCAGAATGGTCGGTGGAGAGAACACTATGATATGGAGGTGATGTTCATAAGATGATAAACAGGAAACAGGGTGAGTCATATTCTTTGAACCCCTTACGCAACTGCCCAAATAACTTCCTATGTCACAACAGAAGAAAAGGTCATTTTTTAATAGTGTGATTTTGGCCTATATAGCCTACATAAATGCAGATTAATACTTGTGTTTTACAAATGTTTAAAACATAGCCCCAACAAAACTTATGTGCAACAAAAAATAGCTAGCCTACTATTATGTCATTTTATTTGAATGTCTAATTTGAAGATGATCCCCTTATGTGTTTGTATTAGGCGTATTTAAAGGGTTAGTTCACCCAAAAATTAACATTTTGTCATAATTTTTTCACCCGTATGTTGTCTCAACACGGTACGAGTTTCTTTTTGCTGTAGAACACAAAAGAAGATATTTTAAAGAAGGTATAACCAGACAGTTGATGTATTT